>NW_006208581.1:207390-207816 GCF_000334495.1 Tupaia belangeri chinensis | reverse complement strand
TGACATGATTGTATACATAGAAGACCCAATGGTTTCCATAAAAAAAATTCTGGAAGTAATACATGAATACAGTAAAGTTGCAGGATATAAACATACCATACAGAAATCTATAGCATTTCTATATACGAACAACAGGCAGACTGAGATAGAACTGAATTGTTCCATTTACCATAGCCACAAAAATTATAAAGTACTTAGGGATAAATCTAACCAAAGAAGTTAAAGACCTCCATCAGGAAAACTACGAGAAGCCATGTTCCTGGATTGGAAGAATTAATATAATAAAAATGGCAATTCTACCCAAATTAATCTACCTATTTAATGCAATGCCAATCAAAGTATCAGACACATTCTTCACAGATCTAGGAAAGACAATCATAAAGTTTGGAATCATAAGAGACCCTGTATTGCCAAAGCAGTTCTGCA
>NW_006208581.1:206565-207243 GCF_000334495.1 Tupaia belangeri chinensis | reverse complement strand
TCAACTGATTTTTGACAAGGGGTACCAGTCAATCCAGTGGGAAAAGGAAAACCTCTTCAGCAAATGGTGCTGGCAAAACTGTAGTGTTCATTTTTTGTCATGTCTTTATCTGTTTTTGGAATGAGGGTGATAGAGGTGATAGATGTTAAACCTTCCAAATTAACTTTATGTTTTTGGAATGAGGGTGATATGATGTGGTCAATTTTTGAGATGGTTCCATGTGGCGTTTTGAAAAAAAGTGTATCTTGAGGTTTTCGGATGGAAAGTGCTATAGAAATCTGTTAAGTACATTTGATTTATATATAACTTACATAATTTATCTCTTTATTTATTTTTTGTCTAGATTATCTGTCCAGAGGGGATAGTGCAGTGTTGAGGTCTCCAACAATTAGTGTGTTGCAGTATATCATCCCTTTTAGATCTAGCAGTCTTTCCTTCACATATTTGGGTGCTCCCAAGTTAGGCGCATAGATATTAATAAGCGTTATACCTCCTTGATCGATTGACCCTTTTACTACAATATAGTGCCCTTCTTTGTCTCTTTGAACAGTTTTTGTTTTAAAGTCTATTTTGTCAGAAATTAGTATTGCGACTCCAGCTCTTTTTTGGTTCCCATTTGCATGGAAAACCTTTTTCCAACCTTTCACTTTCAGTCTATGTATATCTTTATCCATAAAG
>NW_006208581.1:200575-205959 GCF_000334495.1 Tupaia belangeri chinensis | reverse complement strand
GCTGGCAGGGGTGTGGTGAAAAGAGAACTCTCTTACACTGCTGGTGGGAATGTAAATTGGTCCAACCACTGTGGAGAACAATTTGTAGATTCCTAAAAAATCTACAAATTGAACTACTATATGATTCAGCAATCCCACTCCTTAGTATCTACCCAAAGGACAGAAGAATACTTAATTGGAAAAGTGCTTGCACATCGATGTTTATTGCGGCACTATTCACGATTGCTAAGTCATGCAAACAACCGAAATGCCCACAAACTGATGAATGGATAGAAAAACTGTGGCACGTATACTCAATGGAATATTATTCAGCCATAGAAAACAACAAAACCCTGGATTTTGACAGGAAGTGTATGAATATGGAAGACTTACTGCCGAGTGAAGCAAGCCATGCTATGAATTAGAGGCATTGTATGTCCCACTTAATATATACCAAGTGTCTGCACTCTATGACTGAAACTAATTGAATAAAGATATAGAAACACAGTAAATCGATGTAAATACTGGATATAGTGTGTGTGACAGAGGAGGGTCTGAGGAAGGACATTTGGGGAAGGGACAAGGAGGCAAAGCATTAATGGCACAAAGAGGTGTGGTATTATCTGTTGAAGATATTTTGTAGTTTTATCAACTGTGTTACAGAGAAATGTTCACCTGTTGAAATATTCATATTGTAAGACAAATAAAAATGTGATTGAGTGTAAAAAAAATGAACACTACAGACCAATATCTTTGATGAATATAACTGTAAAACTTCTTGACAAGTTATTTGCAAGTCATGTCCAAGAACATATGAAAAATATTATTCTTCACGACGAGGTAGGCTTTATTCCAGGGATGCAAGGGTAGTTCAATATATGTGAGACCATGAACATAGTACACCATATTTACAAAAAGATAATCAATTAATTATTTCAACTGATGCAGAGAAAGCATTTGATAAAATACAACATCCCTTCATGATTAAGACTCTCAGCAAGATTGGTATAGAAGGGTCACTTCTCAAGACAATAAAAGTCATACAGGAACCAGCAGTTAGCATAATGGCTATGTCACTGGACTCCCATGTAGTTGACCGCGGTTCAAGTCCTGGACCTGGTGGCTTAAACTCACGCCGGGTGTGTGTGTGTGTATGTGCCAAGATCCCAAGAGGAGAAAGGAGGAGAAGGGATTGCAGCGTGGCCATCCCCCCTGGGGGGTGATTTCTTGCTTTCTGTCTCTCTGTCTCTCTCTGTCTTTCTGGTGAGTGCATGCACCCTATAGGAAATACCTCTCAAAAAAAAAAAAGTCATATGTAAAAAGTCTATAGCTAACATACCGAAACAGGAAAAACTTTTAGCTTTTCCTTTAGAAACTGGTACTAGAAAAGTCTGCCCACTTCCTCCACTGCTTTTCAGTATTGAAAATCTTAGACAATGCAATCACAAAAAGAGAATAATAAAAGCATTCAAACAGGCATAGAAGAGTTTAAAATATCTTTATTTGCAGATGATATGATGATATACTTAGAAGACCCAAAAGTTTCCATGAAAAAACTTCTGAAACTAATAAATAAATACAGTAAACTATCAGGTTATCAAATTGACATCTAAAAATCTATAGCATTTCTGTATAAGAACAAGTTAAACAAGGTAGATCTAAAGAAAGGAATCCCTTTTACCATGGCCACAAAAGGATAAGATACCTAAGGATTAACCTAATGAAGGAAGTAAAAGACCTTTACAAATAAAACTATGAAAATCTAAATTAAAAAAAGATATTAAAAATGATTCAAAAATGTGGAAGGATATCTTATGTTACTGAATTGGAAAAATTAGTATAATCAAAATGTCAATTATACCCAAATTAATCTACATATTTAACACAATTCCAAACAAAATACCAGATACATTCTTCACAGACCTAGAAAAGACAATCTAGAATCAAATGACCTCATATTGCCAAGGCAATCCTGTGCAAGATGAGTGGAGTGGGTGGCATCACATTCCCAGACCCCAAAATATACTATAAAGCTGTGATAATAAAAACAGTATGGTATTGGCACAAAAACAGACACATTCATCAATGGAATAGAATCAACTCCAGAAATAAACCCCCAAACATACAGCTAACTGATTTTTGACAAAGGATACCAGTCAATCCATTGAGCAAAGAAGAACTTCTTTAGCAAATGGTGCTGGAGAAACTGGGTTTCCACCTGTGGAAGGATGAAACTGAGTTCCCATCTTTCACCATTAACAAAAATCAACTCAAAGTGGATCAAAAATCTGAAACTAAGACCTCAAACTATAAAACTACTGGTGGAAATCATGAGCAACTCTGGGAGACATTTGGGTAGGCAAAGACTTATTAAATAAGACTCCCAAAGTACAGTAAATAATACCTGAAACAGACAAATGGGACTATATTAGATTAAGAAATTTCAGGAACCAGCAGTTAGCATAATGGCCATGTCGCTGGACTCCCACGTAGTCGACCGCAGTTCACGTCCCGAACCCGGTGGCTTAAAACCCACGCCAGGCACGTGTGCATGAGTGCCCAAGATCCTGAGAGGAGAATGGAGGAGAAGGGATTGCTGCATGGCCATCCCCTCTGGGGGGTGATTTCTCACTTTCTGTCTCTCTGTCTCTCTCTGTCTGTCTGGCGAGTGCACATGCCCTATAGTGAAAAACCTCTAAAAAAAAAAAAAGAAGCTTCTGCACAGAAAAGAACACAGTGATTAGTGTGAATCGACAACCCTCAGAATGGGAGAATATTTTCATAAACTATTCCTCAGATAAGGTACTGTAACAAGAATACACAGTGAACTCAAGTGGCTTACCTGAAAAAAAAAATGATCAACCCAATTAAAAGATGGGGAAATGAGCTGAATGAAAATCTCTCTAAAGAAGACATACAAACAGCCAAAAAGTATGAGGAGATGCTCAACATCTCTCATCATAAGGGAGATGTAAATTAAAACCACAATGTGATATCATCTAACCCCTGTCATAATGGTGAAGATTAAAAATGCAAAAAGTGATAAGTGTTGGCGGGGTTGTGGTGAAAGGGGAACTCTCCTACACTGTTGGTGGAAATGTGAATTGGTCCAGCCACTGTGGAAAACACTATGAAGTTTCTTCAAATATCTACAAATAGAACTACCATTTGGTCCAGAATTCCCACTTCTGGGTATCTACCCAAAGGACAGAAGAATGCTCATTTGGAAAAGCACTTGCACACCAATGTTTGTTGCAGCAGTATTCATGATTGGTAAGACATGGAACCAACCCAAATGTCCACAAACAGATTAATGGATTGAAAAAGTGTGACACATATATCCTATGGAATACAATTCAGCCATAAAAACAAAACACTCCTGGCATTTGAAAGAAAGTGGTTGAATGTGGAAGATTTATTACTGACTGTAGTAAGCCAGGCTATGAAAGAAAGATATTGTGTGTATTCACTTAATATATACTATTTGTACTCTATGGTAGAGATTAAAATATTTAAGAGCATAAAAGCAGTGAAAATAGGTATGGATGCTGAAGACAGTGTGGAATGGGCAGGTGGGTGAAGGGAAGAGTATAGAGAAGAAAAGCAGGAGAAAAAAGAGAGAGGCATGACACTCGTGAGACACAGAAATGGTTTAATACCTGTTGATGATAGCATGTATGGTATTCTCAACTGGACTTGTCTGAGAATTATTTCATGTTAGGAAAATTCTCTTCCCAAGCCAAATGATGTATAGTGATTGAATGTTTAAAAAAATAATGAACATAATAATAATAATAATAATATGAAAACTTAATTAATGATGGTGATGTGGATAGTAATGTCTTTGTCTTCACTGGTATGCATGGTAATCATGCTGGAAAAAATTTTATACACTATAGAGATATATGAGACTAAATGTAATATTAAATGATTTTTAAAAAATAAATTAAAAAGCATGTGCATCATGACTTTTCCCAACAACCCAATAGTATATGTCCTTATCTTATGATAGATCTTACTCCAACATTATGTATAATATTCATTGTATATCTTTGTAGTTAATACTACTCTCCTACTTGTAATGTGTTAGAACATTTTATTAAAATCATGAATCCATGTTAAATTCTACGAAATGCTTTCTTCTAGTAAAATGATCAAATAATTTTCCCTTGATTCTATTAATGTAATAAATCATATTGACATTTTTGAATGTTAATCCAAAGTCACATTTCTAGATTAAATCCAAGTTTGTCAAGAAAAAACAAAACAAAACAAAAAAACCAATAAAACCTCTGACCTAGAAAAGATCACCAAGAGGAATGAAAAAATAAAAATGAGGATAACTTACAGGAAATACTAGATACCACAAAATGCCCAAACATCCAAATAATTGGAATCCCTGAAGATGAAGAGTCTAATAAAGGCATTGATAATCTATTTCATGAAATCCTGGGAGAAAATGTTCCAAATCTAGAGAAACATTTGAGCATCCAGACCCAGAAATGCAAAAGTCCCCAAAAAGAATCAACTCAAGAAGATCCTCTCCACAGGACATCAAAGTCAGATGGACCAAATTTTCAGATAAAGATTTTAAAACTGTCAAGAGAGAAACAATGCATTATTTACAAATGTTATCTCCCATCAGGCTAACAGCAGACCTCTCCAGTGGAAGCAATGCAAGCAAGGAAAACATGGGAAGACGTACTGAAAGAGTTAAGAGAAAAACAATTCCAACCCAGGTTACCATAGCCAGTAAGATTGACCTTCAAATGAGGAAAAGAGATAAAAATATTCTCAGATAAACAAAGCCTGGATGAATTTACCAATGCTAGACCGGCTCAAGAAGTACTGTAGGGAGTGCTATACCAAGAAAACTAAAGACAGAGAGACAGAAATAGGAGAATAAAAATCAACAAAGAGGGACCAGTTGATGTAATGGCTATGTCGCTGGACTTCCAAGTAGTCGACCAAGGTTCAAGTCCTGGACCTGGTGGCATAAACTCATACCAGGCATGTGTGCATTCGTGCCTAAGAGGAGAATGGATTGCAGCATGGCCATTCCCCCATGGGGTGATTTTTTGCTTTCTGTCTCTGTATTTCTTTCTTTCTGGTGAGTGCACGTGTCGTATAGCAAAAACCTCTAAAAGTTAAACAAAAATAAAAAATCAAGAAAATGGCTTACATAATGGCAGGGACAAGTCCAGAAATATTGATAACATTCAGTGTTAATTGATTAAATTCTCCAGTCAAGGGACACAGACTGGCTGAGTGGATTAAAAAAAAAAAAAAACTGAAACCCTATATCTGTTGCCTACAGAAAACACACCTTATGGATAAAGACATACAGAAACTAAAAGTGAAAGGCTGGAAAAAAAACATTCCATGAAAATGGAAATGAAAAATAG
>NW_006208581.1:199376-200227 GCF_000334495.1 Tupaia belangeri chinensis | reverse complement strand
CTAACTGCTGGTTCCCAAGGGCTAATTCTTTAAGAAGATATATCACTTAATATCTATGCATCCAACTCAGCAGCACCCAAATACATGAAGGAACACTGCTAGATCTAAAAGGAGAGATAGACTGCAACACACTAATTGTTGGGGATCTCAATGCCCCACTGTCCCTTTGGAGAGATCATCTAGACAAAAAGTAAGCAAAGAGGTACAGAATCTAAATGACACCATAAATCAAGTGGACTTGACAGACATCTATAGAACCTTCCACACCAAAACCATAAAATATACATTTTTTTCACCTCCTCATGATGGAACATTTTTCGAAGATAGACCTCATAATTGGGCACAAAACAAGCCTTCAAAGGCATAGAAACTATTTCCCACACCTCTGACCATGATAGAATTAAACTGGATATTAATTTCAGGATAAAAACCTTAAAAATATACCTAAATACATGGAAATTAAATAACCTACTCCTGAATCACTTCACAACTACTGAAGAAATAGACTGAAATAAAAATATTTCATTGTCATGAACACTAATGACAATGAAGACATGACTTTCCATAATCTTTAGTACACTGCAAAAGTAGTCATAAGAGAAAAGTTCATAGCAATTAGTGTACATAAGAAAAAAATGGAAAAGTGGCAAATGGACAACCTGAGATCAGGCCAAAAATGCCAGGAAAGAAAGAAATAATAAAGATTTTAGCAGAAATAAATGAAAAAAAATATATAGAAAATAAAGAAAACAAAATTGGTTCCTTAAGAAGATAAAGAAAATGAACACACTATTAGCTAGATTAATTAAGAAGAGAGAAAGGGGACCAGCTGTTAGTGTAATGGCTATGTT
>NW_006208581.1:198887-199096 GCF_000334495.1 Tupaia belangeri chinensis | reverse complement strand
AAAAAAAAGAAAGAAAAAAAAGAAAAAGAAGAGAGAAAGGAACCAGAGCCCCAGCCTTCCGAATCTCCACGAATCCCCACTGTTCTTCCTCCTTGGACCCCAGGTTGGTTGCCTGGGACTTTAAAGCGAACCCCCACCCCACCCCCCCCGAACCCCGGATCGAGCCGGCCAGCAGTTCCGGACACCAGGCGGACTGAGGCTGCAGGCCC
>NW_006208581.1:190718-192876 GCF_000334495.1 Tupaia belangeri chinensis | reverse complement strand
AATTCACAATGAAACAGGCAATATTACAATATTACAAATATAAAACCTCATTAGAGAATACCATGAGCAACTATATGCCAACAAACAACAAAACCTGGATGAGATGGATAAATTCCTGGACACATATATTCTACTGAGATTGTATCAGGAAGACATAGAAAGCCTGAATAGGCCTATAGCAAGCAATGAGATTGAATCAGTAATAAATAACCTCCCAACAAAGAAAAACCCAGGCCCTAATGGCTTCACTTCTGAACTGTACTAAACTTTTAAAGAAGAGTTAACCCCCACTCTGCTCAAACTATTTTTAAAGATCCAGAAGGAAGGAACCCTCACAAATTCATTCTATGAAGACTCCATCACTCTCATCCTCAAAACAGATAAGGTCATGAGAAGAAAGAAAAATTGTAGACCTATATCTCTGATGAACATAAACACAAAAATTCTCAACAAGATACTAGCAAGTTATATCCAGTGACACATTAAAAAGATTATACACCGAAAATACAGAACATAATTAGAGGATATTATGAACTACTATATGCCAAGAAACAAGACAATCTGGATGAGATGGACAAATTCCTGAACAGATATAACTTACCAAGATTGAGCCGGGAGGATATAGAAAGTCTAAATAGGCCCATAAAAAGCCATGAGATTGAATCAGTAATAAATAACCTCCCAACAAAGAAAAACCCAGGCCCTAATGGCTTCACTTCTGAACTGTACTAAACTTTTAAAGAAGAGTTAACCCCCACTCTGCTCAAACTATTTTTAAAGATCCAGAAGGAAGGAACCCTCACAAATTCATTCTATGAAGACTCCATCACTCTCATCCTCAAAACAGATAAGGTCATGAGAAGAAAGAAAAATTGTAGACCTATATCTCTGATGAACATAAACACAAAAATTCTCAACAAGATACTAGCAAGTTATATCCAGTGACACATTAAAAAGATTATACACCGAATAGGTAGGCTTTATTCCAGGGATGCAAGAGTGGTTCAACATAAGCAAAATCATAAATGTAATACACCATATGAACTGACAGAAAGATAAAAACCAGGGGCCGGCAGGTGACATTGTTAACAGTGCTGGACTCCCTCATGACCAACTGTGGTTCAAGTCCTAGACTTAGTGTCTTGCCTTCTCACTTTCTCTTTCTCTCTCTCTGTCCCTCTCTGGTCAAATATAAATAAATAAATAAATAAAGTTAAATAAAATAATTCTTTGTAAAAAAAGAAAGAAAGATTAAAAACCGTGTGATCTTATTAATTAGTGCAGAATAGTAGATCATAGAATTTGGCATCATAAAAGACTCTGTTTTGCCAAAGCAATCCTGCATAAAAAGAGTGGAGTAGGAGGCATCTCACTCCATGATCACAAAATATATTTTAAAGCTCTGATAATCAAAACAACATGGTATTGGTACAAAAATGGACATGTTGACCAATGAAACAGAATAGAGACCCCAGAAATAAACCCCCAAACATGCAGCCAACTGATTTTTGACAAAGGTACCAGTCAATACAGTGGGTAAAGAAAAACCTCTTTAGCAAATGGTGCTGGAAAAGCTGGGTATCCAACTGCAAAATGATGAACCTAGGCCCCTATCTCACAGCATTTACAAAAATCAACACAGTGGATCAAAGATCTAAATCTAAGGCCTCAAACTATAAAAGCACTGGTGGAAAGTACCAGGGAATGTCTAGGAGACATTGGAGTAGACAAAGACTTCTTAAATAAGACCTACAAAGCACAGGCAATAATCCCCAAAATAGACAAGTGGGCTCACATCAGATTAAGAAGTTTCTGCACAGCGAAAGACACAGTAATTAGTGTGAATTGAGAACCCTCAGAATGGGAGACTATTTTTGTAAACTATGCTCAGATAAGGTACTGATAACCCAAATACACTGGGAACTCAAGCAGCTTGCCCCCACCCCCTCATAATGATCAACCCAATTAAAATATGTGAAAATAAACTGAGCAAACAACTCTCTAAGGAAGACATATGAACAGCCAAAAAGTACATGAAAAAATGCTCACTATCTCTCATCATAAGGGAGATGCAGATCAAAACCACAATGAGATACCACTTAACCCCTGTCAGAATGGCCAAGTTAAAAAAAAAAAAGTGGTAAGTGCTGGTGGCTCT
>NW_006208581.1:186875-190684 GCF_000334495.1 Tupaia belangeri chinensis | reverse complement strand
ACTCTGTTATCAGTAATGTAAATGATTCAGCCACGGTGGAGAACAATATGGAGGTTCCTCAAAGATCTACAAATGGAATTACCATATGATCCAGCAATTCCACTCCTGGAGACCTACCCAAAGGATAAGTGAATACCCAGTCAGAAGAGTGATTGCACATCTACGTTTATTGTGGCATTATTCACAATTGCTAAGATAAGGAACCATCCCACATGCTCATGCACAGATGGATGGATTGAGAAAGTGTGGCACATATACTCTCTGGAATACTACTCAGTCATAAAAATCAAGATCCTGGCATTTGATAGAAAGTGGACAAATATGGAAGATTTACTGCTGATTGAAGCAAGCCAGACTATGAAAGAGAGACATTGTAAGTCTCCACTTAATATATACTGACCACACTTTATAGCAGAAATTAAAAGATTTGAGGATACAGAAGCATGGAAAATGGTTAGGGATACTGGAGACAGTGTGGGAAGAGGGTGGGCAAAGGGGGAGAGTGTGAGGAAAGTTTAAATTAAGGAGAAAAATAGAGAGGCAAGACATTTATGGGACACAGAAATGGATTATTATCTGTTGATGATAATGTGTGTAGTGTCTTCAAATGGACTAGTGTGAAATGTATTCATGTTGGGTAAATTCACTTTACAAGCTAAATAAATAAAAAAATAAAAAAATAAAAGAATTACACAGATATAGAATTAATGAGTAATACAGCCACAGTTATTGCTATTCCCATTTTGCAAAGTAGGGTAAAAATATAATCCATCCCAAAAGACATTTTAAAATTCTGGCAATGTCTAGCAAAAATGTCTGGCAAAAATGTTTTAAGTTATAATTACAGTTCCTTGTTTAGGGATCATCAATGCTTCAGGCAGGCACAAGTGTAACACTGGTCCCCGAGCCACTGCATTGGGTAGACAGAAAGTTGAGATGATGTAGGGAAGAAATGCATAGTGGTAACTATAGCTCCCTTCCCTCCATTACTCTAGGTCCTCTACAAAAGTGGAAAAGTTTATCAAGTGGGTAACTTTCTTTGGTCCTCCTCATGGTGATTGTGAGCACACACTCATAAAAATATGTTGGGGCATACAGGTGGTGTGGTGGTTCAAGTGCTGAACTCCCACATGGCTAATTGTAGTTCGAGTCCCAGACCTGGTGGCTTGATTTTTCACTTTCTTTCTTCTCTCTCTCTGTCTCTCTGGTCAAAGTAAAAATAAAATGAATAATTATGATAAGTAAAGTTAAATAATTGTTTAGGAAAAGATATGTAGCCTTCCACTCCACCTATAGACCCATGGCTAGCAAGGGAAACTGAGGCAGGGACACCACTGCCCCTGCTTTACTTTCAGACTACCAAGACCGGGACCCCACCCCCTTTATAGGTAGGTAGGATTTTATTATTATTATTTTCTTTTTTCTTTGCTCTTGCTTTTGTTTTGTTAACTCCCTCCTCTCCCTTCTACCACAGATTGGCCCTTGCTCTGTAGGAGACCTTCAGTTCCATCTATAGACCCCTGGTGGGCACGCAACTTTTCCTTTATTCTCCTCTATACTCTTTTCTTTCTTTCTTTCTTTCTTTCTTTTTTTTTTTTTTTGAGAGGTTTTCGCTATAGGGTGCGTGCGCTCACCAGACAGACAGAGAGAGACATAGAGACAGAAAGCGAGAAATCGCTCCCCAGGGGGGATGGTCACGCCGCAATCCCTTCTCCTCCATTCTCCTCTTGGGATCTTGGGCACGCACGCACATGTGCCCGGGTCTGGGACGTGAACCCCAGTTGACTACATGGGAGTCCAGCGACATAGCCATTACGCTAACTGCTGGTTCCCCTCTATACTCTTTTCTTTCATCTTAGATTATCCTGTCTTCCTCATCCTCCATCCTGCCAGAGAGATTAGACAGATCTAGAATCACAGTTCTGAAATTCCCTAGTATTGTAAGGTTCCCTGAGGTCCTCCCCTATACTGAACCACCTGTGAATACAAAGATAGTACTCTTCAGACACCTGAGTAGAGTACACCTTTTGAGAACACATTTCTAAAAATAACAGAAGAGAGACTTCTGCACATATCAATTTGCAGCAAAAGGGAAACACACTTTCTCCTAGTTGAAGAAACGTTCTCCTAAGAGGTATTCAAAAGTGAATACATCTTCCAATGGCTAGAAGTACAAGACAAGCCTGAGGTCTGAATAAGCCAGGAAATATGTCTCCATCAAAGGAACAGACTAACTCCCCTCCATGTTTCCTAAAATCTGAGGACATTACCAAAATGTCAGAGAAAGAATTTAGAATATTCATGGTAAACAAATCTATGAGTTGGAACAGAAAAGAGACAATGAACAACAGGACATTAGGAAGTCATTCAATGATGGGAACCAGCAGTTAGTAGTTAGTGTAATGGCTATGTTGATGGACTCCCATGTAGTCGACCGTGGTTTGTGTTCCAGACCCAGTGGCTTAAAACTCAGGCCAGGCGCGTGTGCGTGCGTGCCCAAGATCCCATCTCCTCCGAGAGGAGAATGGAGAAGGGATTGTGGTGTGACCATTCCCCCTTGGGGATGATTTCTCGCTTTCTGTCTCTATGCCTCTCTCTGTCTGTCTGGCGAGCGCATGTGCCGTACAGTGAAAATCCCTAAAAAAAAATAAATAAATAAAAGGAAGTCATTCAATGATATGAAAGAAGAAATGGATACTCTAAGATAGAATCAGATGGAGTTGTTAGAGATCAAATCTGTAACACAGGAAATCAAATACTCTCTTAAAAGTATTAAAAGTCGATTAGACCATGCAGAAAATTGAATCTCCAATGTAGAAGATAAAACCTCTGACCTAGAAAAAAATCACCAAAAAGACAGAGAAAATAACAAAAACACACGAGGATAATATATGAGAAATACTAGATTCCATAAGATGCCCAAACATTAGAATAATTGGCATCCCAGAAGGTGAAGAAACTATTATCGGCATGGAAAATCTATTTCATGAAATCCTGGAAGAAAATTTCTCAAGTCTAGAGAGGCACTCAAGCATCCAGACCCAAGAAATGCAAAGGATCCCAAATAGACTCAACCCCAGAAGATCTTCCCCAAGTAACATCTTAGCCAGACTGTCTGAGACCACAGATAAAGACATGATACTAAAACTGGCAAGAGAGAAATGAGAAGTGACTTACAAAGGTCATCCCATCAGGCTAACAACAGACCTTTCAATGGAAACGATGCAAGCAAGGAAAAAATGGGAACATGTATTGAAAGTGTTAAGAGAGAAACAATTTCAACCAGGACTATTATATCTTGCAAGATTATCCTTCAAATGGGAAAAAAATATTAAAATCTTCTCAGACAAACAAAACCTGAAAGAATTTGCCAACACCAAACCAGCTCTTCAAGAAACCCTGAAGAAAGTACTGTTTCAGGTAAATTAAGAATTAACAGACAGAAACAAAGGAATAAAAGGCAGCTAAGACAATGGCCAACTTAAAGGTCGGCACAGATCTGGTAACATCAGTAATAACATTGAATGTGAGTGGATTAAATTCTCCAATCAAGAGACACAGACTGGCTGAATGGAAAAAAAAAAAGGAAAGAAAGAAAAGAAAAGAATAGAAAAAAAAAAAAACCATAAACCCTCTAACTGTTGCCTACAGGAAATCCACCTCATGGATAAAGGCATACACAGACTGAAAGTGAAAGGTTGGAAAAAGGTTTTCCATGCAAATGGGAACCAAAAAAGAGCTGGAGTTGCAATACTAATTTCTGACAAAATAGGCTTTAAAACAAAAACTGTTCGAAGAGACAAAGAAGA
>NW_006208581.1:184664-186349 GCF_000334495.1 Tupaia belangeri chinensis | reverse complement strand
AAGTTCATAGCAATTAGTGCACATAAGAGGAAGACCGAAAGAAGGCAAATGGATCACCTAACATCATGCCTTAGAGAACTGGCAAAGCAACAGCAAAAAAATCCAAAAAACTCTAGGAGAAAGGAAATGATAAAGATATGAGCAGAAATAAATGAAATACAATATAATCGAACTATACAGAAAATAAATAAAAGTAAAAGCTGGTTCTTTGAAAAGTTAAACAAAATCAATATACCACTGGAGAGACTTATTAAAAAAAGAGAGAAAGAAATCAGGTGAATCAAATCTGCAATGAAGCAGGTAAAATAACAACAGACATAGTAGAAATACAAAACATTATTAGAGGATACTATGAACATCTATATGCCAAGAAACAAGATAATCTGGATGAGATGGACAAATTCCTGGACACGTATAATCTACCGAGATTGAGCCAGGAGGATATAGAAAGTCTGAATAGGCTGATTGAATAGGCTGATAACAAGTCAGGAGATTGAATCAGTAATAAATAACCTTCCACTGACCCTGATGGCTTCACCTCTGAATTCTATAAAACATTCAAAGAAGAGTTAACTCTCATTTTTCTCTAGTTATTTATAAAGATCCAAAAGGGTAAATCTCTCCCTAATTCATTCTATGAAGCCTCTATCACCTTTATTCTTAAAACAGATAAGGACAGGACCAGGAAGGAAAACTATAGACCAATATCTCTGATGAATATAGACGCAAAGATTCTCAACAAGATACTAGCAAACTGTATCCAACAACTGATAAAAAAATTATACATCATGATCATGTAAACTTTATTCCAGGAATACAAGGTTGGTCCAACATACGCAAAACCATAAATGTCATACACCATATTAAACAGGAAGAAAGATAAAAACCATATGATTGTATCAATTGATGCAGAAAAAGCATTTGATAACTTACAACATTACTTCATGATCAAGACTCTCAGTAATATTGGCATAGAAGGGTCATTTCTCAACACAATAAAAGCTATCTATTAAAAAAAAAAACCCATAGCGAACATCATCCTGAATGGAGAAAAGCTGAAAGCTTTCCCAATAAAAAGGGTATAAGACAAGGATGCCCACTTTCTCCACTCCTTCTCAATATAGTACTGGAAGTCCTTACCAATACAATCAGAAAAGAGGAAAAAATAAATAGCATTCAAGTAGGAAAAGAGGTGAAACTCTATCTGCAGATGAAATGATTGAATACATAGAAGACCCAATGCTTTCCACGAAAAAATTCCTGGAAGTAATACATGAATACAGGAAATTTTCAGGATACAAAATCAACATAAAGAAATCTATAGCATTTCTATATATGAACAACAGGCAGACTGAGATAGAACTGAAAAATGTATTCCATTTGCCATAGGCACGAAAAGTATAAGATATTTAGAAATAAATCTAACCCAAAAAGTTAAAGACCTCCCCAAAGAAAACTAAGAGAAGCTAAAAAACGAAATTGAAAATGACACAAAAAATGTGAAAGGACATCCCATGTTCCTGGATTGGAAGAATTAGTGTTATCAAAATGAGAATTCTACCCAAATTAATCTACATATATAATGCAATCCAAATCAAAGTACAAGGTACATTTTTCACAGATCTAGAAAAGACAACCATACAATTTGTCTGGAATCATAAAGGACCTCATATTACCATAGCAAC
>NW_006208581.1:180828-184628 GCF_000334495.1 Tupaia belangeri chinensis | reverse complement strand
AAAAATATACTACAAAGCTGTGGTAATCAAAACAGCATGGTACTGGCACAGAAACAGGCATGTGGACCAATGGAACAGAATTGAGTCCCCAGAAATAAATTCTCAAACATACAGTCAACTGATTTTGACAAGGGGTACCAGTCAATCCAGTGGGAAAAGAAAAACCTCTTCAGCAAACGGTGCTGGAAAAACTGGATTTCCACCTGCAGAAAGATGAATCTGAACCCCTTCCTCTTACTTTTGACATAAATCAATTCATGGTGGATCAAAGATCTAAATCTAAGACCTCAAACTATAAAACTGCTCTTTGGGGAAACTCTGGGAGACATTGAGTTAGGCAATGTCTTCTTAAATAAATTCCCAAAGTGCAGTCGATAATCTCCAAAATAGACAAGTGGGATTACATAAGACTGAGAAGTTTTTTCATGGCGCAAGTCATAGTCATTAGTGTGAATTGACAGCCCTCAGAATAGGAAAATATGTTTGTAACCTATGGGTCAGATAAGGGGTCAGAATACACCAGGAAGTCAAGCAGCTGTTCCAAAATTAGATGATCAACCCTATTAAAAGATGGGAGAATGAGGTGAAAAAAAAAAACACTCTCTAAAGATGACATTTCAATAGCCAAAAGGCATATGAAAAAATGCTCAACATTCCCTCATGGTAAAGGACATGTAAATCAAAACAACAATGGGATACCACCTAACCACAGTCAGAATGACTAAGATTAAAAAAAATGATAACTGCTGTCTGGGGTGTGGTGAAAAGGGAACTCTCTTACACTGCTAGTGGGAATGTAAATTGGTCCAGCCACTCTGGAGAAAAATTTGGAGATTCCTCAAAAATCTAAAAATAGATCTACCATATGATCCAGCAATCGTAGTCCTTGGTATTTACCCAAAGGCAGAAGTATTCTTAATCGGAAAAGTGCTTGCACATCAATGTTCATTGCAGCACTATTCGCAATTGCTAAGACATGGAACCAACCCAAATGCCCCTGAACAGATGAATGGATTGGAAAACTGTGGCACATATACTCTATGAAATACTATTCAGCCAAAACAAAACAAAACAAAACAAAACAAAACCAACCCTGGCTTTTAACATAAAATGGAAGAATATGGAAGATTTACTGCTGGGTGAAGCAAGCCAGGCTAGGAAGGAGAGACATTGTATGCCCCCACTCAATATACACCAAGTGTCCACACTCTATGACTGAAACTGATTGACTAAAGGATATAGAAACACAGTAAATGGATGTGATTACCAGATATAGTGTGTGTGAAAGAGCAGAGTCTCTGGAAGGACATTAAAAAGAGAAATAGAGAAGCAAAGCATTAATGGGACAAAGAAATGTGGTATTATCTGTTGAAGATAATTTTATACTTTTATCAACTGGACTAGGGAGAAATGTTCACATGTTGAAATATTTACTTTGTAAGCTAAATAACGTGATTTAATATATAAAAGATAATGAAATAAAAGAGAATTTATGAGCAATGACAAAAAAATTCCTTATTTAAGAATGAATAAGCTTTATTTACCTTATTGTAACTTTTTGCTTTATAAACTTTTTAATTTTTTCAACTTTTGAGCTTTTGTTATTTCAGTCCTGCATATATATCTAAAAAAAATAAAAATAAGGGCTCAGGGACCAGCAGATGATGTAATGGTTACATCACTATACTCCCACACGGCCAACCATGGTTTGAGTCCTGGACCCTGTTCCTTAAAACTCATGCCAGGCACATGTGCATGAATCCCTGAAATCCCAAGAGGAGACTGGAGGAGAAAGGACTGCAGCATGGCCATCCCCCGTGGGGATGACTTCCCACTTTCTTTCTCTCTGTTTATCTCTGTTTCTCTGGTGAGACCATGTGCCCTATAGAAAAAATCTCTCTTTAAAAAAATACAACATGATCCAGCAGGTGGCATGGTGGTTAAGACACTGGACAATATGGGACCAGCAGTTGGTGTAATGGCTATGTCGCTGAACTCCCATGTAGTTGCCCTTGGTTCAAGTCCCAGATTTGGTAGCTTAAACTCATGCTGGGTGCTTGTGCATGTGTGCCCAAGATCCTAAGAGGAGAATGGAGGAGAAGAGATTGCAGCGTGGCCATCCCCCCTGGGGGGGTGATTTCCCGCTTCCTGTCTCTCTGTTTTTCTGGTGAGCGCACGTGCCCTATAGTAAAAAGCTCTCAAAAACAACAACAACAAAAACACTGGACACTCCCACATAGCCAAACATGCTTTGAGTCTTGGACCTGGTAGCTTGCTTTCTCTTTTCCCCTCTCTCTCTGTGTCTCTTCGGTCAAATTAAAATAAATAAATGAATAAACAAAATTAAATAAATGATTTTTTTTCAAAATGAGCTTTAAGTATAATTACTTTAAAAAACAAGGACTCAAACAGATATTTGTATATCAATATTTACTGTAGCATTATTTATAATATCTAAAAGGTGAAAGTAATTCTAGTGTCTATCAACAGATCAATTTAAAAATGGGGTATATACATACAATGGAATATCATTCTGTCACAGAGGAATGGGGTTCTGATATATGCTATGACATGAAAAATAGCTTTGTACATGTGTATATGTACTTTTGTTTTAAGTTGTGTTAATATAATATATACATATATAGGAGGTGCAAAGTGGTATTTTATTGTGTTTTTCATTTACATTTCCCTAATGACTAATGATTTTGAGCATTTTTAAAAAGTTTATTTTTGAAGTTTTTAGTTTATTTTTTTCATGAGAGTGATAGACACAGAAATAAAAAGACGAGCACTCTACAGGATCTCATGCCATGATCTCCTCTCCCACCAGTCTTCCCAGCCAACCAAGATCATGAACTTACACTCCCAGCATGTACAGTTTGACTGAGGAATTAAAGTCGCAATCTTCCATGTGAAGCCAGTTTTACTTGAGCAGCATGTTATCTCTGCATCACTGAGTTGGCTCGGATAAACAGTTTTTATGTGCTTGTATTCCATTTGTGTATCTTTTTTAGAGAAAGTTCATGCTAGTCCTATACCCATTTTTTAAATTGGGTGGTTTGTGTGATGTTTATAAGAGTACTTTATACCTTCTTAAAATTAAACCCTTATAAGTAATATGATTTGAAAAATATTTTCTCTGATTCCGTAGATTGTATTTTCACTTTCTTGATAATATCCTTTGATGCATAAAACCTTTTCTTCCCTTTTTTTTTTTTGAGAGGTTTTTGCATTAGGGTGCGTGCACTCACCAGAAAGAGAAAGACAGAGAGACAGAAAGCAAGAAATCACCCTGCCAGGGGGGATGACCACACCACAATCCCTTCTCCTTCATTTTCCTCTCAGGATCTTGGGCATTCATGCACACATGCCCGGCATTGAGTTTAAGCCACTGGGTCCAGGATGCTAACTGCGGTTGACTACATGGGAGTCCAGTGGCGTAGCCATTACACTAACTGCTGGTCCTAAAACCTTTTCAATTGGATGAAACTCAATTTATGTATTTTGTTGTTGCTTTTACTTTTGGTATTATATTGAAGAATATGTTTCCAAATCCAAGGTCATTTATTATTTCTCCCTACGTTTTCTTCTGAGAGTTTTATGGCTTCAGCTTTATGTTTGGACCTGTGATCCATTTTTTTTAAAAATTTATTCATTTTCTACATTAATTCACTATACACCATCACAACACACAAATGAATTTTCCATCCAAAATACACTGTGCATTGGCTCAATCAAGCACATCAACATACATGTTCTCAGCAAATAATTTTCCAATTCTTATGTCCTGCATACCTTGC
>NW_006208581.1:176839-179279 GCF_000334495.1 Tupaia belangeri chinensis | reverse complement strand
CGTGCAGGGCCCGGGTGGGGGGCCTCCACCGCCGCTGCCGCTGTGCAGGGCCCGGGGGCCCTGTGCCGACCTGTTATCCATTTTTAACTTATATTTTATAGGCATTCCTCAGAGACATTGCAGGTCCAGATCTCTGTAATAAAGTGAATATTGGAATAAAGTGAGTGACACAAAATTTTAGTTTTCCTGGATATTTCTTTTATAAATACAAAAGTTATATTTACACTACGTTTATACCATAGCCTATTAAGTCTGCAGTAACATTATGTCTTTTTTTCTTTTTGAGAGATTTTTGCTGTAGGGCACATGGACTCGCCAGAGAGACAGAAACATAGAAAGTGAGAAATTACCCACCACGGGGGATGGTCACATTGCAATCCCTTTTCCTCCACTCTCTTCTCATAATTTTAGGCATGTACACACATGTGCCTGGTGTGAGTTTCAAGCCACTGGGTCTGGGGCTTGAACTGTGGTTGGCCATGTGGGAGTCCATAATGTAACCATTGTGCCATCTGCTGGCCCTAGCATACGTGCTTTGAAAAAACATACTGTACCCTACAAAGATGTACATTGGCCATATGTAAATTATAAATTATAATTTAAAAATTTTCATAGCTAAAATATGTTAAAGACCATATGAGCCTTTAACGAGTTGTAATCTTTTTGCTGGTGGAGTGTCTTGTCTCGATGTTCATGGCTTCAAGGTGGCAGTTGTTGAAGGTTGAGTCTTTGTGGCAATTTCTTCAAGTAAGACAACAATGATGTTTGCTGCATCAACTGACTCTTTCGTGAATGAATTCTCTGTAGCATGCAATGCTGTTTTTTTCTTTCTTTCTTTGTTTCTTCTTTCTTTTTTGGGGGGGAGAGGTTTTTGCCATAGGGCTCGTGTTCTCGCCAGACAGAGACAGACAGAGAGACAGAAAGTGAGAAATCACCCCCCTGGGGGGATGACCGTGCCGCAATTCCTTCTGATTCTCCTCTCGGAATTTTGGGCATGCACACACATGCGGCCGACATGAGTTTTAAGCCACCGGGTCCGGGCCGTGAACCACGGTCGACTACATGGGAGTTCAGCGACATAGCCATTACACTAACTGCTGGTCCCATGCAATGCTGTTTAATACCATTTTACCCATAGTAGAACTTTCAAAATGGCAGTCAATCCTTTGAAACTCTGTCACTGCATTATTAGCTAAGTTTATGCAGTATTCTAAATCCTTTGTTGTTACTTCAACAATATTCACCAAATTTCTATTTTATCTCAAGAAACTACTTTCTTTGCTCATTCGTAAGAGGAAACTTTTCACCCATTAAAGTTTTATCATAAAATTACAGTTTAGTCAACGTTTTAAGCTCCACATCCAAGTCTAGTTCTTTGCTATGTCCATCACATCTACAGTTACTTCCACCACTTGAACTCCTCAAGTCATCTACGAGGTTTGGAATCAACTTTTTCCAAACTCCTATTAATGTTGATATTTTGACCTCTTCCCCATTAATTATGAATGTTCTCAATGGCATCTAGAATGGTCAGTCCTTCCCAGAAGGTTTTTAAATTTACTTTGGTTAGCTCCATTGGAAGGATCACCATCTATGGCTACTATAGATTTACAAGATATAGTTCTTAATAAGACTTGAATCCAGCTTGTGGCCTGGTGGTTAAGGCCAACCATGCACTTTGAGTCCCAGACCTGGTGACTTGAAAAATGTGCTGCTGTGTGTGCATGCATGCCCCAAATCCTAAAAGTGGGGAGAAGTGGAGGAGAAGGGATTGCAGTATGACAGTAAGGACATGGGAGGGTACTTTCTTGTTTTCTCTCTCTCATCTCTACCTACCTCCTGTGAGCACATGGCCAAAATTTAAATGAAAAAAAAAAATAAGACTTCAATTTGAAATAATCCCTTAGTCAATGTTGAATGGATACTATGTTAGTAGGTATGAAAATAACATCGATTTCCTTATACATCTCAATCAGAGCTCTTGGGTGTCCAAGTACAATGTCAATGAGCTATAGTAGTTTCAAAAATATTTTTTTTTACTGAACAATAGGTCTCAACAGTGGGATTAAAATGTTCAGAAAACCTTGCTAAAAACACATGTGCTGTTATCCAGGCTTTTGTTTCATTTATAGAGCACAGGAAGAGTAGATTTAGCATAATTCTTAAGGGTTCTAGGATTTTTGGAATGGTAGAACATTTGGCTTCACCTTATAGGCACAGTTGCATCAGCTTCTAATGAGAGTCAGCCTGTCCTTAGAAGCTTTGAAGGTAGGCAATGACTTCTCTCTAGCTGTGAGAGTCCGAGATGGCATCTTCCAGTATAAGACTGTTTTTGCCTACATCAAAAATCTATTGTTAGGAACCAGCAGTTAGCATAATGGCTATGTCGCTGGACTCTCACGTAGTCGACTGCGGTTCACGTCCTGGACCCGGTGGCTTA
>NW_006208581.1:154947-176669 GCF_000334495.1 Tupaia belangeri chinensis | reverse complement strand
CCCCACAAAAAAAAAAAAAGAAAGAAAAGAAAAAAAAAATCTATTGTTTAGTGGTCATCTTTATCAATTTTCTTAGCTGCATCTTCTGGATAACTTGTTGCAGCTTCTACATCTGCACTGGCTGCTTCATTTTGTACATTTATGTTATAAAGATGGCTTCTGAAACCTCATGAACTGGGAACCAGCAGTTAGCATAATGGCTACGTCGCTGGACTCCCACGTAGTCGACCGCGGTTCGCATCCTGGACTTGGTGGCTTAAAACTCACGCCGGGCACGTGTGCGTGCGTGCCCAAGATCCCAAGAGGAGAATGGAGGAGAAGGGATTGCAGCATGACCATCCTCCCTGGGGGGGTGATTTCTCACTTTCTGTCTCTATGTCTCTCTCTGTCTGTCTGGCAAGCGCACGCACCCTATAGCGAAAACCTCTCAAAAAACAAAACAAAAAAAACCTCATAAACCAACCCCTGCTAGCTTCAAACTTTTCTTCTGCAACTTCCTCACCTCTTTAAGTCTTCATAGAATTGAAGAGAGAAAGACATTTTTCCTGGATTAGGTTTTGGTTTAAGGGAATCTTGTGGTTGGTTTGATCTCTGCAGACCTCTAAAATCTTCTCCATATCAATAATTAGACTGTTTCACTTTTTTACCTTTTGTGTGTTCACTAAGTAGCACCTTTTTTTTTTTTTTGAGAAGATTTTGCCTTGGGGAACATGTGCTTACCAGGGAGAGAGAAAGAGAGAGAGAGAGATACAGAGATAGAGACACTAAGAGGGAAAGTGAGAAATCACCCCCCAGGGGGGATGGCCACATTGCAATTCCTTCTCCATTCCCTTCCTGGGATCTTGGGGAAGCATGCACATACACGCAGTGTGATTTTCAAGTCACCAAGTCTGGGACTTGAACTGCTATGTGGGAGTCCAGCGACATATCTACAGTGCCAAAGGAAGTGAAAGACTTATTGAAAACTATAAAACACTGTTGAAAAAATTGTTAATTTCCTTCAAGAATTTTTTTTCTTTGTATTCACTACTTGGTTAACTGGTTCAAGAGACCTAGCTTTTGGCCTGAATTGGATTTTGACACTTCTTCTTCACCAAGTTTAATAATTTTTAGCTGTTAATTTAAAGTGAGAGAGTTGTGACTCTTTCACTTGAACACTTAGAGGCCATTGTAAGGTTATTAATTGGTGTAATTTCAATATGTGTGTCAGGGAATAGGGTGGCCCAAGGAAAGGGAGAGAAATGGAGGGATGGCTAATGGACCAGACAGAACACACGGGACACTTAAAAATTAAGTTTACTATTTTATGTGGACATGACTTGCGGCACCTGAAAACAGTGACAATAGTAACATCAAAGATCATTGATTGCAGATAACCATAATTGGTATAATAATGAAAATGTTTGAAATATTGTGACAGTTTCCCAAATGTAACACAAACATGAAGTGAACAAGTATTGTTGGAAAAATGGCACTGATATATTTGCTTGACACAGGGTTGTCACAAACCTTTAATATGTATAAAGTGCAATATCTGTGAACCACAGTTAAGTGAAGTACAATAAAATGAAATATGCTTACATGTGGTGTAAACTAAGGGTTCAACTTAATTTTTTTTTGGATGTATATATCCAATTGTATCAGCACCATCTTGTGAGGAGATTATTCCCTTCCCATTGAATAGACATGGCACTCATACAAAATCATTTGACCATAGATGTATGTGTTTATTTCTGGACTCTTGCTCCTCTTGCATTGTTTATATGTCTATCTTTTTGCCAATAGCACAGTGTTTTTATTATTGTAACTTAGTTGTAAACTTTGATAATGAGAAATGTGAATCTTCTTAATTTGTTCTGCTTTTCCAAGATTATTTTGGCTGTTTGTGGCTCCTCGAAAATTCCATATGAATTTAAGAATCAGCTTTTCCCTATTTGCAAAAAAGCCTGATGGGATATTGATAGAAATTAATATGTTGAATCTGTGGATTACTTTGAGTAGTATTGACATCCTAACACGTCTTTCTATTGTGAGCACTAGACTTGTTAAAAACCTAAATAAATGGATGACTTTCCATTTATTTAGGTTTTTAACAATTTTTTCAACAGTTTATTATTGTTTTCAATAAATCTCTCACCTCCTTTATTAAATATAAACATAGGTATTTTACTCTTTTAGATACTATTGTGAATGGAATTACTCTTAATTTTCTTTTGAGAAAATTTTCCTCATGAACCTTAACTGAAGTGCTCAATTTTTAAAAATTAACTCAGACCTGGATTTTTTTCTTTTTTTAGAGGTTTTCACCTTTCTCTCACCAGGGAGAGAGAGACAGTGAGAGTGAAAGTGACTTGCATCCCTTGGGGGATGGCAATGCTATAATCCCTTCTTCTCTATTCTCCTCCTGGGATCTTGGGCATACATGTACACGGACCCATGTGATTTTCAAGTCACTGGATCTGGGACTTGAACCACAGTTAGTCATGTGGGAGTCCAGCAATGTAACTGCTACACCATCTGCTGCTCCCCAGACCTGGATCTTAAGTATGTTATTTATGTATTTGCTATAGGTCACGTGTGTTCACCAGAGAGATGGAGAGAGAGAGAAAAAGAGACAGAAAGTGAAAAATCACCCCCCAGGGGGATGGCCACACCACAATACCTTCCCTTCATTCTCCTCTCAGGATTTTGGGCGCGCATGCACACATGACCAATGTGAGTTTTGAGCTGCCACATCCAGGACTTGACCCATAGTTGACTACATGGGAGTCCAGCAAAGTAACCATCATGCTATCTGCTGGTCCCTAAAGTAGGAAGTTTTTAACAGCATTTTTATTTTGTAGAGACAGGATTTCACTATGTTGTCTAGGATGGCCTTGAACTTGCAATCCTCCTGCCTCAATCTCCAGGCTAGCTGTGATTATAGATTCATGCCACTTTACTTAGCTTTAAGATAGGAATTTTTGAATATGTGAATGTATTTCAGAGTCTCTAAAAATCCTCTGAAATTGTAAAATTATGTGCGTGTGTGCATATAAAATATATGGAAAAAAAGGAAAAAAATAGAAGGGCTCAAAGTTTAGGGGAAAGGAAAAGCAAATGTTAATGTTTCCTGTGACAGCCAGTGGCATGGTTGTTAAGGTGCTGACTGGTTCCACAGTTTGAGTCCTGGACCTGGTGGCTTGACACTCAGGTTGGGAGGGGCCCACAGGTGACATGATGGTTAAGGTGCTGGATTTCCACATGGTTGATGAAGGTTCAAGTCCCAGAACCAATGACTTACACATCACTTTGGGCATGTGTGTGCACATGCCCAAAATCCTGAGAGGAGAATGGATGAGAAGGGATTTATGGCATGGCTATCCCTCCTAAGGGGTAATTTCTCACTTTCCCTCTGTCTGTCTCTCCCCAGAAAATGCATGTGCCTTATGAGGAAAATATTAAAAAAAAAAAAAGGAAAACATGCCGGACATATGTGCATGCATGCCCAAAATCTGGAGGAGAATGGATTGCAGCAAGGTCTATTTACATTGTAATGGTCCGGAGTAAAGAGTAAGACTTCAGACTTTGGTTATGACAACGACACAACACTGGCCATGAATAAGGGCCACTAGACCTCTAAAATACTTATTTAAAGGAAAGAAATGTTTTAATGAAATTTCAATATGTAAGATGTTTTGTAGGATAGAAACTCCTGGCTTTGAGCTCAAAGACTCCCAGGGTGAATGGCTCCAGAAACCTGAACAGAAATTTTATTAAGGCTTTGCCATTCAACAAAGCCCATGAGGGGACCAGCAGATGGCCTGATGGTCACATCGCTGGAGTTTCACATGGCCGACTGTGGTTTGAGTCCTGTACCCTGCAGCTTGAAACTCTCACTGGGTGCAGTGCGTACATACTAATTATTGAAGTCTTTGGGAGTCCTGCTCTGAATTTTGCCCTTAAAAATGCATGTAGGGAACACCTTGAGAAGACTGGGTCTTTTCACCATGAGTTGCCAGCTCTCCTTGCTTTGTATATTACAATAAAACTGTATTTTCCTTCATCACACCATGTGCCTACAGTTTTATTTGTAGTGCTTGAGTGAGTGAACCAGATTTGTGTTTGGTAAAGTTTTATTTTTATTTTTATTAAATTTATTTATTTATTTTTATTTACCAGGTTTTCTGCTGAGAATTCACTCTGGAAAGCCAAAAAGGACAGGCCTTTAGAAGAAGACTGAGTCCTCCATGGAAGCTGAGAACTAGTACTTTCAGAAAATAAAAGAAATAAAGATTTTCTGCTGAGAAATCAACCTGGTAGAGCCCCTTGTATCCTTCTCTCTGTCTCTGAATAGTATTAGGGTCAACATATTCCTCAATTCCCACTGAATCTGCTGCATGAAGAGAGAAAAATGGAATGGCAGTGAGTTTGCAGAACACCTCCTCCTGCACGCCTCTGATTGCGCAGATTGAATTTCTTGAAATTAGGAAGAAATGAATAATTTATCAGATTACTAGAAATCATCGTAGAGGCACAAGTATATAAGAAACCAAAAAAATACCTCTCCCCCAAGGGAAAAGAAGAACTCCTCTTCATCTCTCCTCCATCTATTGAAGAAACCAAAGTTTCAGAGAAAGAAGTTACCAAAATGTCAGAGAAAGAATTCAGAACATTCATAGTGACAAAGCTTTATTAATGGGAACAAAAAAGAAACAATGAACGCCAGGAAATGAGGAAGTGTTCTTGCAAGATCTGAAAAAGGAAATACACCATAAAAAAGAATCAAATAGAAATGTTAGAGGTGAAGGCTATAACACAGGAAATCAAGACCTCCCTTGAAAGTATTAAAACCAGACTAGATCAGGACCAGCAGTTGGCGTAATGGCTATGTTGCTGGACTCCCACGTAGTCGACTGTGGTTCGACTCCTGGACCTGGTGGCTTAAACTCACGCTGGGTGCATGTGTATGTGTACCCAAGATCACGAAAGGAGAATGGATGAGAAGGGATTGTGGTGTGGCCATCCCCCCTGGGGGGTGATTTCTCACTTTCTGTCTCTCTGTTTCTCTCTGTCTTTCTGGTGAGTGAATGCACCCTATAGCAAAAACAAACAAACAAACAAACAAAAAACAAGAAAACAAAAACAAAAAACAAAAAACAAAACCAAAAAAACACAAACCTCTCCAAAAAAAAAAAAGATAAAAGCAGACTAGCTCATACAGAAAATCTAATCTCATATGTAGAAGACAGAATCACTGAACTAGTAAAATCCACCACAAAGACTGAGAAAATAACCTCCCAAAATGAGAATAATACACAAGAAATACTAGATACCATTAAATGTCCAAACATCTGGATAATCAATATCCTAGAAGGTGAAGAGACTAATAAGGGAATTGATAATCTATTCCATGAAATCCTGAAAGTAAACTTTCCAAATCTAAAGAGGTATTCACAGATCCAGACCCAAATACAAAGGACCCCAAATAGGATCAACTGAAGAAGATCTTCTCCAAGCCCCATTATAGCCAGATTGACCAAAACCACAAAGTCAGGATACTAAGACTGGCAAGAGGGAAATGTCAAGTTACCTAAAAAGGGTATCCCATCTGGCTAGCAGTGGATCTGTCATCGGAAACAATGTGAACAAGGAAAGAATGGGAAAACATACTCAGTGTTGAGTGAAAAAACAATTTCAACCAAGAATACTATATCTGGCAAGATTATCCTTCACATAGGATGACAAGGGGAGAACATTCTCAGATAAACAAAACCTGAAAGAATTTAGACGCCAGACCAGTTCTCCAAGAAGTTCAGAAGGGAGTGCTATATCATGAAAACTAAGGTCAGACACACCAAAATAACAATTTAAAAACAACTAAGAAAATGGCCAGCTTAATGGTAGGGACAAGTCCAGAGTTGATTGTTATCTTCCAGAATTTAAATGGAAAGATCTGACCACAACAGAAGATAAAGTACATGAGTTTGAATTGGTGAAATAGAATTTTATAACTTTTGACTAAACATTACTGATCTTCTTCTATCCTTTGTTTTCCAGAGTTAAGGACTTTTATCTTCTCTTGAGTCGTGTACAGGTCCATGTACCTATTATTTGAAGAGAATCCTAACCTATTTCCTGGCTTTAAGTCTTAAGCAAAGTTCTTAAGCAAATTTCTCTAAACATTTTGTGATTTTAATTTATTAAAGTTAAAACTGCTTTTCTTGAAATAAAAAAAATATTAAAAAATCTATTTAATGACCACAGTAAGTTATATGGCCTCAGCTAGGTGCTACTTTATAGTATATTCATTATATCCACATAATTTCATGCCTAAAGTCAACATATGTTCACAAATATGTATATATCAGCTGAACTTGCTATTGAAAGTATTTATATTAAGATATTTTATGAATCAACCTTATTTGGGGCTTACTTAATGAGGGGCCTTACAAATACTTCTCTGGAGGTAATACATGATTTAGAAGCAGATGAGCTACTATGTTTTTTTCTCAGGACCATAGTATTCTTTTTTCAGGTGATATGCATCTGGAGAATAATAAATATACTGAGGTAGCAAACAGGAACCCTAAGAATATAGTTAAGTTATAGGCCCAAAATGAAATCATAAAATGGCTAAGCATTACTCACAGAGACAGCGTGGAGTGGTGGCTCAGTGATTGACCTAGCAGCAAGACTGAGACCCAAGAATTAACAATTTTTTCCAGACCCCACGACATTTGGAAGAAAAGGTAATGGTTTTTATAGCCCCAAATTTTTGACAACGAATCTCCTGACCTTTGTACACTCTGCAAAATTAAGAGAAATAACCAGATCCATCCAACAGATGACCTTTATCATGGTAGAAGGAACATGAACCCTATTTAGAACAAGCCTGGACAAAGCCCCTCTGAACCAAACAATCCTCTCCTACCAGTCTGACCTAGCCCCTCCTCAGCAACTCATTTTTCCAGGACCTGCTCCCTGCTTGGGAGCTCTGTTCTTCCTTCTCCCTCTTTTCTCTTCCATTCTCCTTTTGGGATTCTGGGGACACAAGCACATATGCCTGGCATGATTTTTAAGCCACTTGGTCATAGACTCGAACTGCAGTCCACCATGTAGGAGTCCAGTGCTATAACCACTAAACCACCTGCTGACCCCTCCCTTCTCCCTTTTTTTTTTTGAGAGTTTTTTGCTATAGGGCACATGGGCTCACCAGACAGACAGAGAGAGACAGAGAGACAGAAAGCGAGAAATCCCCCCCCAGGGGGCATGGCCATGCCACAATCCTTTCTCCTCCATTCTCCTCTTGGGATCTTGGGCACGCACGCACACGCGCCTGGTGTGAGTTTTAAGCCACTGGGTCCGGGACGCGAACCGTGGTCGACTACGTGAGGGGTCCAGCGACATAGCCACCTCTTTATAAACTCTACTTGCTATCGCCTCTCTCTATGTTTCTAATTCTTCATGAGCATGAGACAAGAACCCATGTCCTTCTGTGGGTGCTGGGCCTGATCACCCCTGCACCCATTCATCAGTAGTCTTCAGTATAAGACAAAGCAAACTGGATTTCACAACACCATTAGGCACATAAGACAAGTTATTTATTTTTCTTTTTATTTATCATAGTGGCAGAGTGTAAGGAAAAAGATGTGTGAGGCTGAGTAGAGACTAAACATGATTAAGGGCCACGAATATAGTCAGCTTTCTAAGTCATTGTTGTTAATTTCCTAACTCATATTCAT
This sequence comes from Tupaia belangeri chinensis, assembly GCF_000334495.1. Classification (NCBI taxonomy): domain Eukaryota; kingdom Metazoa; phylum Chordata; class Mammalia; order Scandentia; family Tupaiidae; genus Tupaia; species Tupaia belangeri. The sequence goes on along the minus strand of NW_006208581.1, from coordinate 168,945 downwards.
GTAAGAACATAAGAGAACACAGGGGGAGGGAGTGTTCAGAAGATGAGATGTTATAGAGTAGTCTGTATACCACACATACCAATCAACCTGGGAATGAATAAACTCCACTATACCCCCATGAAATGAGATGTATAGAAACATGTCAGAGTGGTCTGAAACTTCAGGCTTTGAAAAAAATGTTTAACAAAACCATAATATAAAAAAGACAACAATTTTATGCATGTACTTTTAATAAAGAACATAGGAAGATAAAGCTGGCCAGCATTATTTGTTAGTACTTCTGTGACAAGACACATAGTTTTAGGAATACCATATACAATCACTTTGAACAGATTGGTGGGAAAAGGATTTATAGCAAATTGGCAACTTAAACTTAACTGCTCAGGTACCCCCTGCCCTTCTTTTTCTGGCTCTCCATGACAGTTCATGTATTACCAAGATCCAGTCCCAGCTTTCCTGGCTGTGTTCCGTTGCTGATTTAGTCAGCAGAGTGAAAGCAATTATTCCTTGACTGCATTTTATTGTTCTTTTGCTTTAATTGCATTCCCTACTATGAGTCCATTTCCTGATATATTGAATTTGTTGTCTGTTTTAATTCATTCTGCTGATGGTCACATACCAGGCTACTCCAAAGAACACATTTAATGATTTTGGACACTGTGCAAAATACAAATCTAGCCCTTTTGGGGAAGTAAGCAGTCATGAGTGCGTGTTATTAGGAGTCATTCATTCATTATTATATTGGGTCACTGAAAAATTCATGATGCATTTTTTTCTATGCAAAAATGCATCATGACTTTTCTGATGCCCCAATATTATGTAACACCCACTTATGAAAGGCTACCATTTAATATGGTACATTACAGCTATGGCTAAAGAAGTGCCAATGTACCATACCTCACTATTTCCTACTAATTGGATGGGGCTCATGAAATTTAAAAGAATGTGGGACTTGTGGAAAGGTCTGATGATCATGTGAGATTCCCTCTGTGCCCCTGCATAGAACATTTCTTTTGTACCAACTGAGTTTCTATGCCATTCTGGGAGCAGAAATTCTGAAATCTTTAAATAGAATGGTCTTCATTTGCTGTGATTGTTGGAATTTTTTCTAAAAGGATAGGACACAATATAGTTTCTTAAAGTATTTGCTCCTGATGACCAGGCAGCCTGCTTTAAGGGAAGTGTTGTGTGTGTGCGTGTGTTGTGTAGATATGTTGATAAGGGGCAAAAAGGGTAGACTTGTAATGACTTACATTCCTGTGTATTGGAGCCTTCTTAAGTTTCAGGTACATATTATGATAATGTATATTCAATATTCTTAAAACATACCTGCTAAGATTGTGCTTAAATCTCCACTAACCTCAATGTCTACATGCTGTATAATTTGGCATAAACATGGGGAAGCACATTCTTTTCCCTGGTAAAGACATCCCTGAGATCGGGCTCTTTGGGTTCCACAGGAGATAATGGCACTGCCTGATGCTATGTAGTGTAAAATACATACATCACACAGAGCCAGTGGGGGAAAGAGGCATATACTGCATTTTTTATCTCATAGAAAATAAGAGTTGTATTAGAAAATAAGATTTTTATAAAGAGCTTACTTTAAGATTTTGGAGAAAGTGGGACTCTTTGATATGACTCTGTCCTAATTGTTCTCAGTTTCTCCATGTTAGTTCCACAACTGGGAAGTCAAGTCGCTAACAGTACACTGGACATGGTAACTCTGAGCTCTGCCCAAGATAGTTATGTGCTTTGGGAGGCACTTCATCTCTTTTGCCCTTAAAATTTCCAACTGTACCATGGAGAAAAGTTTTTCTATTCTCTCTCTTTTCAAGGACATTGTTGGAATAAGTGGAAAAAATACTAACCAAGTACTCCAGGCTCTGCAAGAACAAATTTGCAATGAGAGAATAAAGAGTGGAGCACACTAGTTTTCTCAGAAATATGGTTATGGTTTATCTTTTCACTTCAGTCCTGCAATTAAAGACAAAAAGAACACTAGAGATTTACATAGTATGTTTTAGCTGTACAATCCTACAATAAATATCATCATTTTTTGAATTAAGAAGGTGAGTACTAAAGATTAGGGAATGAGATCCAACAGAAGTTATTGGATGGGGCTTCAAGGAAAAACAAGCAAAGGAACCAGATCAGGGTATGCTAATTATTATACAAATCTCTGTCTTTTTGATCAGTAGTCAATCAGTTGGATGCCTATGTACAAAGGTCAATACTCAAATGATCCATGGGGAGAGATATTATCAGAGACTATGAACTACTGAGATTACATCACTAAGATAGGACTAAGTTTCTTTGTTCCTCCAGGTTGCCAGGTAAAACCCTGAAATATTTGGCCTTTTGAAGATAGTGTAAGTCTGTGAGACATTAAACAATCAGTTTTGCATTATTGCTATCATGAATTTTATCTTTCCAGTGCTTCCCCGTGTTTTACTGATACTCTTGTGACCTGGTTTCTGTGAGAGCTGAGTGCTAATATACTTGTGCATCAAAGTTCTTGAAGTTCTTGATGCCTTCCTGACTTTGAATCACAGCAGCTGCCCTCTCTACTTAAACTCTTGACAGAAGATGATAGGTGGGACAGGTGAAGATTGCTTTGGGACCCACTGACAGTTTAATAAGTAAAAGCTCTACATTTAGAGAAAGCTATACTTCTATATGAATAAAAAGCAAGATTTGCCCAAAATAAGACCATCTGGATGACCAAGTAAGCTTTCAAGAGAAACCTAAATAAGAGAGTGTATTTTTTAAAGAATTATTTATTTTTATTTTATTTGTTACTATTATTATTTTTGTTTTAACTTTACCAGAGAGAGAAAGAGAAAGGGAAAGTGAGAAAGCAAGCTGCCAGGTCCAGTATTCGAACCATGGTCAGCCATGTGGGAGTCCAGCACCCCAACCACTGAGCCACCTGCCAGTCCAACAAGAGAGTGTTTTAGAGGGAGAGTGGAAGGAATTTTTTATTTTCTATCTGAACATAGAAGATTTCATCATGAAACCTAGTGTGCATAGTCTTGCAGGCTGTTTCTTAGCTTTAGAGTTTGAGAAATAACCCCTATTCCTAACAGATCTAATTCCATGTAGCATTCTCTCAAAGCAATGTTTACTGCAATCCATTTAATTTATGCAAAAAGTATCACTTTGGTCAAAATCACCTAGGTTTTTTTTTTTATTGCTTTAAGTAGCAAGACTGCTCACCACAGCTCCACTGAATTGTCTGTGGTAGACAATTATTTTACTCAAAAAGGTTTTGGGGGTACCATTTAGTAAACTTAGCCATCTCTCTAGAATCTCTTTGCCTTGATATATGTAAGATCCCTCTAACACCCACGGATCTCTTTGTTAGAGTTAGGAGTCTTATTGACAGCAGCTGGGTAAAGAGCTGGGTGAAAATGAAAAACATAAATACTTTAAGGTATTATTATTATAAAGAAGCAGCATTAGCATCCATATTAATTGAGTCAGGCACTGGGACTGAAAGAAAGATTGATTATAAGTAAATGGGAAGTGGATCTTAGTGGCAGAGCTACCACTGAAGCTAAAAATAAAAAGGATTGGTGTATTACTCTTTAGTTATCACTATCTGTATATTAACCTCTGCTGTGCAAACACAGATCTCTAGTGCTAATCCTCAGGCTAATGTCAGCTGTGACACTTTACTCTTAGGAATAGTACTGTAATTAAACCTGAAAAATCACTCTTAAAACCCTCAAATAAGGGTCAACAGGTGGCATGGTGGTTAAGGCGCTGGAGTCCCACATGCTTGACCATGGTTGGAATCCAATGGCTTGAAAAATCACTCCAGGCAAGTGTGCATGCATGCCCGAAATCCCAAGAGGAGAATGTATGAGAAGGGATTATGGCAGGGCCATCCTCCCTAGGGAGTGATTACTCACTTTCCCTCTCTCTCTGTCTCTCTCTGGTGAGCACACGCACCATATGGAAAAAAAAAGTAAAAAATGCTTTTTTAAACCCCCAAAACCCTCAACTAAATCTGTGGTCCCTAATTTAGACTTACAGTTTTTCTTTCATTACAAAAATAATTCATAAAGTATAAAATAAGGCTAGGTATCAGAGAAATGAATAAAAGTAATTTTAGAGTTCTACCACAACCTGGCACTAAAGTCTTTAAAACACCGTTATGTTTAGTGAAGTGGAAATCTGATCAGAGCTTCTCTATTACTTGTGGAGCTTTCAAGACATCTGTGACAAAGAACAAGTTTTACATTGCTGTCCAATTTTCAGTCCACAGACCTTGATTATAGCATATTGAATCATCCTCTCAAATTTTAGATATCTGATATAGGTATGGTTCAAAACTCAGGAAATGTTAAAATTACTATTAAGGGAAAAAGCATGATTAAAGAACCCTGATTTTCCCAACAATGCAGAATTTTGTATGGACATGCTGCACATATACATGTTTATAAATGCACATTCACACAAGCAGAAGATATAGTCTGATTCTCCTCCATACCAAAAAGACTGTATAGATATAATTAATAGTCTTTCTAGCAGACTCCAAGAAAATCTAAATTCCCTTTTACCTGAGAAGATGAATGAAAAGATACATATTTTATGTCTAGTCTTTTATGAATTGGAAGAGGGGAAAAGAAGAAAGAGAGGAAAATTAGTTTGAATTACTTGCTACCAGATTGGAGTTCCATCAGCAAATTAAATAACTTGTAATGTTCTAAAATACCCGCATAGAAATTTTTTGATGGAATGTTTTCAAACTGTGAATCTTTCAATCCAACATAGTGACATATTATGAAGGTTAGAATGGTTCCCAACACTGCACTCTGTAAGCCTCAAGGAAGATGGTGGGTCCTGAAAATGAAAAGAAGAAATTCACAGGTGAGAAGAACACTGTAAACATCCACATATTAATACTCAGTAGGCAATACTATGCAGCCATTAAAGTTACACTCATGAGGGACCAGCAGAAGGTGTAATGGCTATGTCGCTGGACTCCCACATAGTCGACCACAGTTCGAGTCCGGGATTCAGCAGCTTAAAGCTAACACTGGGCACATGTGCGTGCATACCCAGGATCCCAAGAGGAGAATGGAGGAGAAGAAACTGTGGCATGGCAATCTTCCCTGAGAGGGTGAATTGCTTTCTGTCTCTCTCTGTCTTTCTAGTGAGCACATGCACTGTATAGCAAAAATCTCTCTAAAAAAATTACATTCATGAAGAGCATGGATCAACATTGAAAAATGTTAAGTGGAAAAGGCAGGATGTAAAATTATATAGGGAGAGTTATAGTTATTCATTTACTTTTTAGAGGCTTTTGCCTTAGGGTGTGTGCCCTTGCTGGAGAGAGAGAGAGAGACAGAGACAGAGACAGTGAGAAGGAAAGAGATAAATCACCCCCTCTAGGGTGGATGGCCGCACTGTAATCCCTTCTTCTCCATTCCCCTCCCAGGATGGTGGGCACCCACACCTATGCACCCAATGTGTTTCCAGCTACAGATTTCAGGACTTGAACTGTGGTTGGCCATGTGGGAGTCAAGCAATGTAAAGGCTATGCCATCTGCTGGACCATATTTATTTATTTATTTTTAACAGTTCTTTTTGTCTTAGGGTGTGTGCACTTGCCAGAGAAAGAGAGACAGAGAAAGTGAGAGAGAAACTGAGAAATTATCCCCCCAGGTGGCATGGCCACGCTACAATCCCTTCTCTTCCATTCTCCTCCTGGGATCTTGGGCATGTACACATGTGTCCAGTATGATTTTTAAGCCACTGGGTCCGAGACTCATACTGCAGTTAGCCATGAGGAAGTCCAGCAATGTAACTGGTACACCATCTGCTGGCCCTGTGTTATAGTTATATTTAACCCTAAAGTTATATCTGGAAAAAAAGACAGGAAATATACTAAACTGTTGGAAGCGGCAGATTCATGAACAATTTATTTTCATTTTTTCTACCTTCTACTTTATTTTCCAAAATTGTTTTAGTAAATACTTGATGATTTGGTAATTCAAAAATATTTTTTTAAATCCACATGAAAATAGAATAAGATTTGAAATTGAGCAATTCTGAATTCAACTTTTTGAATTTGCCACTTGCTATCTCTATATAAATCTGGGAAAATAATGTCAATGGACCATAGTTTCCTCATCTGCAAACAGCAGATGGAGTAATGGCTACCTTGCTGGACTCCCATATAGTTGAACATGGTTTGAGTTCCGGACCTGGTGGCTTAAACTCCTAACAGGAATGTGTGCATGTGTGCCCAAGATCCTGAGAGGAGAAGGGATTGTGGCATGGCCATCCCCTCTGAGGGGTGATTTCTCTTTCTGTCTCTCTGTCTCTCTCTTTCTGGTGAGTGCATGTACCCTATAGCAAAAACCTCATACACACACACACACACACACACACACACACACACACACATATCTAAGGGACCATCAGATGGTGTAATGGGTATGTTGCTGGACTCTCATGTAGATGACCATGGTTCGAATCCTGGTTCTAGTGGCTTAAAACTTACGCTGGGCACACGTGCATGCATGCCCAAACTCCGAAGAGAAAAATGAAGGGGAAGGGCTATACCCTCTGGGGGTGTTTTCTCACTTTTGTCTCTCTGTCTCTCTGGTCAAGGCATGCTCTTTATCGCTAATACACACACACACACGTGTGTGTGTGTATATATATATGTGTATATATATATAAATTATCTGGCATGTAGTAGGTACTCAAGTAGCTATAATTAGTACAAGCTTTCTGGAGAATAATTTGGCAATATGAATTGAGTCTTTAAAAAGTTCATACTGGAATCAGCAGATGGCAGAATGGTTGCATCTTTGGACTCCCCATAGTTGATAGCAGTTCAAGTCCCAGATCTGGTGACTTGAAAGTTATTCCAGGCACATATGCATGTATGTCCAAAATCCCAAGATGAGAATAGAAGAGAAGGGACTGTGGCATGGTCATCTCCACTGAGGGGGATTTCTTGCTTTCTGTTTCCCTCTCTCCAGTGAGTGCATGTGCCCTATAGCAAAAATCTTTCTAAAAAAAAAGGTAAATAAAAAGCTTATGCCACTAATTTTGCTTCTATCATTCTTTCCTATGGAAATGACAATAAATGAGGAAAAGGTTTATATTTAATAATATTCACAGTCGTAGACATACTAGTGACAAATTGGATAAAAATAATTTTTTTTTGGAGAGGTTTTTGCTATAGGGTATGTGCGCTTGCCAGAAAGAGAGAGAGAGACAGAGAAACAGTAAGTGAGAAATTACCCTCCCCCGGGGGGGGGATGGCCAGCCGTAATCTCTTCTCCTCTCGGGATCTTGGGCATGCACACACATGTGCCCGGCGTGAGTTTAAGCCACCAGGTCCGAGACTCGAACCATGGTCAACTACATGGTAGTCCAGTGACATAGCTATTATGCCAACTGCTGGTCCCTGGATAAAATCTTAATGTTGGACAGTAGAGAAATGGTTAAATAAATAGCAGTACTGGGCTGGCCCCATGACCTAGTGGCTAAGGAGAGCTGGATCCCACATAGCCAACCATCATTTGAATCCCTGCACATGTGGCTCTACTACTTCCTTTCTCCTGGTATTTTTGGGGATTTTTGTTGTTTTTCCATTTTCCTGAGGTGTGCTATTAGGTTGTCTATTTGCTACCTTTCAGTTTCATCTTGTGAACACTAATTGCTATGAACATACCCCTTATGACTCCTTTCACTGTGTCCCATAGGTTATAAAAACTAGTGTGTACATTATCATTGGTTTCAAATAATTTTTTGATTTCAGTCTTAATTTATTCAGTAGTTGTGAAATCATTCAGAAGTAGGTTGTTTAGTTTTTATATTTTCAAAGTTTTGTTTTGTTTTCCTGCAGTTCATTTCACGTTTAATTCCACTGTGGTCAGAGAAGATGCTAGATATCGTTTCTATACCTTTGAATTTGTAAAGGCTTGTTTCGTGCCCTATTATGTGGTCAACTGTAGGAAATTTTCCATATGGGGATGACAAAAATGTATATTTTGTGATTGTTGGTGGAAAGTTCTATAGATGTCTGTCAAGTTTATTCATTATATGATATCATTTACGTCCTGTATGTCTTTGCTTATTTTTTTATCTGGATGATCTGTCCAAAGGAGAAAGTGGGGTGTTGTGATTCCCAATGATTTCGGTGTTGCGCTTTATCTCTCCCTTTAGATCTAGCAGTCTTTGTTTCACATATTTGGGTGCTCCAGTGTTGGGCGCATAGATATTTATAACTGTCATATTTTCTTGGTGAATTAGCACTTTTAATACTTTTAATACTGTTTTGAATATGTCTTCTCATTCTTTCCTTTGTCTCTTCTTACAAGTTTTGTCTTTAAGTCTATTTTGTCTGATATCAGTATTGTGACTCCATCCCTTTTCATTTCTATTTGCATGGAATATCTTTTCCCAACCCTTCCCTTTCTTTCTATGTATGTCTTTATCCACAAGGTGCGTTTCTTGTAGGCAGCAGAGAGAGGGCTCCTGTTTACTATCTATTCAGCAAGTCTGTGTCTTTTAATTGGAGAACATAATCCATTCACATTCAGAGTTATTATTGATATTTGCAGATTCATTCCAGCCATTTTTTAGCCATTTTCTTGGTTGTTTTTTGGTTCTTTTATTTCTGTCTCTAATTTTCCTGATATAGTTCTCCTTTCAGTACTTTTTTTATTTAAAAAAATTATTTCATTTAAATTTATTTATTTATTTTAATTTTACCAGAGAGGGACAGAGTGAGTAAGAGAGAGAGAGAGGGAGAAAGAGAAAATGAGAATGCAAGCTGCCAGTTCCAGTATTCAAACCACAGTTGGCCATATGGGAGTCAGCACCTTTGACCAGCATGCCACCTGTTGGACCCTCCTTTAAGTACTTTTTGAAGAACTGGATCAGTATTGATGAATTCTTTCAGTGTTGGATTATCTGACTTTTATTTTATTTGTTTTTTTTTTTTTCATTTGAAAGATAATCCTGCTAGATAATGTATTCTTGGTTGAAGTTGTTTCCTTTTAATGTTTTGAATATGTCTTCTCATTCTTTCCTTGCCTGCATTGTTTCAGTTGTGAGGTCTGATGTTAGCCTGCAGGACAATCTTTGTAAATAACTTGACATTTCTCTCTTGCCATTTTAATAATATTGTCTTTGTCTTTGACTTTGACTAATGTGGCTATGAGGTGCCATGGAGAGGATCTTATGCTGATTCTATTTGGGGTCCTTTGTATTTCTTGGTCTGGATGTCTGAATGTTTTTCTACATTTGGAAAGTTTTCTGCATGTATTCATAGAATAGATCTTTTATGCCCTTATTAGATTCTTTACTTTCTGGAGAACCTATTATTTGGATATTTGGGCATTTAACAGTGTCTTGTATTTCCTGTATGCTGTCATCATTTTTATTAAAAAAATTTTTTGAGAGGTATTTGCCTTAGGGCATGTGCACTTGCTGGGGTGAGAGAAACAGAGAGAGTGAGAGAGAAAGTGAGAAATCACCCCCAGGGGGATGGTCACATCATAATCCTTTCTCCTTCATTCTCCAGCTAGGATCTTGGACATTTATGCACTCGTGCCCGGAATGATTTTCTTTCTTTTTCTCTTTTTTTTTTTTTTTTTTGAGATTTTTTCTACATATAGGGCGCGTGCGCTCACCAGACAGACAGAGAAAGACAGAGAGAGAGAAAGCGAGAAATCACTGCCCCCCCCCCCAGGGGGGAAGGCCATGCCACAATCCTTTCTCCTCTATTCTCCTCTCGGGATCTTAGGCACGCACACACACGCACCAGGTGTGAGTTTAAGCCACCAGGTCCGGGACTTGAACCGCAGTCAACTACATGGGAGTCCAGTGACATAGCCATTATGCTAACTGCTGGTCCCTGCCCGGCATGATTTTCATGCCACTGGGTCTGGGATTTGAACCATGGGAAGCCTTTGGGGAGTCCTGTGATGTAAGTGCTATGTTATCTGCTGGTCCCTTCTTTTTAAAAATTTTTGGTTATTTTTTATATATATATATACACACATTTCTATTATGGATACAAACGTCACCTGTTTCCAATAATAAATATTAAAATTAACTTAATGAATACGCCAAATTCATTATTAATGATCTGTATTTTTGCTTTATATAAAATGCCCTCAAATCTAAATATAATTCCCATGTGGGAATAAAGTCCATGTCTCTGGATTATATATTCCTTGTATTATGGGTACCAAGAAACCATATATACTGTCCATAATCCTCAATATGCCTTCGAAGAGCATTTGTGAAATGATTTTGATGTAAACCTCATAATTTAAAAGTTAATATTTAAATTAAGTAGGTTACCATTTTTGTTACCACCTCAACACAACATATTGGTCCAATATAGAAAGTTAGATCAGTGTTAGAAATGAAGATTCACTGCTAATTTTCCCAGGCTTGTTATTAGTGTTTCACATTTATGATTTTAGTTTTGATTTGGATGCTTCACAGATGAATCCAAATGTATATATAATACCACAGCATTACAAATCAGGCAGCAGTTTTCGTAAGTTTGGTAACATCATGTAAATCCAATTGTGCCGTTTTGGGGCTACATAGCTTAAATCTGTTACAACACTGAAACCCAAAGGTCAAGGTTCAGAAAGCAAGCTTAAGAGAAGTTGTTTTTTTGTTACTGCATTAATCTACTTAAATAAACAAACAAACAAAAACCCTTACCAGAAATCTATCTAAATACTATTGGTCATATCTAACACTCATAATCATATGTAGATGTATTAAATGTTAACATTTGATTTGAAGGAGAAAAAGATGAATCACTGTGAATTAAGAAATTTAGATGGAAAGAATGAATATTATATTTTCAGTGACCTGGTTTATATTTTTAAATGTATATACCTACTTTCCAGTAGTCCAACTGATACAGCAACAATATGTAACCACAGTGCTGATGTCTCTATTCTCAGATAGTTCCTAACAGTTTCCAGTCACTCAATGTAGAGACTATTTGACATATCTTGCTTTTGCTTTATGTACAATATCCAGGTTTGTATTAATCATTCTTCTAAGTCTCAAATTAGTTTACGTATGGTTCAAACTTTTGATACTCTTATCCTACTCAAACTTGTGTAACTTCAAATGATTCAGAGCTTGAGTCTATGTATAGCAAGATGATACACAATAAAAGTATATTATTTTAGAGAAACTTTTAATATTCAGGCTATTGAGGATGTTGTTTTCTAAGCTGACAATTTATTGAAATGGCTAACATACTTATTAGAGATTGAATAAATCCTTACTCGGGGTGTTACTGTACCTTACATATGTTGGGTTGTCAGAAAAGTCATGATGTATTTTTTCTGTTTTTCTATGCAAAATGTGTCATGACTTTTCCAACAACCCCTAGTAAATGCCTTCAAATATTAGCCCACTAGATCAGTGAAGTAATTTTCCCCTTTGCTATTACAACTCCATTTTGTTTATTTTGAAGATAATATTTTAATCCTTCAATTGTAAAAGAAAATTATAGCATTGGAAAAATTTCTCTTTTGGAGAATAAAAATGAAAAAAAATTATAGACTTAAAGGACCCTTTCAGGAATTGTTGGAAGGTGAGTTATTCTGTAGTAACTATGCTTCAGTTGCCATGCAGGACACCCAGAAACTATCCATTTCAACTTTTGAATATTTGATTTGGAACACTTGTTTGATGAATACTAAATTAAACACTTGTATAAACTTGCCATAAGATCAAATCTCTGCCATTTATCTTGGAATGTTTCTGAAGAAATTCTATTCCTTCTGTTAACTCTACATACTTCTGTGCTTGGATCTCCAATGTGGTGATAGACAATGCCAACACAGAAGGCTTTGCTTCAGAAAATTATGATTCTGCAGTGACATGCCTTAAGTTGAGCTTCTAGTCTTTCAAAATTAAGGCTATTTTTCCTTTCAAATGGCAAGTTCTCTTGAATGAGTGAATAATAGAGTTGCAGAAACTGAAAGGTACTACTAGCTTTGACTTTCCAATACACCTTTTCCAATACAATCTTCTTCATTCTCATTGAATCTGAAATCATGAATCTATATTGACTAATTCAGATCAAGTCAGTTGCCAAAGGGATATTCCTTTCATCTTCTATTGATTTTACAGCCAAATAGAAGCAACTCCGTATACCCAACACACCCAAGGTGCTTGGGCTTTATCTTGGTAATGACTGCAAGCTGCTGGCCAGTAATCACCCTCCCTGGGCCTGCTCTCACCTCACTCCACAATATCAGAACTGATAGACCTGTAAAGCGAGGGGACTTGGGGGACAGAGAGGAGTGGTCCAGGGAGGGTGAGCCATCCTGGCTGGGGGTCTCTGCAGCACTGCTGAGACAACACTGCCCTAACCAGGGTCAGCTTGAAGCCAAAGGAACCACATCTGGCCTCTGGAGTAATGTATTGGAAGTCCTTATTGGTGGTTTTATCCATGTCTGAGGTTTTGTCTTCCACATCAGAGATTCCATCTTCGGTGTGGTCTAATCTGCTATTAATACTTTCAAGGGAGGTTTTGATTTCCTGCACTACAGTCTTCATCTTTAGAAGTTCTGTTTGATACTTTTATATGGTGACTCCAAATTGTGGAAGGACTTCCTCATCTCCTGGAGTTGGTTGTCTATTTTCTCTTGCATCTCATTTATTTTTGCTACTATGAATATACCAGATTCTTTTTCTGACACTTTTGTGATTTTCTTGGTTTGTTTTTCCATAGTTGGAGATGAATTATTGTGTTCCCTTGATGGGGATGTACTTCCTGGTTTTCTCATAGTTTAGATTCTTCTGCAATTTTTAGTCATTTGGTGATGTAGTCACTTGTTGCTAATTCTTTGGAGTAGATTTCTGTAGCTGTGTAGTCATGTGTTTTGTCGTGAATTAGTTCCATGGCAATTTCTCTCTGCTATTGTGGTTTGCAGTGTGGTTTCCACAGGGGGAGTCTTTTGTTCAGATTTAAGAAGTGTTTCTCCCTTTTTACTGGTGATTCTCTGGGGAGAGAGGATTCCTTCAGAGCTTGACAGTGTTCAGACGTTTGGCTACTATCTAGAATTTTCTTGTCCCTATGTGAGTATGGCTTCTAACTCTGAAACTGCAGGATCAAGATGGAGTTCTGGGACTATCTCAGTCAGGCCTTCTGGGCCCTAGGCTGGGCAGGGGGCTTCAGGTGGGGAGTAGCAGCTTGACTGAAACTAATTGACTAAAGGATATAGAAACACAGTATATAGATGTAAATACCAGATACAGGTTGTGTGAAAGAGGAGGGTCTGAGGAAGAACATGTAGAAGAAAAATAGGGAGGCAAAGCATTGATGGCTCAAAGAAATGTGGTATTATCCATTCAAGATATTTTGTAGTTTTATCAACTGTACTAGGGAAGAAATGTTCACCTGTTGAAATATCCATTTTGTAAGTCAAATAATAGTGTGATTGAATGTATAAAAGAAAATGAAATGAAAAAAGAGAAAAAGAAGAAAAAAAGATGAAGAATTGTTTATTATGAATAAGTGAAAAAACTGCTTGGTTGAAATGAATACACTCTTGGTAAAGATTCTGTAAAGATTTTTAAAATGACAAACTACAAAGGAAGTAGAATATTACACAAACATACTACAGTGGCACAGGTTAAGAGAATTCACTCAAATATTGAAAGAAATTCCATGGTGGGTAAAATATTATCAAACAGTATTGTATATCACAGAGAAATCTCTTGTGAAAGAAAGAATAGAAAGAATAAATCAATGAAGCTAAAAGAGAGAGAGAGAGAGAGAGAGAGAGAGAGCGCTGCTATTTCTGTCCTTCTAACTCTGAAACTGTAAGATTAGGATGGAGGTCTGGGACCAGCAGTTAGCGTAATGGCTATGTCTCTGGACTCCCACTTAGTCAACTGCGGTTTGCGTCCTGGACCCGGTGGCTTAAAACTCACGCCGGGGGAACCAGCAGTTAGCGTAATGGCTATGTC
>NW_006208581.1:148148-154532 GCF_000334495.1 Tupaia belangeri chinensis | reverse complement strand
ACCTCTCCAAAAAAAAAAAAAAAAGATGGAGGTCTGGCACTGGCTCAGCTCTTCCTTCTGTGCTCTAGGCTGAGCAGGAAGCTTCAGGTGAGGAGTGGCTGCTCAGAAGGCCTGCTTTATTTCTCTGTCTTTCTAACTCTGATACTTCAGGATCGGGTTGGAAGGTATGGGTCTGGCTCAGCCCTGCCTTCCAGGCCCTAGGCTGGGCAGGAGGCTTTAGGTGGGGATTGGCTACTTAAGAGGCCTGCTACTTTTCTGTCGTCCTAACTCTGAAACTGCAGGATCAGGTTGGAGGTCTGGGGCTGGCTCAGCTTTGCCTTCCAGGCCCTAGACTGCACAGGGGCTTCTTGTGCATTTAGTATACTTTTTAAATTAATATATTACAAAGCTTTGATAAACAAACAGCATAGCATTGGAACAAAAAACAGGCATGTAGACCAATAGATCAGAATAGAGACCCTAGAAATAAAGCCCAAAACATACAGCAAAGTTATGTTTGACAAAGGCCACCAGTCAATCCAGTGGGGAAAAGAAAATCTCTTTAGCAAATGGTGCTGGTAAAGCTGGGTATCCACTTGCAGAAACATCAAATTAGATCCCTATATCTCACCATTAACAAAAAAATCAACTCTAAATGGATCATTGATCTAAACCTAAGACCTTAAACTATGAAACTACTGGTGGAAAACACAGGGGAAATTTCAGAGACACTGGAGTAGGCAAGACTTTTGAAACAAGACCCTCAAAGCACAGGCAATTGTTCCAAAAATAGACAAATGGGAATACATCAGGTTAAAAAGCTTCTGCACAGCAAAAATAACAATAATTACAGTGAATTGTCAACCATATGAATGGGAAAATATATTTGCAAACTATGCCTCAGATAAGGAACTGATAACCAGAATATACAGGGAACTCAAGTACCCTGGGTGGGGGGGGAGGGAGATCAACCCAATTCAAAGATGGGCTACTGAGTTGAAGAGACAACTCTCTAAGGAAGACATATGAACAGTCACCAAAAAGCATATGAAAAAATGTTCAACATCTGTCATCATAAGAGAGATGTGAATCAAAGCCACGATGGGATACTACTTAACCACAGTCAGAATGGCTGATTAAGAAAATAAAAAGTAAGTGCTGATGAGGCTGTGGTGAAAAGGTAACTGTCCTACACTGTTGGTGGGAATGTAAATTAGTATAGCCACTGTGGAGAACAATATGAATGTTCCTTAAAGACCTGCAAACAGAACTACTATATGATCCAGGAATTCCACTACTGTGTTATTACCCAAAGGATAGGAATACACTCAGTTGGAAAAGTACTTGAACATCCATGTTTATTGTGTAGTTATTCACAATTACTCAATGTCCAAGAACACATTAATGGAATGAAAAAGTGTGGCACCTATACACTATGAAATACTACTCAGCCATAAAAAATAAGACATTGGCATTTGATAGAAAGTGAATGAATATGGAAGGTTTACTGCTAATTGAAGCAAGTTAGACTATGAAAGAGAGGTATTGTATGTCCCCGCTCAGTATATACTGAATGTCTGCACTCTATTGCATAAACTGAATGATTGGAAGATATAAAAGCATGGAGAACAATTGTGGATACTACAGACAGTGTGGGAGGTATGTGGGAAATGGGAGGGTGAGAGGCAGGGAATTAAGAAGGAAAAGAAAGAAACAAAACATTTAAGGGTCATAAAATTGGAAAATTGTCTATTGATAATGTGTATGATATCTTTAACTGGACTAATATACAGTGGATTCATAATGGGATAATAAGCATATTATAATATATAGTGATTGAATATATTAAATGATAATAACATATATAAAACTAATTCTAACATATATTATTTTATGATTACAAAAACATTGCATATTTAATCACATAATACTTAGAAAATATAGAAAGGAATAAGAAATAATAATGACCTGTAATGCCTGAGATTTGTTTCCATTTTCCTTCTCATTTATTTATTTAAATAAATATTTGGTATGGTATTATGCTAGGGGTGTACTAAATGTGAACAAGACATAATCACTACCCTCAAGCTGTTTACAATCTAGTGTGGGATACAGATAAGCAAATAGACTACTATAACACAGAATAAGTGCCTTGTAACAGTATTATTGTCAAACCTGAAGGATCATGTAGATTAGGTGTCAGGTCAGTCAGTAATGCCCTGTGTAAGTGATGTAGAAGCTGAAACCTGGAGGATAAATATTATCTAGCCAGCTGAAGAGACTGGGATGGAGGAAATAAGAGGTTGCTGAGAAAGCATTCCAGTAATAAGAAATAGAAAGCATGTTTGAAGAAGACTGGATGAAGTGGAGTGTAATTCAAGCATAGAGAGTGGGGATTCATGATGGAATAATTAATTGGTGGAGAGGAAGTTTCAGAGTTGAGAATTTTGAGATGATCTTGGAGAGATGAGTAGGAACCAGATAATGAAAGAGCTTACAAACTGTGTTAAGGAGTTCAAACTATGCTGGGGCCAATGAAAGAGCCATATATAAATTTGAATTTTCATTTTAGTTGCAATATGGACAATGGACTGAAAGGGGGACAATATTAGAAACAGAACCAACAGAGAGGCTATTGCAGGAATTATAGCATAGAGAAAAATTCAGTTTCCAGAAACATTCAAAAATTATAATCATGGTTCACCATGAGAGTTGAGATCTAGTGATTTCAGAGATAAGAGCAATGAAGATGTTCTGCTGAGAATCTACCCTGCTTCCACCTACTGAGTGTCTAGACAAGTCTAAATGAAAAATTGCCAAATCTGAATACTATTTTGGTCCTCATACTCCTCAACTCCCACTGAATCTGTGTCACAAAGGGAGAAAAATGCAATGCCAAAGAGTTTGCAGACCACATCCTCCTGTGTGCCTCTAATCATTCAGATTGATCTTCTAGAATTTAGGAAGAAATGGATAATCCAGCAGGTGACTATAAATCACTACAGGGTCACAAGAAATATGCAAAACCAAGAAAATACCTCACCCCCTAGGGAAAAGAACAACTTCTCTTCATCCACAGATAGTACAATGGAAATCATGGAAATGTCTGATAAAGAATTTAGAGTATTCACAATGACAAAACTAACAGAAATGAAAGAGAAGAGGGACAATGAACACCAGAAGAAAAAAGCCAATGAATCCCAGGAGGTAAGGAATTTCTTGTGAGAGCAGAAAGAGGAAATACACACCATAAAAACAGAGTCAAATGGAACTGTTGGAGATAAAGGCTATAATACAGGAAGTCAAAACCTTCTTTGAAAGTATTAAAAGCAGACTAGATCATACAGAAAATAGAATCTCAGATGTAGAGGACAGAATTGCATTGATAATCTATTCCATGAAATCCTGCAAGAAAACTTTCCAAACCTAGAGAGACACTCAAAGATTTAGTCCTAAGAAATACAAAGGACTCCAAATAGAATCAAGCCAAGAAGATCTTCTCCAAGCCGCATTATAGCCAGATTGACCAAAACCATAGACAAAGACAAGATACTCAGATAGGCAAGAGAGAAATGTCATGCTACTTACAAAGTATATCCCATCAGGCTAACAGCAGACCTCTCATTGCAAACAATGCAAGCAAGGAAAGAATGGGAAAATATATTCAAAGTGTTGAGTGAAAAACAATTTCAACCAAGAATACTATACCCAGCAAGATTATCCTTCATATGGGAGGAAAAGACAAGAACATTCTCAGATAAACAAAACCTGAAAGAATTTACCAATACCAGACCAGCTTTCCAAGAAGTTCTGCAGGGAGTGCTATCCCAGGAAAATTAAAGTCAGATACACAAAAATAAGAGTTCTAAAACAGCTAAGAAAATGGCCAACTTAATGGTAGGGAAAAGTATAGAGTTGAATGTTATCTTCCAAATTTAAACAGAGAGATCAGACCACAGCAGAAGATAAAGGACATGAGCTTGAACTGGTGGAATAGAATTTTATGACTTTTGACTAAAACATTACTGAATTTCTATGCTTTGTTTTCTAGTGTTAAGGAGTTTTGTCTTTTCTTAAGTTGTGGACAAGTCTATGTACCTACTATTCAAACAGAATCCTAACCTGTTCCCTGACTTTCTCCCTAGACTTCACCCTCTTGATCCCAAGATGTAGTAGGGTCAGAGTAATCCTCAATTCCCATGGAATCTGCTGCACAAAAATAGCAAAATGAAACTGCAGAGAGATTCTAGAACACCTCCAGCATGACTCTGAAAGCTCAGATTTAACTACAAACAGTAGGAAAAAACATAAAATCCATCAGATGACCAGAAACCACTACAGAGGCACAAGAAATATGAGAAGCCAAGATAATATCTCTACTCCAAGGGAAAAGAATAACTCCTCATCCTCAACAGACAATACAATGGAATTGGTGGAAATGTCAGATAAAGAATTTAGAATATTCATAGTGACAAAGCTAGCAGAGATGCAAGAGAAGAGAGGCAACAAACTCCAGAAGATGCAGGAGAAAAGACACAATGCATTCCAGGAGGTGAGGAAGTTCCTACATGATCTGAAAGAAGAAATACACACCATAAAAAAGAATCAGAATTGTTAGAGATGAAGGCTGTGATACAGGAAATCAAAATCTCCCTTGAAAGTATTAAAAGCAGATTAGATCATGCAGAAAATAAAATCTCAGATGTATAAGACAGAACCTCTGAACTAGAAAAATTCCAAAAAGACAGAAAATAATCCCCCCAAATGAGAATAATATACAAGAAATAGTGGATACCATTAAACACCCAAACATCTGGATCATCAGTATCCCAGAAGGTAAAGAAACTAATCAGGACATTGATAATCTATTCCATGATATCCTGGAAGAAAACTTTCCAAACCTAAAGAGGCATTCAAATATCCAGACCCAAGAAATATAAAGGACCCCATATAGAATCGACCAAAGAAAATCTTCCCTAAGGCACATCATAGCCAGATTGACCAAAACCACAGATAAAGGCTGGATACTAAGACTGGCAAGAGAGAAAGATCAAGTTACTTTCAAAGAATATACCGTAAAGCAAACATTGGACCTCTCATCAGAAACAAGGCAAGCAAGGAAAGAATGGAAAAATATATTCAAAGTGTTAAGTGAAAAACAATTTCAAACAAAAATACTATAACCAGCAAGACTATCATTCATATGGGAAGAAAAGATAAAAACATTCTCAGATAAACAAAACCTAAAAGAATTTACCAACACCAGACCAGCTTTCCAAGAAGTGCTGAAGGGAGTGCTATACCAGGAAAACTAAAGCCAGACACACAAAAAATAACTAAGGCAACGGCTAACTTAATGGTAGGGATGGCTGGAAAATCAATAATAACATTGAATCTTAACTTCTAGAATTTAAACGGAAAGATTTGACCACAGTTACACTGTAAATTCAACAGAAGAGAGAGTAATTACATAAGAGTTTACCTTGCAAAATGGAACTTTATGACTAAATAATTACTGATTTTCTTCTATGTTTTGTTGTCCAGACCTAAGGATTTTTGTCTTCTATTGAAGTATTGATAGGATCATCTACCTACTGTTTGAACTGAATCCTAACCTTTTTCCTGGTTTTAAGCTTGAAGCAAATATCTCTTAATATTTTTAAATTTTGATCTATTAAAACGAAAACTGTTTTCTTGAAATTAAAAATACATAAAAAATACCTGTTTAATGATTGCAGTAAGCTATAGAGCCCCAGCTAGGGGTATGTTACAGTATGTTCATTCTACTCACTGAGTTTTATGGCTAAAGTCATATATGTGTTCATATGTATATATACATCAGCTGCACTTGCTGTTGAAAATATTCAGATTAAGATCTTTTGTGAATCAATAAATTGTGGAAAAATAAAAAAAGCCGTTAATATATAAATTTTTGAGCGAACACAGGTTTTTATTTCTGTAGGGGAAATATTCAGTAGAGGGATTACTGGGTCACAGGTAAGTGTTTATTTAACTTTATAAGAAACTGCCCAGTGTGAGATTCCTCATGGCTCCTGTGAAATAGTCATTTTAGGGTATAAGAGAAATGAAAATTTTCTACTGATAATTCAGCCTCCAGCAAACAAGCTAGCTTGATGGATCTAAGGGCACTGTAGCTGAACATCCAAATACTATTAGGGTTAACAAATTCTTCAATATCTACCGAATCTACTGCACAAAGTGATCACAACAGAAAGACAGAGAGATTCCAGATCATCTCTTTCTGCTTGCTCCTCAATGTTCAGATTGAATTTCAAGAATTAGGAAGAAACACACCACCTATCAGATGACTAGAAATCACCGCAGGACCACAAGAAATATGGGAAAGCAAGAAAATACCTCTCCTCCAAGGGAAAAGAATAACTC
>NW_006208581.1:147225-147982 GCF_000334495.1 Tupaia belangeri chinensis | reverse complement strand
AGTTCCAGGAGGTAAGGAAATTCTTGCAAGATCTAAAAGAGGAATTACACACTTTAAAAATGAATCAAAGGGACCTATTAGAGATGAAGACTCTAATACAGGAAGTAAAAATCTCCCTTGAAAGTATTAAAAGCAGACTAGATCATACAGAAAATAGAATCTCAGACATAGAAGAGAAGATTGTTGGCCTAGAAAAATCCACCACAAAGACTGAGAAAATTGCCCCCAAATTTGAAATTAATATACGAGAAGTATTAGATACCATCAAACATCCAAACGTCTAGATAATTGGCATTCCAGAAGGCGAAGAGACCCATAAGGGCATTGATAATCTATTCCATGAAATCCTGCAAGAAAATTTTTGAAACCTAAAGAGACATTAGAAGATTCAGTCCCAAGAAATACAAAGGACCCCAAATAGAATCAACCCAAGAAGATCTTCTCCAAGACACATTATAGCCAGACTGACCAAAACCACAAAGATAAGATACTAAGATTGGCAAGAGAAAAATATCATGTTACGTACAAAGGATATCCCATCAGGCTAACAGCAGCCCTCTCATTGGAAACAATTCGAGCGAGGAAAGAATGGGAAAATATATTCTAAGTGTTAAGAGAAAAGCAATTTCAGCCAAGAATACTGTACCTGGCAAGACTATCTTTCATGTGGGAAGAAAAGTCAAGAACATTCTCAGATAAACAAAACCTGAAAGAATTTACCAGCACCAGACCAGATCTCTAAGAAGTTCTCAAGGGT
>NW_006208581.1:138997-146726 GCF_000334495.1 Tupaia belangeri chinensis | reverse complement strand
ATAGAAATGTATATATCAGCTGTGCTTGCTATGAAAATATTTAGATTAATTAAGATCTTTAGTGACTCAATAAAATGTGGGGGAAAACAGTATAGAAAGCAAACATAGATACCAGAGACAGTGTGGGAGGAGAGTGGGAGATGACAGAGGATAAGAGATAGGGAATCAAGAATGAGGAAAAAAAAGCAAAACATAAAGGAAACAGGAAATGGAAAATTATTTATTGACGATAACATGTATGCTGATGTGCTTGATTGAGCCAATATACAGTGTACTCGATGGAAATTCTCATTTTGTATGTTGTAATGATGTACAGTGAATGAATGTAAATAAATACATTTAAATTAAAAAAAAACTGCCCTGTGTTTTTCATAGTGGTTTTACTATTTTTCAGTCTCAACAGAAATGTATGAGTTTTGATTTTTCTCCATTTTTATCAGCACTTGGTATTATACACACACACACACACACATACACACACACACACACACACACACATACATTGTGACTATTCTAGTTACTTTATTTTTCCATATATATTTAACCTATTCCAATAAGGATATAATGGAATCATCTTTGTGTGTGTGTATGTGTGTGTGTGTGTGGTTTTTCTTTTTTTTAGAGAGAGATTTTTGGTATAGGGTGCATGTGCTCATAAAGAGACAGAGAGATACAGAGACAGAAATTGAGAAATTACCCCCAGAGGGGATGGCCATGCCACAATCTCTTCTCCTTCATTCTCCTCTTGGGATTTAACATCATAGAAACTCTGTGTAACTCAAGGTGATGAAGACTTTTTCTCTTTTTCTGAGTTCTATACGTTACATTTAGGTCTATGATCCATTTTGTGTTAATTTTTGTTTTTGTAGTGAGGTATATATGTTGTACATGTTTTGAGGATGTCCAGGTGTTCCAGAACCATTAATTGAAGATTCTGTATGTTCTCCATTGAATAGCCATTACATCTTTATGTAAACGATCAGTTAACCATATTTATGTGGGTCTGTTTCAGTATTTTCCTTTTTTTTTTTGTTTCACTGGCTTATGGATCTATCCTTTTGTCAATAAGACATTATTTTGACTACTATAGCTTTGTAATATGTTTTAAAATTGGATAGATTGAGTCCTCAGGCTATTTTTTCTTTTATAGAATTGTTTTTGGCTATTCTAGTTACTTTATTTTTTCCATATAAATTTAAGAATCATCTTGTCTTTGTCTCCAAAACAATCTTTTTGGAATTTTCACTTGGATTGCATTAAACTTGTATATCTATTTGGAGATAATTGATACTACATCGAGTCTTCTTACCCATATATTGGTTTGTCTCTCCATTTATTTAAGTCTTCTATGGTGTCTTTAATCAGTGTTTTGTAAATGTCAGAATACAGTTCTTTTATGTGATTCATTAGATTTATACTTAAATATTTAACTTTTTAGAGTACATATAAATGGTATTATGTTTTTAAATCTGGATTTCCAAATGTGTATTGATATAGTGTGTAGAAACATAACAGATGCTTGTGTGTTAATCTTGCATGCTGTGAACTTGCTAAACTCATTTATTATTTCTAGTAGGTTTTGTACTTTCTTTGGATTATCTACATATATAATCATGCTATCTACAAACAGAGATAGCTTTATTTCATTCCAGTTGGAATTCCTTTTATTTCTTTTTGTAAATTCACTGTGTATGTTAGAGCTTTCATTATGATATGGAATATGAGTAATATGAAATAGCATATGAAGTTTTGGTTAATGGAGGAAAAAACTACCACTAAGTAGGTAAGTAATAAAGACTCAACAGGGCAGTTTAAGTGAGAGACTACAAATTTGTAATCTCAGTTGTGTGATTTGTAATAAGTTTTACTATTTTTTGAGTAGTTCTCAGCAGCCTCGGTACAGGAATGAAGAAAGCAGACAGTTGAACTGAATCTGATATTTGAGTTTTTGCTTGCTAGGGAAAAAATATACAAATGACTATTGTAATCAGTTTTTGCTGGAGGGCAACTGAGACAAGAATATCAGTAAATGAGAAGTTGAAGTGTCTAGGCTGGGTAGAAAAAGTGGTAACCCATGTAAAATTGTTTTCACTTATATGTTTGGTATATTTACATTCAGTGTTTTTCTTTTCTTTGTAAAAAATATTTATTTATTTATTTTTATTTGTTGTTATTATTATTATTTAATTTGATGAAAGAAGGAGAGAAAGGGTACATGAGAGAAAGTGAAAGTCACCGGGTCCAAAACTTGAACCATGATCAGCCACATGGGAGTCCAGCACCTTAAGCACTACACCACCTGCTGGCCCCTCAGTGTTTTTCTATATATGTAGATACATTTAAATATTTAAATATTTTAAATTAAAATTAAAAATGTAATTTTATAATATTTTCAAGATTTACCCATGTTGTAACATATATGTTTTTGCTGTCAAACACTACTTCATTATATGAATGTATCATATTTTACTGATCTATTCATCAGTAGATGGACATTTGGATTGTTTCCATATTGGGCTGTTATGAATAATGCAATGAACATTCATGTACACATTTTTGATTAGACGTATGTTTTCATTTTTCTTGGTTATATACCTAGGGGTAGAACTGCTGGATCACATTGTAATTCTATCTTTAACATTTTGAGAAACTACCAAACTGCTTCCAAAGTAACTATACCATTTTACATTCTCCTAGGTCCAAGAGTTTTCATTTCTTCACATTCTTGCCAACTCTCATTACCATTTACCTTTGGATTATAGCCACTGTAGGAGGTTAAGTGATATCTCATTGGGATTTTTATTTGTAATTCTCTAATTTCTAATGTTGTTGAACAACTTTACATGTATTTTTTAGTCATTTGTATATCATCTTTGCAAAAGTGTCTATTCAGATCTTTTGCTCATTTAAAAATTGGGTCATTTTTAATATTGAATTTTAAAACTTTATAAATTCTGTATACAAGTCTCTTATCAGATATTTGATTTGCAAACATTTTCTACCTGAAGGCTATGTTATATGATTCTGTTCATATAAAATATATAGAATAGCCAAATTTATAGATATGGAAAAGACATTAGTGATTGTCTAGGTAGAGAGTGGGGAGAATGGAAATGACTGTTAAAGCATATGGGGTTTCTTTTAAGGTTAATAAAAATTATCTAAAATTGAATGGTGAAGTTGCATAAATCTGTGAATATAGTAAAAACTACTTAATTACACAGTTTTAGTGATCAAATAATATGGTATGTAAATTATATTTTGATAAAGTTAAGTAAAAATGTACTTTTTAGTCTGAAAAGCAGGGCCAAGCCAGCCCCAGACCTCCTATCTGATCTTACAGTTTCAGAGTTAGAATGACAGAGAAATCGCAGGCCTCTTAAGCAGCCAATTTCTACCTGAGGTCCCCTGTCTAGCCTAGGACCTGGAAGGCAGAGCTGAGCCAGTGCCAGACCTTCCAATCCAATCCTACAGTGTCAGAGTTAGAAGGACAGAGAAATAAAGCAGGCTTCTTGAGCAGTTACTCCCCACCTAAATCTCCCTGCTCAGCCTAGGGTCCAGAAGGCAGGGTTAAGCCCGTCCCAGACCTTCATCCTAACCCTGCAGTTTCAGAGTTAGACAGACAGAAATAGCAGCTCTTAAGCAGCCACTCCCTATCTGAAGCCCCCTGCCCAGCCTAGGGCCCAGAAAGAGGGCTGAGACAACCCCAGAACTCCAACCTGATCCTGCAGTTTCAGAGTTAGAAGCCCTACTCACACAGGGACAAGAAAGGTCTAAGTATACAGTAGTCAAACATCTGAACACTGTGAGGCTCTGTAGGAATCCTCTCCCCCGAGAGAATCACCAGTAAAAAGGAGAAACCCTTGTTCATAAATGTGAACCCAAGACTCACCATGTGGACACCACATTGCAAAACATGGTAGAAGACAGAAATTGGCACAGAACTAATTCACAACAAATGGAAGCACATGACCATATAGCTACAGAAATCGACTCCAAAGAATTAGCAACAAGTAATTATATCACCAAATGACTAAAAATTGCAGAGGAACTTCAACTATGAGAAAGTCGGAAATATATCTCCACCAAGGGAACACAATAACTGGTCTCGAACTATGGAAACAAACAAACAAACAAACAAAACAGAAACTGGGGCACCATTCAGGGATTGGGACCATTGAAGACCTTCTGCCCAGACTTCACCCTCCTGGCCCCCAGATCTAGACAGGAGCCAGGTTAAAACACCCTATTTATTCTCTCTGTCTCTCTCCATCTCTCTCTCTCTCTCTTTTATTATTATTTTTAAAATTTTTAAACTCCTTAGCTCTCTGCTGCTCTTTGGTCTTGATAATTCTTACCTGTCCCCCTGCACCCATAGGACAAACCAATCTGCTGCAACCTATATCTGAGTTCTGAGCGACAGCATTTGTGCAGTGTGCTTGTGCACCAAGCAACTCTCATTTTTTGCTCCAAAAAAAATTTTTTTTTATAGTTTCTGTCTGTTCTCATTTTTTTTCACTTTTCCTTTTCTTTTTACCTTTCTCATTCATCTGCTTGGCTTTTGCATACTAATTCTCTAGACAGGTCTGGGTGCTCAGTAGCGAAATATCTGAATACTTTTAGGGTCAGATTAATCCTCAATTTCCAGTTTCCATTGAATCAGCTGCACAAAGGGAAAAAACATGGTACTGTTTAGAGACTGGAGGTCACCTCTTCCTGCATTCCTCTGAATGCTCAGATTTAACTCCAAAAACTAGAAAAAAATGTATAATCCATCAGATGATCAGAAACCACCACAGAGGTACAAGAAATATGAAAAACCAAGAAAATATCTCTCCCCCAAGGGAAAAGAATAACTCCTCATCCTGCAAAGACAATACAAGGGAACTCGTGGAAATGTCTGATAAAAAATTTAGAATATTCATAGTGACAAAGCTAACAGAGATGCAAGAAAAGAGAGACAATGAACTCCATAAAATGCAGCAGAAAAGAGACAATGAATTCTAGAGGTAAGGAAGTTCTTGCACATCCTGAAGGAGGAGATACACATCATAAAAACAAATCAAATGGAATTGCTAGTGATGAAGCCTGTAATACAGGAAATCAAATTCACCCTTGAAAATATCCAAAAGCAGATTAGATCATGCAGAAGATCAAATCTCAGATGTAGAAGATAGAACCTCGGACCTAGAAAAATTCACCAAGACTGAGAAAATAACCCAAAACAATGAGTAATACTAGATACCATTAAACACACAAACATCCAGATCATTTGTATTCCAGAAGGTAAACAAACTAATAATGGCATGGATAATCTATTCCATGAAATCCTGGAAGAAAACTTTCCAAATCTAGAGAGGCACTCAGATATCTAGACCTAAGAAATACAAAGAACTCCACGTAGAATCAACCCAAGAATATCTTCCCCAAGGCACATCATAGCCAGATTGAGCAAAACCACAGACAGAGACAAGATACTAAATTTGGCAAGAGAGAAACACCAAATTATTTTCAAAGGATATCTCATAAAGCAAACATTGGACCTCTCATTGGAAATCATGCAAGCAAGGAAAAAAATGGGAAAATATATCCAAATGTTAATTGAAAAACAATTTCAACAAATAATACTATACTCAGCAAGATTATTTCTCATATGGGAAGAAAAGACAAAAATATTCTCAGATAAACAAAACCTGAAAGAATTTACCACCACCAGAACAGTTCAACAAGAAGTGCTGAAAGGAGTGCTATACTAAGAAAACTAAAGTCAGACACACAGAAATAAGAGTACAAAAAACAGCCAAGAGAATGGCCAGCCTAATGGTAGGGACAAGTCTGGAGTTGAATGTTAACTTCCAGAGTTTAAATGGAAAGATTGGACCACAGTAACACTGCAAATTTAATAGGAGATTAATTACATGAGACTGAACTAGTGAAATAGAATTTTTTACTTTAGACTAAAACATTACTGATTTTCTTTGATGCTTTGATTTCTGTATTTAAGGATTTTGTCTTCTCTTGACATGTTAATAGGTTCATCTACCTACTATTTGAACTGAATCCTATCCTTTTTCCTGGCTTTAAGTTTTAAGAAAATTTATCTCAACATTTTTTTATTTTGGTCAGTTAAAACTAAAACTGTTTTTATTTAAATTTAAAAAATGCATTAATATATCTATTTGGGGCTAGCAGGTAGTGTGGTGGTTAACAGTGCTGGACTCCCACATGGCAACTCCCACATGGCCTGGACCTGGTGGCTTACTTTCTCACTTTTCTCTCTTTCTCACTCTGTCACTCTAAAATAAGCAAATAAATAAAGTTAAATAAAAATAATTATTTTTTTAAAATACCTATTTAATGACTGCAATAAGCTATATAGCCCCAGCTAGGTGCCACTTTTTAGTATGTTCACTTTACTCACTGAGGTTTATGCCTAAACTCAGACATATGTTCATGGATACGTATATATTAGCTGTGCTTGCTATTTAAAATTTCAAAATTTATTAGGATATTTAGTGAATCAATAAAATGTGAAAGGCATGGAAAACAACTGTAGATATCAGAGACAGTGTGGGAGAAGCGGAGGAAATGGCAGAGGGTGAAAGGTAGGAAATTAAGGAGGGGGAAGCAAAATATATAATAAACAAGAAGTAGAAAATTACTGGAGGGGGAAGCAAAATATATAATAAACAAGAACTAGAAAATTACTGGTTGACAATAACATGTATGGTAATATCCTTGATTGAGCCAATATGCAATGTTTTCTGCATGGAATATCTCATTTTGTATACTCTATTGATATACAGTGAATGTATATAAATAAATTACTTTTAAAAAAGAAGGAAAAAAACTCCAGAAAACCATCAAAATGTAAAAAAAAAAAAAGAATTTAGAAAATTTAGAATAATCATAGTGACAAAAATAAATGAGATACAAGAGAAAATAGGCAAGCAATTCTAGGATATGAGGAAGTCTTTCCATAACTTGAAGGAAGAGACACCATAAAAAAAGATCAAATAGAAATTCTGGAGATGAGGACTATAATACAGGAAATCAAAATGACCCTTGAAAGTATTAATGACAGATTAGACCATGTAGAAGATTGAATCTCTGACCTAGAAGACAAATCCTCTGACTCAGATGAAACCACAAAAAAAAATTTAAAAATTATTTTAAAAATGAGGATAAGGGACCAGCAGTTAGCGTAATGGCTCTGTCACTGAACTTCCATATAGTTGATCGCAGTTCGAGTCCCAGAGCCAGTGGCTTAAACACACACCGGGCACACGTGCATGTGTGCCCAAGATCCCGAGAGGAGAATGGAGGAGAAGGGATTGTGGTGTGGCCATCCCTCCTGGGGGGGTTATTTCTTGCTTTCTATTTCTCTATCTCTCTCTTTCTGGTGAGTGCACACGCCCTATAGCAAAAAACTCTCAAAAAAATTTAAAAAAAAGAGGATAACATATGGGAAATATTAGAAACCATTAAATTAAGAAAATCTGAATAATTGGTATTCCAGAAAGTGAAGAATCTAATAAAGGCATAGAAAACCTATTCTATGAAATACTAACAGAAAACTTTCCAAACCTAGAGAAATAAAGAAATAGAAAGGACCCCAAATAGGATCAACCTAAGAAGATCTATTCCACAGAACATCAGATTTTCAAAATCAGACAAAGACAAACTGTAAGTGAAGACAAAAAGAATGACACTATATAGTACTAAAAGG
>NW_006208581.1:120642-131165 GCF_000334495.1 Tupaia belangeri chinensis | reverse complement strand
AAATAGTGATTGACTGTTTTAAAAATAATTAGAATAATAATAATGATTGGGAAAAACATAGAAAAGTTATTGAATGATGAAGTGGGGAGATTAATTTGTCTGTATTGACTGACATGCATGGCATTCCCTTTTGAAAAAACAATGTAATACACTGTAAAGTTATATGTAATCCAATGTAATATAAAGAAGTTTATGATGATAATAAAAATAAAAAAAGAATACTGTACCTTCAAGTGGGAAAAAGAAATAAAATAATTCTCAGATAAACCAACACTGAAAGAATTTACTGACACTGATCCAGTTCTTCAAGAAGTACTGACAGGAGTACTATATTAGAAAAATTGGAGACAGATAGAAATAAGAGAATAAAAACAATGAAGAAAATGGCTAACAAAATGACAGGGATAAATCTGTAAATATCAATAATAACATTGAATGTGAATGGATTATATTATCCAGTTAAAAGACACAGACTGACTGAATGGATAGAAATGCACCTCATAGGTAAAGACGTACATAGAAAGAAAGTGAAGGGCTGGAAAAAGTTATTACATGCAAACAGAAATCAGAAAAGGGCTGGACTCACAACACTGATATGATACAAAATAGACTTAAATACAAAAATCTTCAGAGACAAGGATAATAAACAGTACTAAAAGGGCTAATTTGCCAAGAAGATATAATAGTTATAAATATCTATGTACCCAACACTGGAGTAACCACATATGAGAAAGACTTGGTAGATCTAAATGGAGAGATAGATTGCAATACAATAATTGTTGGGGATCTCAATGCCCTACTTTCTCCTCTTGGACATATCATCTAGACTAAAATTAAGGTAAGACTTACAGGATTTAAATGATACCATAAAGCAAGTGACCTTGACAGACATCTAGAATTTTCTACCAATAACCACTAAATACACATTTTTTTCACCCTTATACAGAACATTTTCTACAACTGACCACATGATAGGGCACAAAACAAGTCTTCACAAATTCCAAGATATAGAAACTATATCCAGCATCGACTCCAACCACTGCAGAATTAAACTTGAAACTAATGGCAGAAAAACAAAGCTATGAAAATATAGAAACTAAACCTCCTATTTCTGAATGATTCCACAACGCTGAAGAAATTAAGACTGAAATAAAAAATTTCTTTGAAACTAATGATACTATACACATGAGTTTTCATAACCTATGGGACATATCAAAAGCAGTCATAAAGGGGTATGTTCATAGGAATTAGTTTTCACAAGATAAAACTGAAAGGTGGCAAATAGACAACCTAACAACACATCTCAGGGAACTGGATAAATGACAATAAAAATCCCTGAAAATACCAGAAGAAAAGAAACAGTAAAGATTTGAGCAGAAAGAAATAAAATAGAGAATAAACAAACTATACAGAAAATAAATAAAACCAAAAGCTGGTTCTTTGAGAAGATAAAATGAACACAGTGTTAGCTAGACTAATGAACAGGAATGGAGAAAGAAACTAGATAAATCTAGTCAGGAATGAAGCAGATAATATTACAATAGATATAACATAAATACAAAAGATCACCACAGAATACTATGAGCTATTATATGGTAGAAAAAAAAGAGAAAACCTGGATGAGATGGACAAATTTTTGGACACATATAATGTACTGAGGTTAAATAATTTAAAAGCCTGAATAGACCAATAAAAAGGAATGAGACTGAATCAATAATAAATAGCCTCTCAATAAAGAAAAGCCCAGGTTCCAACAGCCTCACTTCTGAGTTTACAAAATGTTTAAAGAAGAGTTAACCTTTATTCTACTATAATTATTTCTAAAGATCCAGAAGGCAGGAACTCTTCTAAGTGCATTTTATGAAGCCTCCATCACCCTCACCTCTAAAACAGAAAAGGACATAACAACAACAACAACAAAAGAAAACTACAGACTAATATCTCTGATGTATATAGATACAAATATTATCAACAAGGTACCAGCAAATTGTATTTAATGACACATTAAAAAGATTATACACCATAACCAGGTAGGCTTTATTCCAGAGATGCAAGGGTGGTTCAACATATGAAAAACAATCAATGTAATAGAATGTATTAACTGAAGGAAAGATAAAACACATATACTGATAACAATTGGTACAGAAGAGGCATTTGATAAAATACAACATCCCTTCATGATTAAGACTCTCAGAAAAAGTGGCATAGAAGGGGTGTTCCTAAACACAATAAAAGCCATCTATGACAAACCCATATTTGACATCATACTGAATGGAAAAAGGCTGAAACTTTTGCACTAAAAAGTGGAACAAGATAAGGCTGCCCACTTTTTCCAGTCCTTTTCAATAAGAGTATGGGAAGTCCTAGCCAGTGCAATTATACAAG
This sequence comes from Tupaia belangeri chinensis, assembly GCF_000334495.1. Taxonomy (NCBI): domain Eukaryota; kingdom Metazoa; phylum Chordata; class Mammalia; order Scandentia; family Tupaiidae; genus Tupaia; species Tupaia belangeri. The sequence continues at coordinate 128,780 of NW_006208581.1, read as the reverse complement.
AGAATAAAATTAAAGGTATTCGTGTAAAGAAAGAAGAAATGAAATTATCTCTATTTGTAGATGACATAGTTATATACACAGAAAATCCAAAAGAAAACAGAAAAACCAAAAGAATACACACACACCACACACACACACACACACACACACACACACACACCACACTCAAACTCCTGGAAGTGACGAATACAAAATCAGCATACAAAAATCGATAACATTTCTATAGACCAATAATAAACAGATTGAGGAAGAATTGAAGAAAGCAATCCCATTTACAATAACCACAAAAACTATAAGATACCTAGGAATAAACCTAACAAAAGAAGTCAAAGACTCCTACAAGGAAAAGTATGAGAAACTAAAAAATAATTTGAAAATAACACAAATATCTGGAAGGACATTCCATGTTCCTGGATTGGAAGAGCTAATATAATCAAACTGTCAATTCCACCCAAATGACCAAATTAATCTACAAATTCAACTCAGCTTTTCTTCTTCTTCTTTTCTTTTTTTTTTTTTTTTGGAGAGGTTTTTGCTATAGGGTGCATGTGCTCACCAGAAAGAGAGACAGAGAGATAGAAGGCAAGAAATCAACCCCCAGGGGGGATGGCCATGCTACAATCCCTTCTCCTCCATTCTCCTCTCGGGATCTTGGGCACGCACACACGCACACGCACCCAGCGTGAGTTTAAGCTACTGGGTCCGGGACTTGAACCGTGGTCAGCTACATGGGAGTTTAGCAACATAGCCATAACGATAACTGCTGGTCCCAAATTCAATTCAGTTCTGATCAAACTAGCAGAAATACTCCTCAGAGAAATAGAAAAAGCAACTGTAAAATTTGCCTGGAATAATAAAAGGTCCAAAGCAATACTGTGCAAAAAGACCAAAGTAGGAGGTATCACATTTTCTGACTTCAAAACATATTACAAAGCTGTGATAATCAAAATAGGATGCTATTGGCACAAATGCAGGTGGATAGACCAATGGAACAGAGTAAAAACCCAGGAATAAACATTAAAATATAGCCAACTGATTTTTGTCAATAGGCAGAAGTCAATCCATTGGCAAAAGAAAATCTGTTCAAAATGGTGCTGGAAAAACTGGACATCTATCTGCAGAAAAATAAAACTGGACCCCTATCTCTCACAATTATAAAAATCAACTGACTATGGATCAAAGATTTAAACATAAAATTTCAAACCATAAAAACCATTGGTGAAAAACACAAAAGAAAAATTTGGAGACATGTGAGTAGACAAATACTTCTTAAATAAGACCCCCAAATCAGAAGCAATAATCCCCAAAATTGACAAGTGGGATCATATCAAAAGAAAACAATAATTAGAGTGAGGGGACAACCCTCAGTGTGGGGAAATATATTTTCAAAATCTTCCTCAGATAAGTGATTGATAATCAAAATATATGGGGAACTCAAGTAGCTCACCACAAAACAAACAGACAAACAAATAACAACAACAACAACAACAACAACAAAACAAAAAAACTCAACCCAATTAAAAGATGGGTTAATGAGCTGAACAGATAACTGTCTAGGGAAGACATATGAACTGCCATAAACCATATAAAAAATGCTTAATATACCTTATCATAAGGGAGCTGTCAGAATGGCTAAGAGTAAAAAAATTAAAGAATGATTAAGTACTGACAAGGCTGTGGTGAGAAGGGAACTCTCCTACACTGTTGGTGGGAATGTAAATCCCCAGCCACTGTGGAGAACAATATGGAGGTTCCTCAAAGACCTACAAATAGAACTACCATATAATCCAGCAATTCCACTCCTGGGTATCTACCTAAAAGATAGGAATACACTCAGTTGGAAAAACTTGCACATTCATGTTTATTGCACCTTTATTCACAATTGCTAAGCTATGGAATCAACTCAAATGTGTCCAAGAATAGATGACTGCATAGAAAAAGTGTGGCACATATAATCTATGGATTCCTACTCAGCCATAAAAACAATAAGACCCTGGAATTTGATGTAAAGTGGATGAATATGGAAGATTTAATAGTATGCAAAGCAAGCTGGACTATGAAAGAGAGGTATTGTATGTATGTCTCCACTCAATATATACTGAATGTCAGCACTCTGTGGCAGAAATTGAAAGATAGGAAGGTATAAAAACATGGAGGATAAATAGATACTAGAGACAGTGTGAGAGGAGGGTAGGAAATGAAGTGGTGGGTGGGAAGGATGGAATCAAGGGAGAAAAAGAAGCAAAATATTTAATGAGCACAGAAATGGAAAATTATCTGTTGATGATGTGTATTGTAATATTTTGGACACAGTGCATTGATGCTGGGAAAATTCATTTTGTATGTATAAAGATGTCCATGACAGAATGTAAAATTAAGAAAGTAAAACAAAGAAAAAAATGTACTTTTTAAACTGCTCTCAAATGTCTTTTTCATAACCCTGTTAATTATTCTTCAAAATAATTATTTTAGTTTTGTTCCATATTTTCTATTATAATAAGTTGATAATAATTGTGCAGATATCTGAATATTTCATTAAATCCATTCCTCAAATGGAATAGTTACCAGATAAAATTCTATAAACATTTGTTTTTATATATGTTGTCAAATTTCCTCAAAAAAATTTTACGAATTTAAATTTACTATAACAGTGTAACATTACCTGTTTCACCATATGTTTGCTAATACTAAGTGCTATAATTTGTAAAAATTTGTTGATTTAATAGACTAAAATTCATATTTTGGGTTATTTTTATTTGTTCTTTTTACAATAAAGTTGAACATTTTTTATGTTTATTTCTTCATTTTAATTTCGTTGATTATTCATAACCTTTGCCTATTTTATAAACTGATTTTTTTTCTTTTGGTTTCTGATTTGCAAGAGTTCTGTAACTTAAGGATGTTAAGTTTTGTGTGTTTTGTATTTCACAAATGTTTTTTTCAAACTTGTCTTCATTTTGAAGAAAAAGTCATGTATACCAGTGCACTAGCCAGAGAAGAACAGAGAGAGAGAGAGAGGTAGAGGAAGAGAAAGTGAGAACACCCCCTCAAGGGGGATTGGCATACCACAATCCCTTCTCCTTTATTCTCTTCCTGGGATTTTGAGGGAGTGTGTGGACACACACACACACACACACACACACACACACACAGGCCTAGCATGTTCTGAGCCTCCAGGTCTGAGACTCAAACCATGTAGTTAGCCATGTAGGATCCAGCGTCTTTAGCCATCACACCACTGGCTGGCCCTGCTGTAGTAATTACTGGATCATCTGAAAAGTCATGATGCATTTCTGCATAGAAAAATAGAAAAATATGTCATGACTTTTCTGACAACCCAATATATATACATTTAAAAATATTATCTAAATCTTGGTAAGTTTTTATTTTTTTAAATTTATTTTTGCTTTTAACCAAAACACTGACATTGGATCAGAACTACACCTGTCAGGACCAGCAGATGGCATAACGTTTACGGTGCTGGATTCCCATGTGGTCAATCATGCTTTGAGTCGACACAGCGCCTGAAAATTAATGCCAGCCGTGTGTGTGTGTGTGTGTGTGTGTGTGTGTGTGTGTGTGTGTGTACGCATGCACGTGTATGTATGTTTTCAAAATCTCAAGAGGAGAGTGGAGGAGAAGGGATTGTGGCATGGCCATCTCCCTGGGGAGTGATTTCTTGCTTTCTGTCTCTCTAGCGAGTGCACCCTATAGCGAAAAAATCTCTCTCTCTCTCTATATATATATATGTATATATATATGTATACCTGTCAAGGTCCTGAGTGGTACATTCCTTTTTATAGTACCAGTTTCTCCTAAGGCAGCATTAGCTATCTGAGTAAGTGTTCCACCTATACCCCAACTAACTGCAGAGACGTCCCAAGAATGGTCACATCAGCATCATCATCCAGGCACACTCAGAGCTCAGATTTCTGGTTTAGTACTATTTTTATTGGTAAGTTTTTAACTTTAGTTTTAAATCCTTCCCCCACTCTTCACTCTGTTTCCAAACATTTATATTATTATTAGAATATGACTTTGTCATTCCCACAAAACCAATCAGTTAATTTATTTGAACTGAGTTCATAGGAAAAAGGTATTGATTAAAGGCAATTGTGCTTTTCTATGGAAGCATTTCTTTCTTTCTTTTTTTTTAAATTTTTTGCCAGAGGGTGCATGTGCTTTGGGTGGGGGGGCAAGAGAGTGAGAGAAAGAGAGAAAGCACCTCATCCCCCATCATGAGGGATGATCATGCCACAATCTCTTTTCCTCCATTTCTCTATCCTGTCAGGATTTGGGGTACACATGCACATATGCCTGGCGTGTCTTTCAAGTTGCAGGGCCAAGGACACAAACCCTCATGGTCAGCCATGTGGGTTTTTGTCACCTGGACCATTCTCCTGGCTAGCCCCTAGGGAAGCATTTCAAAAATATATTTCGTGGTTCACTATTCACTCCAGACATTCTGGGGGAAAAGGGGAGGGGATTACATGATCATATAGTTTTTGGAATGAACTTAATCTACTTTTGGGGATTTGCAAAGTTCCTTAACATATTAAAAGTCCTGATAAGTACTATAGTGCGGAGGACCTTTCATGAGCCAACCAAAAGAAAGGATCCAACAATCAAATAAGTTCAGGGGACTACTACAACCTCCTCTTGTTGAATCATAAAACTCATTAGCATGGCAAAAACTCTGAGAATTCCTACACTATAGACTACTCTTTAATTTTATAGGGGGTTTCCTAAATTTATTTGCCAGAGAATATTTTTTCTAACATCCGTTAACCTGTCAAAGTATTAGTATTTCATAGAATAACTTCAGAGAAATATTAAAGTAAGAAAATGAGAGATGAGCATTGTGAATAACTGAACTCTAGATACTACTACCATACAAATTGTCTTATTCGAACATCAAACATTTCATCAAGGTTTTGGATAAAAAAGCAGAATGAATATTTACTTCTTTTAAACCATGATTATAAGTGAAGTTGCATGGTAAATAGCCCAAATCAGGTTCTTAAATATAGTGTGAGAGTGGGAATAGCCTGCTTTGAGGTCAGACCCTGCAGGGTTACATTCCTAGGTTAACCACTTAATAGCTAAGTAACCTTGGATAAGTGGTGTAACATACCTTCACTTCAGTTTCCTTATAAGTAAAAGGGGAGTAGCAGCATTTACCTCACAGAGCTTATATGAGGATTAAATGAAATAGCATATATGAAGTATATAGCAAAGTGGCTGGCATATACAAGGTCTTATACAGTATCTATACTTGTCAACAGCAAAATTTCTATGAGGAAAAGAATTTAAGACCTGAGAACCACAAACATATTTATAGACTTCTGAATAATTTCTAGGTTTTTCATGGGAATAGAACTGGAACTCTTTATCAGATCAGAGTTTCCAGAGCCATGGTATTTATATTACTAAAATTGTCCTCTTAGTACTGAATTACACTGGCTTTATTTACCCATAAGAGTCACAAGGAAAAGGCTGTTTAGCTTTTCAGGATGCCAAAGAGAATCCTATGTGTAAAACTGCCTGCCATTGATTAACAAATTAGCGTTTTAGGAGGGTTGGAGTGGTACTCTTTGCTTGTTAGTGGGTGAGAGTAGGTTATTAACCAACATAATAGAGTGAAGCAAAAAGAGCCTATTTGTAATCATTTTAGAAACCTGGAATGCATCAGTACAAGGTTTATAATTCACAGTATTAAAATAAGTAACCTGAACAGAAAGTTGGCTATTTCTGGATCTTCTGGGGTCTTTTAGCACGTGACATAAATGTGAGTTAGTAGGGAATAAGGACATCTTTTCAAGTACACTGCACAGAGTTATTATGTATAAAACTTCTGCTTATGTGCATGGTACAAGAGTGAATAATTTAACATCTTGTTCACCAGGATAAGAGCTTACTCCATTTTTAGTTCTGCTCCCATGGCTGCTCCTTAGCAGTCCAGGTGGCTCTGTATATGCCTCCTTCTTAATACTGACCTGTCTGATAGATGCAGGAAATGTGAAAACTGCTACGTCTCTGTTTCTATAGCAAGAGATGATGAGCCTTCTGGATAATCTGCAAAGTTGAAAAGTGAAAGTGATCAAATGTCCCTGTGCCTTATATAGGTAAGTATTCATTTACTGGCATTTTTCCTGTCTGTTCAATCCTTGAAGGCAGCAGATATCTGCAAATCTATAATGACTGATGTGCTATGCAGAAGCATTTGTAACTAGTCCAGATACTCATATTCCAAGAGTAGTCAACTATAATATGAACTAAGATGATGTTATTTATCAGGATTACCCAATCTATTTATCCTGACTGGAATTTGACTTAAATAGTAGAGATGACAACTCAACATAATCTGATTTTAATGGGTCTTGCTACTCACAAAATTACTCTGTCTTGCTGTGTGAATCTACTGGACATAATTGAGATCATTATTCTAGTACTTTAGGTGTCGGTGTGTTTCTGAAAAGGAATGTGTTATCCAGAAAATAAGAGGCTTTGGGATTAACAAAGAACATCATTTATGGTAATAATATTTTTACTTCTGACATCCAGCCTTTTCGGAGAGCAAAGTACATTCTGAGTCAGCTTGCTTAATTTACAGATAATCAATTTTTTCATACCCCTTTGCATAATAATGTACTGGGCACTTTGAGAATAAAAAAGCTGACAGTGGTTGTTCTTTACAGTTTCTGCCTATATTTTTATGAAATCAAAGTGCCATTCAGAGTACCTTCCATCAAGTATGAAGTCTGGATCCCTGAAGACAGAGACTGACCTTGCCATAATTGGCTGGTAAACTCTCATATCACTGAGTTGACCAGGCATATTTTAGACATGAGGCTGCTTTTCTTCCAGGAAAAGTGAAAAAGTACAAGTAGCTCTGTGAATGTCATTGGAATCATGGACCCATAGTGAGCACAACATTCCATCATGTCTGGAATCCAAACCTTAGGGTATTCTTGCCCTTACAGTCTGTAAAGAAAGCAGCAGTATTGACCTGGGTTTTCAATGAGAAACTCATGTTTATTGAACAAAAGAGAGAAAGAAGCAGTAAATACTTAAGCATATGTGTTATCTCATCTATCCAACACTTCTACCAAGAAGGCAAATGAAAGACAAAGAGTGAATGACAATTCTGTAAGTGCAATAAACTTCCCTGCCTTGCTGTGCCAGAGAAGTGATGCTAATTGTTTTGAAGTTCACTCCTTGAAGATGGCTGGATGTCTGAATTTTGTATAGTTAGATGTGGCTTGGCAATGAACCTTTCCAAAAGTTGGCTTTTGGGATTATGTTAAGTAGATTTTTTTCCACTGCAACTCACACTTTTATTTGGCACAAAGTACTTTTTATTTAGCCAAGATTTTGCTATAGGGTGTGTGTGCTCATGTGTGCTTGCCAGAAAGACAGTGAAAGAGAGAGAGAGAGAGAGAGATAGGAAGCAAGAAATCACCCCCCCCCAGGGGGGATGGCCATGCCACAATCCCTTCTCCTCCATTATCCTCTTGGGATCTTGGGCATGCGCGCACACACGTGCACCCGGTGTGAGTTTAAGCCACCGGATCTGGGACTCGAACCACTGTCAACTACATGGGAGTCCAGTGACAGCCATTATGCCAACTGCTGGTCCCACAAAACACTTCTAAGTATGAATGAAAATCACATTCTCACAAACACTGAGGCTTGAGCTAAAAAAAACAATGATCAACTTTCTTCAGGTTTTCATTCCCAGGGGGAGATTAAGCTAAAGCTCACCTAGAGCCTACCTTTGCAGATACTTCAAATATCAGACTCTGCATAAAGACAAATGCAGAATTTAGGAAGCCTATTAACCTTTTTCTACTGTCTGTGCCTATACTGCAATTCACAACCTCACCTGCTCTTACTGTCTATGCAGTAGTGATTCCACCATTATTCACTACATGTGTACTCGAAACAAGAATGGTATCATTTTAGTCTCAGTGTATGTTAGCTCAGCTATCATCTTTTTCTAGATCTGCACTTTTCCTTTAAAATTCCAAGTTCCCACATAAACCCTTTACACTATGTGAAATAACCATGGCAATGTATATACACTTATTTCTAGTCTTTGGTGCTCTGAGGTTGGGAAGAGTAGAGAAAAGGACACA
>NW_006208581.1:112467-119757 GCF_000334495.1 Tupaia belangeri chinensis | reverse complement strand
AAAAAAAAAAAAAAAAAAAAAAAAAAAACACTATGATAGAGAAGACGACTCCTCCATGGCTGCTGAGGACTAGTGATTTCAGGGAAAAAAGAAAAACGAAGATTTTTCTACTGATAATTCAGCCTCCAGTCCCAAAGTCAAGTGGTAGGGAGCCTCTCTAGGCTTCTCTTTCTCTTATTTTTTTATAATTTTTCCCTTTAAAAAATTTTTAAGGTATAATATTCCCTTGACTTTCAGCCCCTCCTTATCTTGCTAATAATCCCCTTTCTCTCTCACCGGAGGGAAGAGGCAAGGGGCAGACCTTCAGAACAAGACTCCTCCATGGCTGCTGAGAATTAGTGATTTCTTGTGGTGTGCTTATGCAGTGTGTGAGCGCACAGCACATTTTTTTTTAATTGTGTTTTTTCTTTTTTCCCCTTCCTTCCTTTTCTCTCTCTTTCTTCATTTTCTTCTCTCTCTCTCTGTTTTCTTTTCTTTTATCTCATCACTCTGTTCCTCAATCTCCATTCACTGTGTTTCTAGAGGTATCTAAGGGAACCATAGCCAAACATCTAAATACTATTTGGGTTAACATATCACTCAATACAAACTGAATTTGCTGCACAAAGGGATAAAAATGGAACTGCAAAGAGATTCCTGATCACCTCCTTCTGTATGCTCCTGAATGCTCAGATTGAACTTCAAGAATTAGGAAGCAACACACCATCCATCAGACGACTGGAAATCACCACAAGGTCACAAGAAATATGGGAAAGCAAGAAAATACTTCTCTTCTAAGGGAAAAGAATAATTCCTCTTCATCCACAGACAGTTCAATGGAAATCATGGAAATGTCTGATAAAGAATTTAGAATATTTATAATGATGAAGCTAATAGAGATGGAAGAGAAGACAGACAATGAACTGTAGAAGACACAGGAGAAAGAAGCTGACGAGTTCCAGGAGGTGAGGAAATTCTTGCAAGATCTAAAAGAAGAAATACACACCATAAAAGAGAATCAAATGGACCTGTTAGAGATGCAGGTTACAATACAGGAAGTCAAAATATCCCTTGAAAATATTAAAAGCAGACTAGATTATACAGAAAATCGAATCTCAGATGTAGAAGATAAAATCATTGGCCTAGAAAGATCCACCACAAAGACTGAGAAAACTGCCCCCAAAATGGGAATAATATGCGAGAAATACTAGATGCCATCAAACGTTCAAACACCTGGATAATTGGTATCTCCGAAGGTGTAGAGACTCATAAGGGTATTGATAATCTATTCCATGAAATCTTGCAAGGAAACTTTCCAAAGCTAGAGAGGCAGTTCCAAGAAATACAAAGGTCCCCAAATAGAATCAACCCAAGAAGATCTTCTCCAACACACGTTATAGCCAGATTGACCAAAACCACAAAGACAAGATACTAAGATTGGCAAGAGAAAAATGGCAAATTACCTACAAAGGATATCCTATCAGGGTAACAGCAGACCTGTCATTGGAAACAATGTGAGCAAGGAAATAATGGGAAAATATATTCAAATTCTTAAGGAAAAAGTAATTTCAATAAAGAATACTGTACCTGGCAAGATTATCCTTCATATGGGAAGAAAAGACAAGAACATTCTCAGATAAACAAAACCTGAAAGAATTTACCAACACCAGACCAGATCTTCAAGAAGTTATCAAGGGAATGCTATACCAAGAATATTAAATACAGACACACAGAAATAAGAATTCAAATATAAGAAAACGGCCAACTTAATCATAGGGACAAGTCTGGAGTTGAATATTATATCCCAGAATATTGTCGGGAAGATAGAACCAGAACAGAAGATAGATTAAGTACATGAGACTAAACTGGTGAAATAGAATTTTCTTAATTTTGTCCAAAACTGCTAATTTTCTTCTAGGCTTTGTTTTCTGGTTTTAAGGATTTTTGTCCTGTCTTGAGCTGCTGATAGATTCATGTAACTGCTATTTGAACAGAATCCTAACCTGTTTCCTGGTTCTATGTTTTAAGCAAATTTCCTTAGCATTTTTATGATTATTATTAAAGTTAAAACTGCTTTTCTTGGAATTAAAAAATACATTAAAATACCTATTTAATAACCATAGTAAGCTATATAGCATCAGTAGGTGCTACCTTATAGTATATTCATTCTAATCAGAGTTTCATGCCTAAAGTCAGACATGTATTCACAGATATGTACATACCAGCTGAACTTGCTATTGAAAGTAGTTAGATTATTTAAGACATTTTGTGAATCAATAAAATGTCGGGGAAAAAGGAATGGGGAAAAAAAAAGTCATTCTGGAAATAAAAAAAAATGGAGGCAAAACAGGTTAAGAGACTTACCCATGGTGTGACTGGTCCTGTATCCTAATGGTTAAGAGAAATGGACCCCACATGACTGATTCTGGTTTGAGTCCTGACTATGGTGGGTCGGAAAACATGTTGGTGCCTGAATGTTCCAAATCCTGACAGGATAGAGAACTATAAGAGAAGGGATTGCAGCACAACCATATTCCTTTGGTGAGAGGAAGGTCTTGTCTCTCTCTCTGTGTCTCTCTTGTAAGCATGTGTGCTCTCTAGGAATTCAAGAGAGAGAAATATATATAGAGAGACTTGTCCAAGATGACCCAGCAGTGGGGGTGGAGTAGCAGACACCATCATCCCAGTTTCCTTAAGTTTTGTTCTCTATTTTTATTATACAGAATAGCCTCCAACTAAAAAGAACACAAGCATACACTTCTGTGGGATGATGTAAATATAAGTTTGTACCAAGAATACAGTGAAGAATTTAGAAATGCTGACATCTTACTTGACATCTTGCAATGTACACCTAGAAGCTAGCCAGCTTTGAAACCTAGATTTGTATCTTGGTCTAAGGTTTAAGTAAGACTTTACCATCTTTGAAGAATCCTGTTTAGTCATGGAAATGCAGTTACATTTTTTATTTGACTCCATAATATATCAAAACTTTTTTTAAAAGAGGTTTTTGCTGTAGGGTACATGACCTCGCTGGAGAGACAGACAGAAAACGGGAAATCACCCCCATAGAGGGATGGTCACACTGCAATCCCTTCTACTCCAGTCTCCTCTCAGGATTTTGGGCACACATGCATATGCGCCTGGTGTGAGTTTTAGGCTGCCAGGTTGGGGTGGTTGACTATAAGGGAGTCTAGTGATGTAACCATTATGCTCTCTGCTGGTCCTCAAAACTTCTTTATAAAAATTTTCAAAATGGAAAAATAAATCTAAATGATATTTTTTTTTCAGCAAAAAAAGAGGATATAGGTAATTTACAGTTTAGGAAAATACTGTAAGATTTGATAATTTTCATAGTTTTTTTAAAACTTGAAAACTTTAAAATAAAACCCTTACTTAGATTCTACCATTAACATTTAACTATAGTTTTTCTTTTCATGTGTAAATGCTTTAATTGTTTAAATTTTTATGCAGTGGATCTCCATAACGCATTTCTTCTGCATAATTAAAACTTTGCATCCTTGACCAGAATCTCTCCATTTCTCCCTCTCTTCAGTCTCTGGCAATCATTTCTCTCTGCTTCTGTGAGTTTAATTATTTTATATCCCACACAAAATAAAAACATGGAGTTTTAATCTATCTATGTTTGGTTATTACAGTCAGCATAAAGTCTTCCAGATTCAGCCTTGTTGCTGCAAATGGTAAGACAACCTTCCTTTTAACAGATGTATAATATGACCTTGAATATATACACTGTTTCATCCATTAAGCCATGAAAAAACATGTAGGTTATTTCTATATCTTGATAATTGTGACTAATGCTACAATGAACATGGGAGTGCAGATCTCTCCCATATCTGAGATCTTTTTTTTGTTTGTTTCAGTCTTTAGCTTTTTCATCTGTAAAACAGGGCAATATTCTATCCTTCACAATATTTTGGAGATACTCTCCCCCAAACTATAAGCATTCTCTCATTTTCTATACTTGACCCTCTCACATTCTCTTTCACCATTTATTTCCTTGTCTATATGGATGCATATCAACACTGCTTGGGTGATTCTCAATTTTATTTTATCCCCTTTCTCTAGTTTTAATCACTTCTTGATTAGCTCCTTTACTTAACTGCCATTTCTATACAAATGACTTCCAGATCTCTCTAGTCAGTCGGTCTACTTAGTTATTTAACATGTATCTGGGCTTTTATTTTTCCTCTCCATGTCTACTGTTATCACCACACACAAAGTCATTTTGACACATACTCAGCTTTCTGCTGCTCTTTCCAATTCTTGTCTAAATCCCAATCTATGTTGCAAATCAATAACTGTCTAGTCTTTCTAAAATGTATCTTTCATTACATCAATATATCACTAAAGACCATAAGATTAATGACCATTTCCAATTGTATCAAGTTTACAATGTCCTCTACCATCTGGCCATATCTTACCTCTCTATGACTATGGTCCATAACTTACAACACCTATCTTATGCTTCAGAATGGATATTCCTGTCAATGTTCTTACCACGTTCATGTCATACCACTTCCCTGAAATTTTATTTCCTTCTTTAAAGGAAATTACCCACTCTAATAAAATCTAGCTTAACTTCTGTCTCTTCCACAAAACTCCCAGAACAGAACACACATTTTCCCCCTATACTGATATACTCAGTGTTTAAGCACTAACAATCATACACTTACTATGTGCATCTGAACAGTGCTTAGCACAGGGCTAAGCCTATATTAGATATATAATTACTAGCATCACTTTTATGGCAATGAACACACCAAGTCTTGTATGAATAAGTCTTATGTGCTTTTCTTACTTTCCCTAAATTTTAAAATTCCTTGAGAGCAAAGACTACCTATTCTTACATTTTGAGACAGTACTTGAGATGTACCTTCAAGGAACATCTGTACCCTCAAGGAAATACTTTCTGAATGGAACTAATTGATTGAATACTTGAATTATTTCATACCAGTTCAGAGCTCAGGATTGGACAATGTAAGTAAAGCAATAAAATGAACATTTATGATATTACTACATGAGGTTAGTTTTCCAACAGCTGAGGGCATGGATACTCCTCTCATATCTATTATAGAAACATGGGGAACAAATAACGTGAGACATGCCTAGCTACCCAAAGGAGTAGTCATTCACTAACTCAAATAATTTTTGATGCTTTCAGTGATGAGACCCAGGATTTCTACTCTTGATCAAAGGTAAATGACAATGAGAAAATATATTGCTTATAGGATGGTGACAAAATGTTAGGTAGAGGAGTAACTGGGTGTATATAGAGCAAATACATGAAGAAAAAAATTGGTTCCAGAATGTGGAAAGTATATTAATAAAATAAATTTAAAGTGGCTTTTAATTTATAGTAGTATTTGTTCAATAAAAGGAAAGGGGCCATTGGTGAAAGAGATCAGATATTGCTATTTATTATAGTTTGACTCTGACCCCTCAGTATCAGACAGGATCATAAACTATCACACCTTAGGGCTGATGATAGCTCAGAGATAATGGAATTGAAACTGAGGTTTGCAGAGAGAAAAGACTTTCCAACATTCACATACTGAACCTAGTGGCAAAGCTGGGAGATGTTTCCTATGCCAGAGCTCTATCCATGTTTTTTCATTTTTTTACTTACAGTGAAAGAGGCACAAGAACTGAGAAAATTGTGTTTTAAATAAACCTTAAAAAAATGTCTATAAACTAAAAAGTAAATAGGATCAAAGGAGAGATACTGGGTGGTATAGTGATTAAGGATTTACATCTTAGATCTAGTATGTGTCATTTCTTAGCAATGTGTTTTTGAGTTTCTCTGAGCTTATATTTCTTCATCTATAAATTATTTTTTAATATTTACAACTCACAAAGTGATTATGGCTATTAAATATGACAAAGCCTGTAAATCACCTGGCACATAATAGACATTCAAATATGATAAGCTGTATCCTTTCAGTAATTTTTTTTAGGAAATGACTTCACATATTTAATATTTTAAATACATTTAAAACTTAAATATAGGTAAATTATGTCTCTATATATTTTCATTCTCTTTTCTTAATTTTAAAATATTTTAAGAGAAGAAGCCGGGCCTTCAGAAGAAGGTTTCATATGGCTCCAGCAAACTAGATTTTTCAGGGAATGAAGATTTTCTACAGATAATTCAGCATCCAACAAACGAGCTAATGGTAGGGAGCCGCTCCACCACACCCCCAGACTTCTATCTCTGTTTCTCTGTCTCAGTTCCTGTCTCTCCCTCCTTCTGTCTTTCCTTTTTTTTTTAGTTTTTCCTTTTTACACTTTTTTTTAAAAGGCACAGCTTTTCTCTGGCTCTTAGCTCCACTGCGTGGTTTTCTATTTTGTGATTTCTTTTTTTTAAAAAAAGTACAGAAATTACAATTTTATTTGATTTTTTTGTCTTTTTTTCCCTCTTTTTGTTGTTGTTTCTCTCTCTCTTTTTCATTTTCCTTTTTCCTGTCTCTCCACCCTCCAAAATCCTTTCAATGTATTTTTAGATGGATCTAAGAGCACTGCAGCTAAACATGCAAATACTAATAGGGTTAAAATATTCCCCAATATCTACTGAATCTGATGCGCCAGTGATCACAACAGAATGGCAAAGAGATTCTAGATCACCTCTGTCTGCTTGTTCCTGAACATTCAGGCTGAATTTCAGGAATTTGAAAGAAACACACCATCCATCAGATAACAAGAAATCACCGCAGGATAATGAGAAATATGGGAAAGCAAGAAAATACCTCTCCTCCAAGGGAAAAGAGTAACTCTTCTTCACCCACAAGCAGTTCGGTGAAAATCATGGAAATGTCTGATAAAGAATTTAGAACACTCATAATGTTGAAGCTAATAGAGATGGAAGAGAAGAGAGATAATGAACTGCTAAAGAGAAAGGAGAAAGAAGTTGTCGAGTTCCAGGAGATGAGGAAATTCTTGCAAGATCTAAAAGAGGAATTACACACTTTACAAAAGACTCAAACAGAACTGCTAGAGATGAAGTCTATAATACAAGAAGTCAAAATCTCCCTTGAAAGTATTAAAAGCAGACTAGATCATTCAGAAAATAGAATCTCAGATGTAGACGAGAAAATAGCTGGCCTAGAAAACTGGCCACGAAGACTGAGAAAATGGCCCAAAAGTTTGAGAATAATATGCGGGAAGTACTGGATACCATCAAATGTCCAAATATCCGGATAATTGGCATTCCAGAAGGTGAGGAAACCCATAAGGGCATTGATAATCTATTCCATGAAATCCTGCAAGAAAACTTTCCAAACCTAGAGAGGCATT
>NW_006208581.1:108976-110729 GCF_000334495.1 Tupaia belangeri chinensis | reverse complement strand
ATAATCTAACTACTTTCAATAGCAAGTTCAGCTGATATATACATATCTGTGAACACATGACTGACTTTAGCCATGAAACTGAGTAGAGTGAATATACTATAAAGTAGCACCTAGCTGATGCTATATAGCTTACTATGGTCATTAAGTAGGTATTTTTAAATTTTTTTTTAATTTCAAGAAAAGCAATTTTAGCTTTAATAAATCAAAATGAAAGCAATGCTGAGAGCTTTGCTTAAAACTTAAAGCCAGGAAACAGGTTAGGATTCTGTTCCAATAGTAGGTACATGAATCTATCAGCAGCTCAAGACAGGACAAAAATCCTTAAAACCAGAAAAAAAAATCCTAGAAAAAAATCAGCAATATTTTAGTCAAAAGTCGTAAGATTCTATTTTACCAGTTCAGTATCATGTACTTTATTTTCTGTTCTGGTTCGATCTTCCCAATTAAATTCTGGGATATAATATTCAACTCCAGACTTGTCCCTACAATTAAGTTGATCATATTCTTAGTTTTTGAACTCCTATTTATATGTGTCTATATTTAATTTTTCTGGTATTGCAATCCCTTCAGAACTTTTTTGGAGAGTTGGTTTGGTGTCAGTAAATTCTTTCAGGTCTTGTTTATATGAGAATGTTCTTGTCTTCCCATATGAAGGATAATCTTACCAGGTACAGTATTCTTGGTTGAAATTGCATTTCCTTTAATGCTTTGAATATATTATCCCATTCTTTCTTTGCTCACATAGTTTCTGATGAGAGGTCCACTGTTAGCCTGATGGGATATCCTTTGTAAGTAACTTGATGTTTCTCTCTTGCCAATCTTCGTATCTTGTCTTTGCCCATGGTTTTGGTCAATCTGGGTATAATGTGTCTTGGAGAAGATCTTCTTGGGTTTATTTTATTTGGGGTCCTTTGCATTTGTTGGGGCTGGATCTTTGAATACCTCTCTAGGTTTGGAAAGTTTTCTTGCAGGATTTCATGCAATAGATTATCAATTCCCTTATGAGTCTCTTCGTCTTCTGGGATACCAATTATCCAGATGTTTGGACCTTTGATTGTATCTAGTATTTCTCGTATATTATTCTCATTTTTTGGGCAATTTTCTCAGTGCTTATGGTGGATTTTTTTATAGGCCAGTTATTCTATCTGCTACATCTGAGATTTGATTTTATGTATGGTCTAGACTCTTCAATACTTTCAAGTGAGGCTTTGATATCTTGTATTATAGCCTTCATCTCTAACAGGTCCATTTAATTCTTTTTTATGGTATGTATTTCCTCTTTCAGAACTTGCAAGAATTTCCTCACCTCCAAGGAAGACATATAAACAGCCAAAAAACATAGAAGGAAATGTTCAACATCCCTCATCATAAGGGAAATGCAGATAAAAATCACAATGAGATACCACCTAACCCCTGTCAGAATGGCAAAGATTAAGAATATAAAAAGTGATAAGTGTTGGTGAGGATGTGGTTAAAAGGGAACTGTCTTACACTGTTGGTGGGAATGTAAACTTGTTCAGCCACTGTGGAGAACAATATGGAGGTTCCTCAAAGATCTACAAATAGAACTACCATTTGATCGAGCACACCCACTTCAAGGTATCTACCCAAAGGACAGGATAATGCTCATTGATGCTTCCACATCAATGTTTATTGCAGCATTATGCACAATTGCCAAGACACAGAACCAACCTAAGTGTCCACAAATGAATAAATGGATTGAAAAAGTGTAGTATACATACTCTATGGATAA
>NW_006208581.1:108210-108873 GCF_000334495.1 Tupaia belangeri chinensis | reverse complement strand
TATATACCGACTATCTGCACTCTATGGTAGAGAGCAAAATATTGGAGGACATAAAAGCAGTGAAAATACTTAACGAGGATAAGACAGTGTGGAATGGAGGGGAGAAGAGAAGAGTACAGAGAAAGATAGCAAGAGAACAAATAGAGAGGCATGACATTAGTAGGACACAGATATGGTTTATTACGTGTTGATGATGACGTGTATAGTATCCTCAACTGGATTGGTCTGAGAAGTATTTAATGTTGGGTAAAGTCTTTTTACAAGCAAAATGGGAAATAGTGATTTACTGGTTAAAAAAGTAATTGGGATAATAATAATAATAATGATTGGGAAAAACAATGAAAAGGTATTAAATGATGAAGTGGGGATTTTAATATCTCTATACTGACTGACATGCATGACATTCCCTCTGGGAAAAGAAATGTAATACACTGTAAAGTTATATGCAATTCAATGTAATATAAACAAGATTATGATGACAATAAATAAATTTTAAAAGAAATAAAAGTGAAATTTATAAAAAAAAGAACTCATAGTCTCCTTTCTCCTGCCTCTTCTGCAGTTAATTGTCTCTCTTCTCTTCCATCTCTGTTAGCTTTGTCACTATGAATATTCTAAATTCTTTTTTTTTTTTTGAGAGGTTTTCGCTATAGGGTGCGTGTG
>NW_006208581.1:101328-107317 GCF_000334495.1 Tupaia belangeri chinensis | reverse complement strand
CAGCCATTACACTAACTGCTGGTTCCCAATATTCTCAATTCTTTATCTGACATTTCCATGAATTTCATTGTACTGTCTGAGGATGAAGAGGAGTTATTCATTTCCCTCGGAGGAGAGGTATTTTCTTGTTTTCCCATATTTCTTATGACCTTTGGTGATTTCTGGTCATCTGATGGATTGTGTGTTTCTTTCTAATTCTTGAAGTTCATTCTAAGCATTCAGAGGCATCCAGGAAGAGGCGACTTGCAATCTCTCTTCCATTCCATTTTTCACTCTTTGTGCATCAGATTCAGTGGGAATTGAGGAATATTCTGACTCTACTTATATTCAGATGTTTGGAGACTGTTCACTTGGACCTGTCTAGACACTCAGTGTGTGGAAGCCACTAGAAATGAAACTGGAGGGAGAAGCCTCAGCAGAAGATCTTCATTTTTAGTCAATTAAAGCAATATTTCACAGCTCAAGTTCAGTTTCCATCTCAGTTTGGGCCTCCCTTTCAATAAGAATCATTTTCTATGAGCAACCTTGTTTTGCTAAAATTGCAGGAAATACGGAAATGAAGGTTATGAAGTTTCTGACTTCAGTGAGTTCTCATCTAGTCTCCTAACTGTCTCTCTCTCTCTTTTTTGGTTATAAGGTGTGTGCCCTCATCAGAGAAAGAGAGAGAGACAGAGAGAGGGAAAATGAGCAATCACCCTCTGGGAGGATGGCCACAATGCAATGTCTTTTTTTCCCACCATTCTTCTCCTGGGATTTTGAACACACATAAACATGCACCCAGTGATTTTTAAGCTGCCAGGTCTGGGACTTGAACTGTGGTCAGTCATGTGGGAATCCAGCACCTTAACCAACACGCTACCTGCTGGCTCTGTCCTAACTCTTTAAAGGACTCAGACTACTCTCTTCATGTCCCCTTACTTAGCTCGAGGTCTTGTGCATTACAACTTTGACTTTCCTTCTATCTTCTGTTTCTTCATTCCTTGCTACTGATCCAGATCCTATATAATCTTTAAGGTCCAAATTCTACCTCCTCGGTGAGCCTTTTCCTGAGTATCTAAGAAAACAGAAAACTACCCTTTCTTTTGAATTCCTAAGTGTCTTATCTCCCCAAATAAATTTAACAAATGTTAGTTTCTACCTTTCCTCCTCCTTTTTCTATATATGCTTAGTCAATCAGACAGACATCTTACACCTGAATGGTACTGCCTCCCATATGTAGAAATAAGAGAAAAGAGCCTTCTAAGAAATGTGTAATCATAAGGGTTAATGGTAAGACCAGTTTGATCAAATTTTAATATAGTCCAATATATCTTACATTCCTTTACAGAAAGTGTGTAAAAAGTTAACTAAGTCTAAAGACTCCTTCATAGCTAGCCCTACCTATTGCCAATATGCATGGGAATAAATGGGCAATCTGGTACCCTTGAAGAAATACATTGTTTGCAGTAGAAAGCATAAATTTAACTTAAGATCCAGTCTAAGTCCTTTGGCAGTGTTTTAAAGTTCCTCAGGGGCCAGGTGGCACAATAGTAACACAACTGAACCCACAGGAGGTGGCCCTAGGTTTTCACTTTGGGATTTCCCTGTGTGTGTTGTGCATGCATGCACAAATTCATAATTTAAGGTAGTAGAACCCTGTTAGGAGGTGCCTGTCTCTGTCTCTTTCTCACTGTATATTTCTCTATAAATAGAAGAAACAAATAACAAACTTAAAAAAGTTATTCAGGCATAATCATACAGAACTTGTTAGGCCTGAAGAAGTATGATAAAATTATTATGTTTTTTTCTTCAGGCAAGATTCAATGGCTGTCTCTGATTGGGAGGTGATTGTACAGAATATCACCTAGAGAAACTTATAAGCAACAAAGCTCGTGATGTGAAAGGCCTCTTGTCTCTGAACCAGAGCTCTTGAATAAAGTTATTCAGGCATAATCATACAGAACTTGTTAGGCCTGAAGAAGTATGATAAAATTATTATGTTTTTTTCTTCAGGCAAGATTCAATGGCTGTCTCTGATTGGGAGGTGATTGTACAGAATATCACCTAGAGAAACTTATAAGCAACAAAGCTCGTGATGTGAAAGGCCTCTTGTCTCTGAACCAGAGCTCTTGAATACAGGATGTACTTGGAGAATCTGAGTTCTGAGGAGGAAAACGGCTCTCGCCAATCTTCTCAGAAGATCCAGGGATTACAACAATCTCTGATATACTATAGAAGTTTGCTTTGATAGGATTATCATTTAATAATCTTTCTAAAACATTTTTTTCACATTACACCCCTGCCCAAAAACCCTCAGTAGTTCCTCAGGACTCAAGGAATAAAGTTCTTGGTATTATATCTAAGATCCCACCCAATTTGATATCAATTTACCTGCTGAATTAATTTACCAATAATTATTTTCTATTAATAGCCCAATTGTGCAAAAGTAGGGCATTTTGAAATGAAGATGACAAGGTTTCTGACTTCAGTGATCTCCCATCTAGTCCCTTACTTCCCTATCTCTTTACTGGAGCCAGGCTACTTTCTTCATGACCCCTTACTTAGCTTGAGGTCTTTTGCATTACAGCCTTGACTTACTGTCTGTCTTCTGGTTCTTCATTCCTTGCCACCAGTTCAGTTCTTATTTAATATTTAAGACCCAAATTCTACCTTCTCTGTAAAGTCTTTTCTGACTAGCCTACCCTATAGGATATTTGTTTGAAAAAAATTTTTTTTGGCAAAGAAATGTGGTATTATCTGTTGAAGATAATTTTATAGTTTTATCACCAGGACTAGGGAAAAATATTCACAAGTTGAAATATTCACCTTGTAATCTGAACAATGTGACTGAATATATAAAAGTAAATAACATTTTAAAACAATTTTAAATATAAGAATGGGAATGCTTACCAGAGTACTTTATTTTATTAGATTGTGAATATTCTTATATAAATACACTATTCACTTGAAAAGTCATGTAGAATCTGGATGAAGGTATTGGGACATAGCTTTCTTTTTCAGGAGGCTATCTATTACTGATTTAAACTTGGCTTTGCTGTTGGTTTACTCAATTATCCCAATTTTTTTTTTTTTTTTTTTTACATTTTTTGATACATTCAATAACATTATTCAGCTCACAAGGTGATCATTTCAACATATGAGCACTTCTCCCCGGTCGAGTTGATCAAACTTTATGGTTCTACTCATTTGGTGAATAACATAACCTGTATTATGTTTCATTAGGCAACTTTTTGTGTCTTATTTCCCTAAATAAATTTAAAAAATATACTGTATAAAGCTTCTATGGTCATATATTATAACCTCAAATATGCTCTCAGAAAATACTAGTTTACTACTGTTATTTTTCCTATCAGTTTATCTGGCATGGCAGAAGAAACTACCAGATTAAAAATAAATCAGCTTTACAGTGATTGCTTGCAAAAATAAGAAAAAAATAAATAAAAAAAGGAAAGAAACCAGAAGCATCTACCTTGAGCAGTACTAATGGGTATTTTTATTTTGAGAGTTTTTTTTTTTTTTTTTTGCTATAGAGAGTGTGCGCTCGCCATAAAGACAGAGAGACACAGAAAGCTAGAAATCACCCCCCAGGGGGGATGGCCACATCGCAATCCCTTCTCCTTCATTCTCCTCTCAGGATATTGGTCACACACACACACGCACCCGGCGTGAGTTTAAGCCACTGGGTCCAGGACTTGAACTGCGGTCAGCTACATGGGAGTCCAGTGACATAGTCATTATGCCAACTGCTGGTTCCAACTAATGGGTATTATACAAAGAAAATTTTACCCAAATAAAGGAGTAGAGAATTTGGCTGTATGTAAAATACTTAATATATTGTACTAGAGTATGAGTCAATATTTTTCTGAATAGCCATCTATCATTTGACAGGAAGGAGAATAATTCTTCTAAGCCCTGGTTATCATTATCATTAGAATGCTGTGGTGACAAACTCAAGAAAATTTTTGTTTTTGTATTAAAGGAAAAAAAATCTCTTCTGAGATACACTCTATTAAAAATTATCCAAATAAGTTAAAAAGTCAGTTTCCAGTCTTATTAGCTATAACAAAAAACCAGTTTTCGCTATTTAAGGAAAGTTCAGTACTTTTATTGCTGGATTGTTTTTAGAATCTATTTTTTAGTCATAGTTAGGACATGATATTGAGTAATTGGAATAGTATGTGCATACTTTTTTGTGTACCCTGGGGCTTGATCCTTACATAAAGCTCTCCATTGTATTTTCAAACCAGACTGATGGAAGAGCTGGGTGAGAAGGAGAAAAGAAACTGGATTTACTTCTTTGCCTGGAAATAAAGAAACCAAACCTAATGAATAGAAGTCATGTAATTACAACTACAGATGCTAATGTTGACACTTTTATCAAAGCCAAAACTTAATTAAGTTCCTGTCAATTAACCAAAAAATAGATATTTTTGACAATCATTTTTTTTTTTTTGGAGAGATTTTTGCTATAGGACACGTACACTCAAGACACAGACAGAGACATAGACAGAAAGCGAGAAATCACTCCCCAGGGGGGATGGTCACGCCGCAATCCCTTCTCCTCCATTCTCCTCTTGGGATCTTGGGCACGCACGCACACGCGCCCGACGTGAGTTTTAAGCCACCAGGTCTGGGACGCGAACCGCGGTCGATTACATGGGAGTCCAGCGACATAGCCATTACGCTAACTGCTGGTTCCCAACAATCATTTTTTGAAGACTCCAATTTGTGGGTCTGGGTTGAGGGAGAGTCAATGAAAGGCAGAATACTGCAGGTTTAGGTTTGTCCTAGAAAATAGGGGGAACTGGGAAATTCTCTGTGAACCCTATGACAACCTTTCTGTGGAAAGTTCTGACCCTGTCTATCAGGGTAAGCCTAGACTCTTTTTTTTTTGAGAAGTTTTTGCTACAGGGCACGTAGGCTCGCCAGACAGAGAGAGACAGAGAGACAGAAAGCAAGAAATTATCCCCCAGAGGGATGGCCACACCGCAATCCTTTCTTCTCCATTCTCTTCTCAGGATCTTGGACACACACGCACATCCACTCAGCATGAGTTTAAGCCACTGGGTCTGAGACTCAAACTGTGGTTGACTACATGGGAGTCCAGCAACATAGCCATTATGCCATCTGCTGGTTCCAAGTCTAGACTCTTTAAGAATTTTCACAGCTACTATCCAGGGATCAGGTGACGTAGTTCTCTTATAGCATGGGCAAATCCACACCCAAGATAGCAAATTCATGAGAGAGTGTTAAAGAAATGGTTTGACCAGTCACATATTATGAGATCAGTTTAGGCTTTTCCATGGAAGGACCCCAACATGAGAAATACAGGTCACTTTAAGTTGCTTCTTTGAGTCAATAGCTGTGTGTGTGTGTGTGTGTGTGTGTTATGTCAAACCAGGTTAAGACCTGATAGGTCTCTTATTTTTATCAGAGTTTTGATTTTTTAATACCAAAATAAAAGTTCTTGTAACTTGCTATAAGAAAGTCCATTTAGAAAGGTTAAGTCTAAAACAAGGTAGATCAAAATATAGTCTATTTTCCAAGAGTCAATAGGAGGAGGTAGGAGTTGCTTTTGTTCTAAGTTCTTTGGGCTGGGCAAAAACTGTTTCCTTTTGTAACTATGAATTTGGGGCTTTTTTTTTTCTTCCTTAGTCCTATTAACTTGCTTTCTTTTTTAAAAAACAATTTATTTTTAGGGACCAGCAGATGGCATAACAGTTACATTGCTGGACTCCCAAGTCATCAACCACAGTTCTAGTCCCAGACTTGGTTGGGGGAATCCGACCCGGCAGGGCTCCAGGACCCGTCTGAGTCCCTTGACCTTTGAGCATTGCTTCCGGTCGGTTCAGTGAGTTGGCAAGGCCACGACTGTACACCCCCTGACCATGGAACAAGTTTAGGTCACTTAGCATGTTGGCAAGGCCGCCTGCTATTCGCTCCGGGACTGTGATAGCCTTGCTGGGAAGTGACCCCCCTCTGACTCCCC
>NW_006208581.1:94948-100813 GCF_000334495.1 Tupaia belangeri chinensis | reverse complement strand
CATTAGTACACGTAGCCCCTCTCCCATTTACTTGCATGTATCCCATTTTCAATAAAAAGGCACGGTGATTCCTAGCAGTTGTCACTCCTCAGAGAGCGATCTTAGAGGAGTGTCCAGCTTAGGACGTGCATGAAAAAGCACGAAGCCTTTGTCTTTCTTTTCTTCCAGCGTCGCCTCCGTCGAGCCAACCCACCCCAGCCGAGGATGGTCCCCGGCACTTGGTAACTTAAAACTCATGCCAGGTATGTGTGTGTGCATGCCCAAGATCCTGAGAGGAGAATGGAGAAGGGATTGCAGCAAGGCCATCCCCACTGGAGGGTGATTTCTCACTTTCTGTCTCTCCAGCAAGTGTATGTGCCCTATAGCAAAAATATGTCTTAAAAAAGAAAAAAGAACTTACTTTTATTCATTTTTTTGGGGGGAGAGGTTTGTGCTATAGGGCACGTGTGCTTGCCAGACAGAGAGAGACAGAGAGACAGAAAGTGAGAAATCACCCCCCCAGGGGGGATGGCCACACCGCAATCCCTTCTCTTCCATTCTCCTCTCGTGATCTTGGGCACGCACGCACACGCGCCTGGCATGAGTTTAAGCCACTGGATCCAGGATGCGAACAGCTATCGACTACGTGGGAGTCCAATGACATAATCATTATGCTAACTGCTGGTCCCTTTTATTAAATTTTTTTTATTGCCAGAGGGTGTATGCACTTAGCGAGAGAGAGAGAGAGAGAGAGAGAGAGAGAGAGAGAGAGAGAGAGAGAACCAACTGAGCCTGGTCACAGTTAAAATTCTTTTTTCTTCATCTCTCCTTAGGCACATATGTACATGTGCCTGGTGTGTATTTCAAGCTGCCAGGGCTGGGATTCCAACCACAGTTGACCATGTGGGATTCTGCTTTCTATTGAATCAGCTGGCAATGTGCTTTCCTCAAGAATTGGACTTCCAGTTAAAGAACCTGTGCTTAGATAATTTAACTGGGTGAAACAATGGAGAAAGGCTTGCTTTCTCCAGTGGCTCCCCAACTCAATGCTTTGCCATTAAGCCTCATTTACTCTAGGTGCAGTTTGTAATAACTATTACAAGTTCCTACTCAAAACTGCTGCCAGACTCTGCGTTATTGGGACTAGTACCTAAAAATTACTTCCTGATGGCTGGTATCAGCAATATAAGCAAATGATGGAGGCACAGAAGTAGTCATAGCAACAGGCGAAGACAAAGAATAGGGCTGGCAATGGGGGCACATGAGAACTTAACTTTCAGTTCTTCACAAAAACTGTGAAGATGACCCCAATTATCTGGCATGAGAAAATTGGAAGAGTAAAGTTCTATGTCCTTATTTTTCTTTTGTCTCTCTGTCTATTAGAAAAGTAGACTCCATGCTTGTGTAGGTTTTCTCCCATACACTATATTTTTAAAATAATTATTTTATTTAACTTTATTTACTTATTTTAATTTGACCAGAGAGGGACACACACACTCACACACACACACACACACACACACACACACACACACACACAGAGAGAGAGAGAGAGAGAGAGAGAGAAAGAGAGAGAGAGAGAAACTGAAAAAGCAAGCTGCCAGGCCCAGGACTCGAACCACAATTGGCCATGTAGGAGTTCAGTGCTTTTAATTACCATGCCACCTCCTTGCCCCCATATACTATCTTTTATTCTTTAGTGTATTTAAGCCATTCTAAAGGAGAATGAATAAAATATTTAAAAGAAAACTTAACCAATGTGAATGAAGAGGGGTACAGAAAGGTGAACTGCTGACCGTTGATTGAACTGATTATAGCTCTGGACTCAAGCAAAGCACTATGAGTGACTACTATGATTGACAAGATTATTTACAAATTTATATAGCACTTTTTATTATAATTTCTGATTTATCTGGCTGGTAATAAATTATGGTATCTCAAGGCTGGTAAGGAACCTCTCAAGCTGCCATCTAATCCTACTTAAGCTATCCATGTTTGCTAAACAAACCTGGCCATATTTGCTCTCCTGTATTCAGAGGGAACTTATGAGGTTGGCATGCTTATAAATTCTTTCTCATTATTTCCTTACCACATTATATTGGTTGTATTAAAATGGAGTTTATAGTATTTCATCTACTGGGTGAAGAAAATACTTCCTTCTGAGCTTACTTACCTCTGTTGTCATCCTCGTTGTCTTCCCAGGGTTCTTCATTTGCTAGCAGTGGGTTCTGTGACTCATTCATAGACCTCATGGGGAAGGAATGTCCATCACCAGGGCTGGTGGGGAAAGGAAGGCAGTGAACTCTTACAGCCTACATGGAGCTTTTGTGAAGGTAAGTATCTTCTTAGAAATTGGAGATGAGGGGGTGTCCTTAGGAATATTTAGGCTTTTTGTCTAAAACAATGGTGGAATAGGCTCTTATAATAGCATAATTTAATTGCTGTACTGCTCTCAATTTCTGTATTTTGTCTCTCTGTATCAGTGTTGACTGTTTTTGTTTGTAAGCAACTATTTAATTTGTTTCCCACAATACCATGATGTCAATATGCACACACAGCAAGCTTCATAAATATCATTTAATAATGATGATTCCAATTTATATACCATTATCTTACTGCTTTGATTCTAAATTTTCAAGAAAGATTGGGACCAGCAGATGGCATAATCGTTGCTATAGGGCGCGTGCGCTCGCCAGACAGACAGAGACATTAGAGACAGAAAGCAAGAAATCACTCCCCAGGGGGGATGGTCACGCTACAATCCCTTCTCCTCCATTCTCCTCTCGGGATCTTGGGCATGCACGCACACATGCCTGGTGTGAGTTTTAAGCCACTGGGTCCGGGACGCGAACCATGGTCAACTACGTGGGAGTCCAGCGCCCTATAGCAAAAATCTCTCCAAAAAACCCCCCCAAAAGACAAAAAATTATAAGTGCTGGTGGGAGTGTGGTGAAAGTGGAACTCTCTTATACTGTTGGTGGGAATGTAAATTGGTTCAGCCACTGTGGAGAACAATTTGGAGATTCTTCAAAAATCTACTAATAGAACTACCATGTGATACAGCAATCCCACTCATTGGTATCTACCCAAAGGACAGAAGAATTCTTAATCAGAAAAATGCTTGCACATCGATGTTTCTTGCGGCATTATTCCCAATTGCTAAGACATGGAACCAATCCCATTGACCATGAACAGATGAATGGATCAAAAAACTGTGGCACATATATTCCATGGAATACTAGTCAGCCATAAAAAACAACAAGAACCTGGCTTTTGACAGAAAGTGGATGAATATGAAAGATTTACTGCTGAATGAAGCAAATCAGTCTATGTAGGAGAGACATCGTATATCTCCACTTGATATATACGAACTGTCCACATTCTATGACTAAAACTGAATGACTAAAGGAAATAGAAACTCAGTGAACAGTTTTGAATACCAGATATAGCTTGGGAAGAGGGTGGGTGAAGGAGTAGGGTCTGAGGAAGGACATTTAGAAGAAAAATAGAGAGGCAAAGCATTAATGGAACAAAGAAATGGGGTATTATCATTGAAGATAACTTTATAGTATTATCAATGGAATTGGGGACAAATGTACACATGTTGGAATATCTACTTTGCAAGCTAAATAATGTGATTGAATGTATAAAAGAACTTGACATTAAAAAAATGTCAGCTTTTCAACAATTAAAAAAAAATTGAATATGCTGCCCCAAGGCATAGTCCTGCATCAATTTCTTTCAGTGGTAAAAATTACCTACCTGGACCCAATAGGTATTAACCAGAACTTCTTGTTATCTCCAAATACTTGCAGGATATTCTTGGTGAAACCAAGGTTGAACCCATTTTTCTCTGGGCCACTTGTAAACACTGGAGTGCAGAAGGCCTCTAGTGCAGGGTAGGGGAGTTGAAGAAAAGAAAGCAATAAAGAAAGACATTTCAGCAGTCATGATTTTACAGTTCTTCACAAATGTGACTTGGTTCTATGGTTGATATTTTTTGTCATGGTAGCACAGTCCCCTCATTTTTAGTTATTGCTAAATTACTCAGTAAAATCTAGTTTAACCACTTAATACAAGGCAAGCTTGAATTAGAACATTCTTTTAAAAAAAGTCAGGGTTAACATATATAATGGTAGAAATAATTTAGCAGCTATGGGGGTAGTATATATTTTGTACTACTGGATTTAAATATTGAAGGAGCAGATTTAACAGCACTTTACTTGACTCTAAGTGACAGCAACAGCCAAATTGCCTCCATCTTTACAGCTGGAACCAAATGAAATGAGAAATAAAGAGATGGTAATAACAATTGATTTGGATTTACAACATTGCAGAAATGAAGGTGTTCACACTGAAGGCTGCAGTGTAAGCAATTGAATTTTACTCTAGATAAAATGTTTATGTGTGAACTATAATCACCTCAAAGACTATGAGGAATCTGACCATGTTAGTGCATATTATTATTATTTTTTTTTGGAGAGGTTTTTTTGCTACAGGCTGTGTGCGCCCGCCAGAAAGACATAGAGAGACAGAGAGACAAAAAGCGAGAAATCACTCCCCAAGGGGGATGGCCATGCCACAATTCCTTCTCCCCCATTCTCCTCTTGGGATCTTGGGCATGCATGCACATGCACCCAGCGTGAGTTTAAGCCACCGGTCCGGGACTCAATCTGCGGTCGACTACATGGGAGTTCAGCGACGTAGCCATTACGCAAACTGCTGGTCCCAAGTGCACATTATTTTGAGACACACATTTATCCCATTAAGCAAACACTTTTGCTGTTGGACTGTTTCTGTATCTGACCATTTCTGATTTGATCTTAGTTTCAGATTGTTATCATGAAGGTTTTAGCACTTTTTACTTTGTAGCTGATCTGTAATTCAAAATGTTGATCTACTACCTTAGCAACTGAGCTCTAAATATATATTTATTTTAGAAAATATGTCCAAATACTTCCTTACCTGTTAGTATTAGCAAATGAATTCCCAAAGTGTTGTGGTTTTTTGTAACTTTTTTTTTCTTTTAGGTTTTTGCCATAGGGTGCATGCACTTGGCAGAGAGAGACAGAGAAAAGGAAAGTGAGAAAGCACTCTGCATAGGGTGATGGCCATTTTGCAATCCTGTTTCTATTTTCCTCTCAGGATCTTGGCACGCACACACATTCACCTGGCCTGAGTTTCAAGCCATTGCGTGAGGGACTCCAATCATGGTAGGCCATGTGGGAGTCCAGTCACTTAATCATCACACCAACTGCTGGTCCCCAATGTAGTGATTTTTTACACTAAATTTCCCTCAAATCTATCCTAATTAAACATTCAACACTTGGACATTTTCTTCTTGCTCCTGGTATACTGATCTGTATGCTATGTAAATATTTGTTTCACTGTAGATGAAAACAATTGTTGTGTTGGAATCCATTAGAAATATAGTTCTCCTGGGCTGGTCCCATAGCTTAGTGATTAAGGGACCTGGATCCCACATGGCCACCCACAGTTAAAATTCCAACTCCAGAGGCTCAAGAAACATGCTGGGCTTGTGTGGGTGTATGCCTCATTCATGAAGACATGGAGAAAGGATTGTGGCATGACCATGTACAGTGAGAAATGCTTTCTCCCTCTGTCTCATGAGTGCACACACCCTCTGATAATTAAAAAAAAAGAAAGAAAATAAATATAGTTCTTCAAATAACAGCCTAGAGTACAGAGTAACTAACAGGAAAAATTGCTCATTTTTTTCTATTCATTTTCCATTTTCATCTGTTTGTTTGGAGCTAAAATGTTTCACCGAAAGTTTTTCACTTCCTTGAGGACAATGTATGGGTCAGTTTGATACATATTAATATGTTTTTTTTCCTCTAGTCTTAATAGTCTTACCTAAGGTGG
>NW_006208581.1:81873-94917 GCF_000334495.1 Tupaia belangeri chinensis | reverse complement strand
ACAAAAAAGAATCACAAGGCTGACAAAAAACATGCAGGCCACAAAGAGGAGAAAAAGGACATGGAACTTAGAGCGAACACTGGGCAGTTCCCCCTAGAAAAGAAATAATAAACAAACAAAACAAAAGATTAAAGTGGCAAAGCTTGGCTAGCTTTTTGAAATAGGTTAGTAGTTTTTCACATGTATAAAATGTCTAGCTGTGATTTAGATTAGATTTCATAACAAATTTTACAAAATGGTTTTTTTCTGTTGATGACGATGCCTTATTATGGATATATTCTCAGCCTACAGAGCCTAAAATGGATATTGAGTGCAGTTCAGTATCTCATAGAGTATATAATAAACTAACAAGAAAAGGGTAATGTGAAAAGGGTATACTAAGGCCATACTTGGCATGTAACCTGTTAAAGTTAACACTCCATTTAGTTTGAGGATTATGAATCATTGGCTAGAGACAATCTTTTCTTTTTAAGAGGCAATCTTTATGTAATTTATCCTCTTGACTCAAGGTAGGCTATCCTGGAATTTTCTTTTGTCATTGGTTTTGTTTGCTATAGGGGCATGTGTGAGAAATTACCCTCTGGGGGGATGGCTATTCCATTATCCCTTCACTCCTGGTCTCCTCTAGGGATTTTGGGCATGCATGCATGCATGTCCAGCCTGATTTTCAAGTCACTGGGTTAGGAACTCAAACCATGTAGCCAGCCATGGGGAATTCAGCCACCTTAACTACCATGCTACAGGTTGGCCCAATTCTGAAATTCTTTATATGTCACATTTCCTTGGACATATTTATGCTGAAAATGTCACACTAATATATGTAGGAAGCTAAAACACATAGGTAGAATTTTTTAATATCCTACCTTAAAAGTCATTATTAAGGGGAGTGGAACTTCACTTTCAAATGATCTGGTTCTAATCCAGTTTGGAAGGCAACACTTGGCAAGCTTGGATGGTTTAGATTTTCTCTTCTCTGAGAGGATATTTTTATTTACTTTTATGTACAAAAATATTGGGATTGCCCAAGGTGCATATATTTGAAGGCTGAAGATAGCGAAAATTAGTCAGTCAGATGCTTTCAGCTAAGAGGAAATTTGGGTGAAATTTATGTGGGAGCAGAACAGCCCAGGAATGGTGCCGATTATAATCTTGAAAGATACAATCCCAAATGTTTAAATCCTTAAAGATTAAAGTCCTTAAGGTCTAAAATCCCCAAAGTCACCATCCTGAAAGATTAAAATCCTGAATGTTAAAATTTTGAAAGCTGCAATCCTGAAAAATCACAATTCCCAGAGAATGTGAATATATTCTCTAAGGAGAACCATACCCTAAAAGACAAAACACAGCTATTCATCATGATGTATTACTTCAAAATACTGTATAGTTAATGATAGTGAAAGTTGGCCAGCTCTAATGGACCACCTTTGTACAACTGCCCATAATCTATTCCTGTAATACACTTTTTCATATGTCAATTTTATAATTATTTTGACATGTTTTAAATTTTATTCCCTACTACTTTAAATTATCAGCGTTACTTTTTACAATTTGTTATGCTATTTTTTGTCTTAAAAATGGTTTATGTATTTATTTTTTAAATTCTATTTTGTAATTTCTTATTTACATTTCATTGTGGATCCTTAAGGCATACAATACAGTTTTTCAGATCACTCATTCAGTGTATGATAATCAAATCAAGACTATTAGCATGTACATCTTTTCAACAAAGAACCTTACATTCTTATGTCTGTTAAGTCCTTTTTTTCCTGAGCCCCTCCCACCCACTTGCCACCACTAACTCTCTTCCCATACGGTCTCTGGTATCTACATTTGTCCTCTCTACTATTATGTTTTCAAATATTTCAATTTTTTCCCTAAAGTGTAGATATCTTTTATATATTGAGTGAGGATATACAGTGTTTGTCTTTTATAGTCTGGTTTATTTCACTTAGCATTAATTCTTCTATATTCATCCACTTTGTATCAAATGACAGAGTCCCGCTATTCTTTATGGCTGAGTAGTATTCCATAGCGTATGTGTGCCACATTTTAAAAACCTGGTCATCAGTTGTAGGGCACTTAAATTGATTCCATTGTGAACAATGCTGCAATAAACATGAATGTGCAAATGTCTTTCTGATTGAGTGTTTTGATATGTGTTTAATGTTTGTATCATTTCCAATACTGGAAGTACACATTGTATAAAGACTTTTAGAGAGTTCTAATTTATTTTATGCATTTTTTTTTTTTACAAATTTGAGTCCACAAAAATACTTTTTGTGAAAGTATCTTTTATGTATGTAAAAATGTTGAAACTTCCTCAGTCAATGATGTAATACTCTTCTTTTACATCTGCATTTGTGAGAGAAAATTTCTTGAAATGTTGGCTCTCAAGGTGACTGCATATACAGTCATGACCCATTACAATCTTTGATCAATCTCTTCAAAAACCTTAGTTTGTCTGTCATGATAGTTCAGATGACCAAAAGTTTTGTTTTATTTTAGATAGCAGACACATACACTTTCCATATAGAGAGACAGAGAGACAGATAAAGAGGGAAAGGAGAAAGTACTCTGCTCCCCAAGGTGAGTCACACCACAATCCTGCTCCCCAAGGGGAGTCACACTACAATCCTTTTTTCTTCATCTCTCCCTCTTTTCGAGATTTTGGGCATGTATGCACATACACCCAGTGTGTTTCTCAAGCTTCCAGGTCTGGAACTTGAACCTTGTGGCCATGTGAGATATAGCTGCCCATAGCCACCAGGTCTAAGGGCTGACCCAATGACCCAAGTTTTAAATCTAGGTGCACATAATTACCAGCCATAGTGATATACATTAATACATCTTACTGTTTGACTTATTTCTTTATGAATATATACCTTTTATACCCACGTGATTGTCATTAGTATATGAGTGTTTATGCTTGCAAAAATATGTATGTTATTATTGCTTATTTTATTGTGTAATGTACCTATGAAGTGTTCTGGTATTTTATTTTAGAGAGTCTTTTTTCTTTCTTTTTTTTTTTAGAGGTTTTTGCTATAGGGTGCATGCGCTCGCCAGACAGACAGAGAGAGACAGAGAGACAGAAAGCAAGAAATCACCCCCTAGTGGGGATGGCCACGCCGCAATCCCTTCACCTCCATTCTCCTTTTTTGGCCAGCACGCACACGCACCCAGTGTGAGTTTTAAGCCACTTCGTCCGGGACGTGAACCGCGATCGACTACATGGGAGTCCAGCGACATAGCCATTACGCTAACTGCTGGTCCCTAGAGAGTTTTTTTTTCTACAGAGTACACGTGCTCACCAGAGAGACAGAGAGAGACAGGAAATTCACCCTCCTGGGGGTGGGGTGGAATGGTCATGCTGCAATCCCTTCTCCTCCATTCTCCTCTCAGGATTTTGGGCGTGCACACACATGCACGCGGTGAGAGTTTCTAGTCTCTGGGTCCAGGACTCAAATCATGGTTGACCATGTGGGAATCCAGTGACATAACCATTATGTCATCTGCTGGTCCCTTCTGGTGTGTTTTTATATGTTTCTTAAGTAAATTCCTTTAAAAAATTAGACAAATATCTTTTAAAGAATTTCAAAAAATTACTTTTTCCAGAATTATAGTTTTGAGATTTTCTTCTTTCAGAATTTTAGACTTTAGAGAATTTATTTAGACTTTGGAATTTTGGTCTTTTTGGGATTTAAAAATTCAGAATTATGGCATTCAAGATTGTGTCTTTTGTGATTATGAACCAAACCTTCTGGCATATATCAAAGACTTCAACCTTCAGGAACCTTTATCTGAAACTCTCCTTTTGGAAATTCCATGAAGTCTTGACCTAAGTCCCCAAATCAAATTTGATTTATTTTTATTTTGAATTTATGAAAAAAGATTCCACAGTTCAATTTATAGTGTTTTTTGCCTGTGCTGGGTTTTTGTCTTCATAATCTATACTTTTTGAGTATGTAACTTTAAAATCTCACATTATTTGGCTTCTTATTTTTCACATTTAAATGGGGAATAGTAAATAGCTGGGCAAAAGGAACTATTATAACATCAGTCCACACTCTGTGTAACTGAGCTGGAAGTTTTTTTCCCCACCTACTCTTGCACAACTCTTTTCTGTCTGCTAAAGCAAATCTATTGTGTTGTCCCTTGATAGAGTTCTTAATATTAAACCTTTTTTGTTAGAAGAGCTGACAGCCCTATGTTCAAAAAATACCTTCTTTCAAAAGATAAACAACCTAAAGAAATCAAAGAAATAACCACCAGGATTAGTTCAGAGGAATACTGATAGAATAATGCTATTATTATTTTTCTATGATAATTCATAGCCTCTGTGAGAAGACTAATGGTCCAGTGTGGAAGGTGTGTAAGAGACATGAGACAAAGATCAATCAAAGTAGCTATTATTTAAGTTAATATTGAGAAGAGAGAAATGATCTGATGCTATTATGAATTCTTTATTCCAAAGGAGCTAAAGCTTCTCCATAGCAGAATCATAATGGGCAGCAGGACATAACATAGTGTGTAAGCCTAGGGTCAGGCTTAGCTTAAAATCCTGACTCTGAAATTTAAAAGTTGGATGATCCTGGGCAAGTCACTTAACTACTATGACCCTTAGTTAAATGATTTTTGAATGGGACTAATGATTCATGCTTTGCCTACTTCATGGTGTTGTGATGAGGATCAATGAGGTAATAGGTATTCAGATACTTTGAAAACTATAAAGTACTGTACACATAGAAACTGCTGTTCTTAGAAGCATGGTTTGTCTACTTGATATGTGACTTTAAAAACACAGGGAGTTTTCATGGGACCAGCAGTTAGCATAATGGCTATGTCGCTGGACTCCCACGTAGTCAACCACGGTTTGAGTCCTGGATCCGGTGACTTAAACTCACGCCGCGCGTGTGTGCGCATGCCCAAGATCCCAAGAGGAGAAAGAAGGAGAAGGGATTGTGGCGTGGCCATCCACCCTGGGGGGTGATTTCTCGCTTCCTGTCTCTATGTCGCTCTCTGTCTTTCTGGCGAGCGCACTAGCCCTACAGCAAATAAAACACTCTAACACACACACACACACACACACACACACACACACACACGGAGTGTTCATGTTATACTTTAAGGAGCAACTCAATCGAAACTGAGAAAGCTATCCCTAAAGCACACTAAAGTTCTCTTAGTTGGAGAGACTATAAAAAATATTTTCCTGAACTGTCAATGTCCTTGTCATTGTGAGGGCAAGCCAAGAAATGTTTCCCTGCCTCTTTTTTTTTTTTTTTTTTTTGAGAGAGGTTTTTGCTATAGGGCGTGTGTTCTCACCAGAAAGACAGAGAGATAGAGAGACAGAAAGCGAGAAATCACCCCCTGGGGGATGGCCACGCTGCAATCCCCTCTCCTCCATTCTCCTCTCAGGATCTTGGGAACGCATGCACATGCGCCCGGTGTGAGTTTAAGCCACCAGGTCTGGGACTCAAACCGCGGTTGACTACATGGGAGACCAGTGACATAGCCATCAGGCTAACTGCTGGTCCCGAGAAATGTTTCCTTGCCTCTTATGTTTCAGACACAGGCTAGTTTACTGTGGATTTTTTTAAAATGAGGGAATAGAAGAACCCACATTGTGTACTTATACTGTAAAAACATACAATGATTAAATGTAAATTCTTTAAAAAGTTAAAGAAATGAGGGAATATGAAAAGAACAGTGTTGTGTTCACCTCTGGCATTGCATATGAATACTGACACATTTTTGGTAATTAATTCATATCCAAAAATCATCTTTAAAGAGTGAAAAAACACATATATCACCTGGCTGACATTGTGGTATTTGATTACTGACTAGGAACGCTAAAGGGAAAATGTGTGAAATGCAATATTGTTCATTCTGCTATGAGGATAGAAGGTACTTCTTAAATAGCAGTCTACTGTGGTAAGGACCAAGAAAGGTCTGTAGTGAAGACTAAAGTTGACAATTTCCCTGCTGATTGAATGCAGCAGATTTTCTTCCCATTCAGGGTGGTAGCTCAGTATGTGGGTGGAATGCCAAATAAGTCATGTAAATGTGAGCAATAGATAGATCCTGTGCTATTTGGAAAGAGGACAAAGAGATGTCAAGATATGAAGCATGATGAAGCATTTCTTATTTGGGAAAAACTTATGAGAAAACTTCATTTCTGATTACACTTTTAGTTGTGTCTTTGAGTTGAAGATTTTCATATCCATTATATAATTCTTGATTCTGAAAGTTATTACCTATCTGAGTTGATTAAGTAAGTTGAAGAGAAAATGGAAAGTGTGCATCACAATAATTTTCTACACTAGCAGAGATCAAAGCACTAATTCATAGTTTAAATGTTTGCAGTAATTTAGTTCTCACTGCCTTGGCTTTCTTCTTTTCTCTCTAGTGTACTATAATCAATATTCTTGTCAAAAGATTTGTGTTCTTTACCTCTTGTTCCACCTCTTCATCTGAGGTGAGATATTTCTGTTATGTGGGCTCTTGTGCAATTCCCAAAGTAATAAAAAGAACTCAGTTCACATCTGTCTTTTGCTATTCAGATTCAGTTTGCATTAGCCATCAGCATGGATCTCTTACTGATTGTATTGAAACTGTAGAGAAGAGATATTGTCTGGAATCTATTGGCATGAAATAAAAAGAGAACATATCTCACTCTACATCTGTCGGATCGTGTACACAGATGAGGAATATTTGCCCTATTTTATGTTTGTAATAGATAGGATATGATTGATATCTTCAGGTAGAAAGATCGAGGTAGGATTATTTTTGAGATTTCATAATTATTGGAATCACATTTTAAAAGGTAAAGCACTTTCAAAACTTGTTTAATTTGATCTTGGCAATAAGCCAGTGAAGCAAGTAACAGAGCCAGTATTAGATTCCAGTTTTCCTAATTGTCAACTCGTATTTGGTATACAAAGTTTCAAATAGACCCAATTTCATTTTGATAATTTGTGAAGATGAATTACTATATCTTTCTAATAAGATTTTTGCAACTATTCTCTGGACAAGAAAATAGGAAGTATTTTCTAATAACAGAGAATTATTTTAGCCTTTTTATTAGTAAACTAAGGATTCAGAATTACTTTCAACATTTTTCAAATTTATAACTGGTAAGAAGCTGACTTTTAAAATTCAGTTGCAGAAATACATTGTAAAACCTGAGGTCTTAGGTTTAGATCCTTCAGGTGGATACCCAGTTCTTCCAGCCCCATTTGTTAAACAGATTTTCTTTTTCCCCACTGAATCGACTGGTGCCCATTGTCAAAAATCACTAGATTACATGTTTTGGGTTTTATTTCTGGGGTCTCTACTGTGTTCCATTGGTCTATATGCCTGTTTTTGTGCCAATACCATGCTGCTTTGATTATCACAGGTCTGTAATATATTTTGGGGTTGAGGAGTGAGATGCCTGCTACTCCACTCTTGCACAGTATTGCTCTGGTGATATAGATTTTAGTTATGATTCCAGACAAATTCTGATGGTTTTGTCTAAATATGTGAAGAATATCTTGGTAATTTGATTTGGATAGCATTAAATATGTAAACAATTTGACATTTTGATTGTTTTAATTCTTATAATCCAGGAACATGGGATGTCTTTCCACTTTTTTGTGTCATTTTAGATATCTTTTTTTAATTTTTCATAGTTTTCTTTTTAGAGGTCTTTTACTTCTTTGGTTAGGTTTATTCCTAGGTATCTTAAACTTTTTGTAGTGGTTGTAAATGGGATTGCTTTCTTCAATTCCATTTCTGTCTGCTGTTGATGTATAGAAATGCTATAGATTTTTGTATGCTGATTTTGTATCCTGCCACTTTATTGTACTCATTTATCACTTCTAGGACTTGTGTGTGCTGTGTGTGTGTATTCTTTTGGAGATATGAATATAATTGTATCCTCTACAAAGGGAGATAATTTCACTTCTTCTTTTTCTATCTGAATGCCTTTTATTTTATTCTCTTGTCTTATTGCACTGGCTAGGACTTCCACTACTATATTGAAAAGGAGTAAAGAAAGTGAATAGTTTTGTTTATTCCAGTTTTTAGTGGAAAAGCTTTAAGCTTTCTCCCAGTTAGTCAGTAAAGTATCGGTAGGGGTCAAGAGATTAGGTTACTGCCAGCCTTAGCAAAATTCTCAGGTATTACAGAAACTCGTTCAACTAGAATCTTTAAATAACAAGCACCTAACTCTCCGAGTATTCAACATAGAAAATTTGTTTTTAGTCCTTCCTTTCTGATTATTTCAGTATTAGCTATTTCCAAACATAAACATATGGGTTAAATGAAGTCACATATTGGACTGGGTATCCATTTTTTCTTGGGGATGGGATTCTTCAGGGTATTTTAACTTACTCTCCAGTACTTGATGACATAGCTGAAGACTGTGGTAGCAATGTACAGGCAGTAGAGAACAGAATAAGCTAAGAACTGAAGAAAGAATTTGTAGTTGGAAAATCCAATGCAGTTATTAACCCTAAAAAAAAAGAAACAAAAACTGACTTGAAATCAGGACCCATTGATTGAGAACACACTGAGCAAATAAAGCATGTTACTCCTGCTGCTTTATTATATGTTCTGTAGAAAACCAACAGAGATAGCAGTTCCTTCTCTCTCTCTCTCTCTTTTTAAATTTACAGGCAGAAACACCTGAGCTATCTAATAGTCATGGAATGTTTCCTGATACACCCAAGAAAACCTGGATTCTGGTTACTAAAATCCTATTATAGTCTTACTAGTTACACTTGTTTTAGCTATGGCATATTCTTTTTATAGTTAGGAGATTTTAGACTGGTTTTCTATGTTTGACATACAAAATTTGGAGAACAGCTGAATTTAACAGTCTAGAGCACACCATAGATCAAATCAGTTAGAAACTAAACTGAATTGAGTAATGTTGAAGAGGGGAAATATTTGTTCTGTGTTTAATTACTGTGTTCAATTGCTAAAGTTAATGGACAGGAGGTCATTAGCCTTCTGACCCCAGGAATTTATTACCAAACTTTTGGTAGTATATTTATTCTTGCTTTAAAATGTTGCCCCTCCCCTGACCCCCACACAAATACAAAGCCCAATGAATTATGGTATCAGAAACAGGCATGTTACAACTGTGCTTAGGAAAGTGGGTTTATTGAGCAGCTTTGACCCTTTTAGAGGAGAGAAATGAATCAAAGGGACATACCAAGGGCAATGATGGTCCATTTTTAATACACACCTATAAAAGGGACAAAATACAGTGTGATAAGTGAGGTTATGGAAATGAAGCAACAGCTCCTAATTGAACTCAAGTTTTTGCCAATAGTTTTGCATAGTTTCATTACGCCCATTGCCAGATTTCCATTACAGCTAACCAAAACCTGTTATGTCCTATTATGCCTAGGATGAAGTGATCACAATGACACTTTATAGGATGTGAAGTGTCCAACCCTTAAAAGTCCAACCCTTAAAAAGAACTGAGTGGGATACCAGCAGGTGGGTGTAGTGGTTAAGGCATTAGATTCCCACATGGGTGACTGAGGTTCAAGTCCTGGCAGCTTGAAACTCACACAAGGCATGTGTGCATGCATATTCAAAATCTGGAGAGGAAAATGGAGGAGAAGTGACTGCAGCATGACCATCTTCCCTGGGAGATGATTTCTTTCTTGTTTGTTTGTTTATTTATTTATTATCACCCCTGGGAGATGATTTCTTACTATCCCTCTCTTACATCTCTCTCTCCCTCCAGTGAGCACACATATCTCATGATTGAAACCTAAAATTAAGAGAATTGGATACTCCAGGATACTGATATAGATAATAGGTTTAAGATGTCTCTTTTCCTTTTATTCAATACTTGGTATAATGAGATACAAAAAAAATTGATATATCCTGTGTTTGAATCAAGAGTAAGAGAAATATGAGTAGAACAAGCATCAAAAAGAAAGGCATGAAGACTATATTAATATAAAAATGGGGTTTTACAAAGCTAAATCGCTTTAAGCAACATTGAGTGATAACACAAAATATAAAATGAATATTCATGCTTTGATACTAATATAAATAAATGATTGAATAAATAAGTAAATGAAGGAGAAGAGACAAATCTCCAGTGCAAAAGAATTCCAGATAATCCATGCAGATACTCTACCTTCAAGAAGAGGGAGCATAACTTCCCACTCCTTTAGTGTGCACATAGTGACTTCTTCCAAAGAGCACAGTATACAAAGGGGGGAGAATAACTTTACAGTGGAAAAACTTTACAAACACTACCTCAGCAAGATAATCCAGATCTACATGCAGTGATGTTTTTATGTACCCTTGATATGATGTAATGAGAATGGCATTTTTACCTCAATGGTCTTTCTCCCCAAATCACATTATTATAGTCTACTAATCATGAGAAAAACATCAAACCAAATTCTAATAGAGTGACATTCTGCAAAATACCTGACCATTATTCCTGAAAATTGTCAAGGTCATCAAAAACAAGTAAAGTCTGAGAAACTGTCACAGTGAAGAGGAACTAAGGAGACAAAATTACTAAACGTAATGTGGTATTCTGGAAGAGATTCTGGAACAGATAAATAACATGAGGGGAAAACTGAAAATTTAAATAAAATATTGACTTCACATAAAAACAACTTATTAACATTGGTTCATTAATTGTAACAAATGTACCATACTAATGTAACATGTTAATAATAGGAGAGACATAAGAACTATCTTCGCAATAAATCCATAAATCTAAGACTGTTATAAAGTAAAAAAGTTTATTTTTTAAATATGAATTTATTTTTCTTTCTTATTGTTAGAATAATTTAAATAATCATTATTCCTGTGAGAGTATTTGATATGTGCTCATTATGATTGAAAGAAAATGCTCTTTTCCAGGCATGGTTATGGTTTAGGCTTAGTTATTTTGTTGTTTAGGCAACCATCAGCAGTCAAGTGCATCTTAGGGAAAATATGGCTTTCACTTACATGGCACAGATAGAGCAATGGTGGCAGCGGTCTGGCTTGATCAGGTGGCACCGGTCACAGAATCGTACAGCTATAAGAAAAATAAAGTAGTTAGCATGTGGTAGGGTGCAATATGAGATTTTACTTCTTACTAATCTATCTTAATGGCTAGTTACACATTAACTACAGATGGTCAAATTCATCTCAAGCTGCCAAGCAAAATGCAGAATATATGGGAAAATCGTGGTATGTATTTTTTCCCCTTGTTGGATCAGCCTTGAAAGAACCTTTTAGAGGATGAAAGAAATGGGAAAATTTTAATATCTGGCTATCTGGTCATAATATTTGTATTATAAGACAAACTATTAGGTCATTGGGAAAGTCATGATGTATTTTTCTATGTTTTTCTATGTAAAAGTTTGTCATGGCTTTCCCAATGACCAAATATATTATCAATTGTTTAAGTGATCTTGAGAAATCATTTAGCTTCTGTTTACACCAACTTTCCTATCAAAAAGTTGCATGAGCTATATTCTACATGGCCAATGGTGTGGTTCAGATCATGGACCCAGGTGGCTTGAAAAACATGCCAGGCACATGTATGTGTGTGCCCCAAATTCCAAAAGTAGAGAAAGGTGGAGGAGAAGAGATTACAACATGACCATTCTGCATGAGGAGAGTTTTCTCATTCTCTCTCTTTCTCTCTCTCTTTGGCAAGCACATGTGCCCTCTGGCAAACTAAAAATAAAATAAAATTCAAACTCCTTACCAGGGTCTGCATCATCTGACTGCTGCCTATTTCTTCAAACTTATTTAATACCCTTCTACTTACTATGCTCCAGTAACACTTGCTACCTATCTGCACTTGTAATACTCCAAGCTTGCTCCTTTCCCAGGACATTTTATACTTCCAGTTCCTTCTGCTTCTTCTCTTTGCATGGGTGAGGTTAATTTTGTATGTCAGCTTGACTGGGTTATGAAGTGTCAGATTCTTGTATAAATATATCTGGGTTTGTCCATGAGAGTATTTCTGGAAGAAACTGGCATTTGAATCAGCAGATTGAGTAAAGTGCACTATCCTCCCCAATAATGATGGAGAGTCTCCTCCAAGTTGTTGAGGAAATGGATAAAACAAAAATGTGGAGGAAGGGAGAATTTGTTTTCTTTGCCTGACTGTATGAGATGGGACATCAGTCTCCTCCTGACTTCTGATTGGAATTTACATGTTCAGGTCTTCTGGTTCTTAGGTCTTTAGATTCAAATTGGAACTTACGCCTTTCTCCATCAGGTTCTCAGGCCTTTGGACGCAGACTGAAACTTACAGTATCAGTTCTTCTGGTACTCAGGTCTTTGAATTCTGACTGGAAATATGTTACTACCTTTCCTAGGTCTCCAGCTTGCAGATAGCAGTTAATGGGATTTCTCAGCTTCATAGTCATGTAAGCTAGTCCTTTGTAAAAAATTATATATTTATATAATATATAATTGTTATATAAATGTATTATATGTGGTATATGTTTTCCACACATATGAATATATGATATGTAGTACATAAATATATAATTATATACCATATATAATAATATATAGTAGACATAATAATGTATAATAAACCATATAATTATATATAAATAATATGAATTATATATATCATATATGAATTATATATGTAATAATATAGTATATAATTATATTATATTAAATATTATATATAGATAGAAATCTGGTGAATATGTATGGG
This sequence comes from Tupaia belangeri chinensis, assembly GCF_000334495.1. Taxonomy (NCBI): domain Eukaryota; kingdom Metazoa; phylum Chordata; class Mammalia; order Scandentia; family Tupaiidae; genus Tupaia; species Tupaia belangeri. The sequence continues at coordinate 82,217 of NW_006208581.1, read as the reverse complement.
AATGGATACTAAGAATGTGAAATAATTGTGGAAGAACATAAAGTTGGATCTGGCTGAACTTATTGATATGGGCCCACTAATGAGAGATTCTGCACTTAATGTTGCATCTCAGGAAGTGAGAAAGGGCTCCTAACTATTTGGTTGGTTGAAACATGAACCAAAAGGTGAATTGGAGTGAATTGGAAATGCTAGGCCTGCTTTAGTTTGATGTATTGAGTCGTCGGAAAACTCATGACATATTTTTCTATGTTTTTTTTTCCCTTCTTTTACTTATTTATTTATTTGATCATTGCTATATGTGCTTGCCGGAGAGACAGAAAGTGATAAATTAATCCCACAATGGG
>NW_006208581.1:77562-81658 GCF_000334495.1 Tupaia belangeri chinensis | reverse complement strand
TCCCTTCTCCTCCATTCTCCTCTCGGGATCTTGGGCACGCACGCACACGCGCCCGGCGTGAGTTTTAAGCCACCGGGTCCAGCACACGAACCGTGGTCGACTACGTGGGAGTCCAGCGACATAGCCATTACGCTAACTGCTGGTTCCCCCTTCTATCTTTTTCTATCCAAAAATGTGTCATGACCTTTTCTTTCTTTTTTTTTAAGAGAGATTTTTGCTATAGGGCACATGTGCTTGCTGGAGAGATAGAGAGACAGAAAGTGAGAAATCACCACCAATGGGGGATGGCTGTGCCACAATCCCTTCTCCTGCATTTACCTCTCAGGATTTTGGAGTGCACTCACATGCACTTGGCATGAGATTTAAGCTGCTGGGTCCAGAACTCGAACTGTGGTCGGCCATGTGGGAGTCTAGAGACTTAACCATTACCCTATCTGCTGGTCCCTTCTATGTTTTTCTATGCAAAAAAGCATCGTGACTTTTTCAATGACCCAGTCTTTCTAGAGAAAGAATATTAGAGTGGATGTGTCATCTAAGACCTACTCAGGGTCCAGGAGACATCTGTCATCAAAGCTGTGAAAAATAAATTTGTGAAGGGAGCTCCAGCACACTTGAATAGTTTTATGATTGCTATACTCTGTAGGCTAGAAATTACAGTATAATGTATGGTCACTGAATTTGAAAATCTAAATGCAATGGAAATAATTGGGTACTAGGGTGTCAGGGACCAAGTGGCAACACTCAACTACAAAAGGCAATGTGGGTGTGGTTACCATATGAACAGCAAAATCAAAGCAGCAATCAGGAGCAACCATTCTCTCTACTTGAAACCTCTTGCCCAGCTACAGTTTGAGAGGTGCAGCTGATTCAGCCTCAACACTCCCACCCCTGATCCTGCAATTGTAGAGTTAGAAGGAGCAGAGGGAAAACAGGCTTTTTATCAGCCATCCTCCACTGAAGCCTCCTGCTCAGCTATGGAGCAGAGGGAAAACAGGCCTTTTAGTAGCCATTCTCCACCTGAAGACCCCTGCTCAGCTGCAGTGTGTGAGGTGGGGCTGATTCAGCCTGTGTGCTGCGCTGTGCACAGCACACAATTTTTGTTATCATCGTATGTTCTCACTTTGCTGCTTAACAACCCCCCCCTACACACACACACCACATACACAGGGATTAGAGAGACCTAGGTACATAGGCAGTGAACACCACAATACTGTCAGGCTCTGGAGGAATCCTCTTCCCTCACCAACCCATCACACAAAAAAAGAAACCCCTCTCCATAAATATGAACCAAAGACTCCCACAGTAGAAGGAGGAAATTGGCACAGAGCTAATTCATGACAAAGAGAAGCACATAAGCACACAATTATAAAAATCCTACTCTAAAGAATTGACAAGAAGTGATACTAAATGATTAAAAATTGCAACAGAGGCCCAACTATGAGAAACCAGGAAATACTTCACCCACAATCAAACACAATTACTTAACTCCAACAATGGAAAAAAAAATAGAGGAAATAACTGAGGAGTCAGAAAAAGAATTCAGAATTTTATTGTAACTAAATTTAATGAGATGCAAGAGGAAACAGATAATCACTCCAGGAAATGAGAAAAATCATGCCAGGACTTGGAGTAGTAACTCCATAAATGATAGACACCGAAAAAAAAAAATCTACAGATGAGGATTGTAATACAAGAAATCAAAACCTTTCTCAAAAGTACTAATAGCAGATTAGAACATGTAGAAGATGATATTTCTGATCAAGAAGACAAAGCCTCTGACTTAGAAAAAGCCATGAAAAAGAACAACAAAAAAAGAGAACAACAAAAGGGAAATACTAGATACAATTAAATACTAGATACAATTAAATCAAAACCTCTCTCAAAAGTACTAATAGCAGATTAGAACATGTAGAAGATGATATTTCTGATCAAGAAGACAAAGCCTCTGACTTAGAAAAAGCCATGAAAAAGAACAACAAAAAAAGAGAACAACAAAAGGGAAATACTAGATACAATTAAATGCTCAAGTATCCAAGTTATTGGTATTCCAGAAGGTGAAAAATTAGGTCAGAGCATAGAAGTCCTATTACATGGAATAGTTGCAGTAAACTTTGCAAACCTAGAGAAATATTCAGTCCTCCAGACACAGGGAATACAAAGGAGTCAAAATAAAATCAATACAAAAATATCCTCCTCCCAGCATATCATAGTGAGATTGGAACAATCAAAGACAAAACAAGATTCTAAATAGAGCAAGAGGAAAACATCAAGTTGCTTGCAAAAATAATCCCATTTGGCTAATGTCAGACTACTCTCAACTGAAACAATGCAAGTAAGGAAGAAATGGGCAGACATTCAAAATGCTAAAATAAAGACAATTTTTACCAAACATATGATACCTGGCAAGATTATCCTTCAAATGGGGAGAATAGATAAAATAATTCTCAGATAAACAAAACCTGAAAGAATTTTCTAACACTAGACCACTAAACACTTTAAAAAGTACTGAAAGGAAACTAAAGTACTATATCAGAAATAAAAGCATAAAAAATAAGAAAGAAAATGGCTCACAAAATGACAGGAATATTTCTGCAAATATTGATAATAACACTGAATGTTAATAGATCAAATTCTCCAATTAAAAGACACAGACTGGCTGAATGGATCAAAACACAGGATCCTTTTATATACTACTTGCAAGAATGCATGTAACTGATAAAGACATATATAAACCGAAAGTGAGGGATTGGAAAAAAACATTCCATGCAAATGTAAATAAAAGAAGGCTGGAGAGAAGAAGATTCCTCATGGCTCCTGTGAACTAGTTACTTCAGGGGACAATCCCTTCTCCTCCATTCTCCTCTCAGGATCTTGGGCACACACACACACATACGCCCAGCATGAGTTTAAGACACTGGGTCTGGGACTTGAACTGAGGTCGACTATGTGGGAGTCCAGCAACATAGTCATTATACTAACTGCTGGTCCCCCTTTTTACGATTTTTTTAAAGGTAACGATTTCTCTTCCTCACAGCTCCACCTTTTGTTTTGATAATAATCCCCTCTGGTCATCACAACCAGGAAGGAGAGGTGAGGCCTTCCTTCAGCAGAAGATTCCTCCTGGCTCCTGCAAACTAGTTATTTCACGTGGTGTGCTTGCGCTGTGTGGTTTTCTATTATATATTTTTTTAAGAAAAACAAGAATTACAATTTTTTTTCATTTTTTTTTCACCTTTTTTTTCTCTTTCTTTGTTGTTGTTTCTCTCTCTGTCATTTTCTTTTTTCTTGTCTCTCCACTATTCAATATCCATTTAATGAGTTTCTAGATGGATCTAAGGGCACTGTAGCTACACATCCAAATACTATTAGGGTTAACATATTCCTCAATATCTACTGAATCTGCTGCACCAGCGATCACAACAGAACAACAAAGAGATTCCAGATCACCTCTTTCTGCTTGCTCCTGAACATTCAGATTGAACTAAAAGAATTAGAAAGAAACACACCATCCATCAGATGATAAGAAATCACCCCAGGACCACAAGAAATATGGGAAAGCAAGAAAATACCTCTCCTCCAAGGGAAAAGAATAATTCCTCTTCACCCACAAGCAGTTTAATGCAAATCATGGAAATGTCTAATAAAGAATTTAGAGTATTCATAATGGCAAAGCTAACTGAGATGGAAGAGAAGAGAGACAATGAACTGCTAAAGAGAAAGGAGAAAGAAGTTGACCAGTTCCAGGAGGTGAGGAAATTCTTGCAAGATCTAAAAGAGGAATTACACACTTCACAAAAGAGTCAAACAGAACTGTTAGAAATGAAGTCAAGCCACATGGCTCCTGTGAACTAGGTATTTCAGGGCACAAGAGAAATGAAGATTTTTCTACTGATAATTCAGCCTCCAGCAAATGAGCTAGCATGATCACAACAGAACAGCAAAGACATTCTAGATCACCTCTGTCTGCTTGCTCCTGAACATTCAGGCTGAATTTCAGGAATTTGAAAGAAACACCATCCATCAGATGACAAGAAATCACCGCCGGATCACAAGAAATACGGGAAAACAAGAAAATACTTCTCCTCCAAAGGGAAAG
>NW_006208581.1:70196-75156 GCF_000334495.1 Tupaia belangeri chinensis | reverse complement strand
TAAGTTACAAAAGAAAAGTTTCAGAAAAAAATCTATTCAATGACTGCAGTAAGATATATAGCCCCAGCTAGGTGCTACTTTATAGGATGCCTAAAATTAGACTTGTGTTCATGGAAATGTATATATCAGCTGTGTTTGCTATGAAAATATTTAGATTAATTAAGGTCTTTAGTAATTCAATAAAATGTGGGGGGGGGGAAACAGTATAGAAAGTAAACATAGATACCAGAGACAGTGTGGAAGGAGACTGTGAGATGGCAGAGGGTAAGAGATAGGGACTCAAGCATGGGGGGAAAAAAAGAAAAACATACAGGAAAGAAGAATTGGAAAATTATTTGTTGACAATAACATGCATGTTGATGTGCTTGATTGAGACAATATACAGTGTACTCTGGATGGAAAATCTCATTTTGTATGCTGTAATGATGTACAGTGAATGAACATAAATAAATAAATTTAAATAAAAAAAAGAAGGCTGGAGTCATAAAGCAATATAAAAAAAAAGAGAATTCAAGACAAAAACTGTAAAAGAGACAAAGAAGAGCACTATATATTACTAAAAGGGCTAATACACCAAGAAGATATAACGCTTATACATATCTATGCACTCAACATGGAAGCACCCAAATAGGTAAAAGAAGAACTGCAATATTTAAAGGGAGAGAGAGAGAGAGATTGCAACACACTAATCCTTGGGGATCTGAACACTCCACTGTCTCCTCTGGACAGATCATCTAGGTTAAAAAATAAGAAAAGAGATACAGAGTCTATTAATAAATGATACTATAAATTAAGTGGCCTTGATAGACATCTGTAGAACTTTTCACCCACTAACCAGAAAATATACATTTTTTCACTCCCATGTAGAATATTTTCGAAGACTGAACACATGATAGGGCACAAAACAAACCTTTGCAAATTTAAATGTGTGGGAACAATATCCAGCATTTTCTCTGACCAGAATGGAATCAAACTTGAAATTAACTACAGAAAGAACACTTGAAAATACACAAATACATGGAAACTAAACTACATAATCCTGAATGACTTCACAACCACTGAAAAATTAAGACTGAAATCATAAGATTAATTGAAACCAATGATAATGAACAAACGAGTTTTCATAACCTATGAGACACAGTGAAAGCAATCAAAGAGAGAAATTCGTAGCTATTAGTGCTCACAAGAAAAAGCAACAGAAAAGTGGCAAATAGATAATGTTATGACACAACTCAGAGAACTAGAAAAACAACAAAAGAATTCCAAAATTAGCAGGAGAAAGAAATAATAAAGATTCAAGCAAAAATAAATAAAATAGAGAATAAAAGAACTATACAAAAAAGAAATGAAACCAAAAGCTGGTGCTTTGAGAAAATAAACACAATGACATATCATAGCTAGATTAATCAAGAAGAATTGAGAAAGGGGTCAGATAAATCAAATCTCTTTCTTTATGTTCCATACTATGATCACAGAAAAAAATCAAATCCAAGTGTTTTCTAGATTTTTTTATAAACATTTTATGCTTGCATTTAAACTTGAAATGTATGAACAGAATGAGACAATCAATTAAAATCCCAAATGGTATATACTTCACTGATGTGTTTACAGGCACTGCAAAAAAGCATGCTTTTCTTACAAAGAAAACATAATAAAAAAATTGTATTGCCAATTGGAAAAAAAAAAAACCAGCAATGAAACAGGCAATATTACAACAGAGATAATAGAAACAAATGAGATCATGAGAAAATACTAGGAGTGATTATATGCCAATAAACAGGAAAGTGTAGAGGAAATGAACAAATTTCTGGATACATATAATTTACCATGACTGAACTGGGAAGAAATAGAAAGCTTGAATAGACGAGTAGTAACAAGCAATGAGTTTGAATCTGTCATAGTCTTCCAGAAAAGAAAAGTCGAGGTTCTGTTGTCTTCACTTAAAAATTCTACAAAACTTTTAAAGAAGAATTATTTCCAATTCTCCTCAAACTATTTCTTTCTTTTTATTTACATTTAACAATTGTACATTTGTATAATGTATGTTTTTTAAACTTGAATATAGTGCATATTAGTCAAGTCAAAAATGTTAAAATACATTACTATCAGCAAATAACTTTTCATTTTTGTGTCTATTAAATGTTTTGTTTGCTTGTTCATTTTTTCCCTCCCTCCCTCCTCTTATTCTTCTCCAATCCTATAAAGTCTCTAGTATCTAGTATCTACAGTTGCTCTTCTTGCTATTATAACTTCCAGTCTTTCAGTTTCTGCTGTAGAGTTCAGACATTTGGTGTGCGTGTACAATTTACATTAATATCATCATATCAGATTTTAATTTGTTATACATTTTTGAAGTTCAGCAAATGCCTGTATAATGAAAGCAATTAAAAATGGTTATTTACTTAGGACAACAATAACTTGATATATGTAAAAAGGGGATATATAGGAATTTCATAAATTTAAGAGGAATAACAATAGTCAAATACTAACAATTAATTATTAGTCCCTTATTATCTTAGTGTTCAAATGTTTATGCAACTCCTCAATCCATCTGGTTTGATAAAACCAGAAGCTTGAACACAGCAAAGGCAGCAAAATTCACATTACCTTTTTTTAAACTTTGTTTTTAAGAATTATTTTATTATTTATTTATTTTAATTTGACCAGAGAGGGTCAGAGAGAAAGAAAGAGAGAGGGAGAGGGAGAGGGAGAGAGAGAGAGAGAGAGAGAGAGAGAGAGAGAGAGAGAGAGAGAGAGAGAGAGAGAGAGAGAGAGAGAGAGAGAGAGAGAGAAAGCCACCAGGTCCAGGACTTGAACCATGGTCGGCCATGTGAGAGTACAGTGACCTCAACCGCTACACCATCTGCTGGCCTCCACATTACCTTTTATATGTTCCTAAGTATCAAATTATACCAATTTATTATGAATTAAATTTGAAGAACATCGAGAAGAAGATTGACTCCTACATGGGATCTGAGAACTAGTGCTTTCAGGGAATTAGAGTAATGAGGAGTTTCTGCTGAGACATCACCCTCCAACACCTGTCCTCTAGTGGAGAGGCAAAGGGCAGGCCTTCAGAAGATTGACTCCTTCATTGGAGCTGAGAACTAGTGCTTTCAGGGAATAAGAGTAATGAAGATTTTCTGCTGAGACTTCACCCTCCAGCCCCCATTCTCAAGAGGTAGGGCCCCCCTGTATCCTTCTCTCTGTCCCTTTCTGTCTCTCTCTGTCTTTTCATGTTTTTTTAAAAAAATTAAGGTAAAGTATTTGTTTGGCTCTTAGATCCTTCTTTATCTTGCTAATAATTCACTTTCTTCCCTCTCATATAGGAGAGGCAAAGGGCAGGCCTTCAGAAGGACTGACTCTTCCATGCGAGCTGAGAACTGTGCAGTTTTCATTTTTTGCTTTTTTAAAAAATATTTTTTTCTTTTCTCTCTCTCATTCTCTTTCTGTTTTCTTATCCTTTTCTTTTACCTCATCACTTTGCTGTTCAACCACAAATGAAGGCAGGATACTAAGACTGGCAAGAGAGAAACATCAAGTTACCTACAAAGGATATCCCATCAGTCTAACAGTGGACCTGTCATCAGAAACAATGAGAGCAAGGAAAGACTGGGAAAACATACTCAAAGTGTTGAATGAAAAACAATTTAAACTAAGAATACTATATCCGGCAAGATTATGCTTCATATGTGATGAGAAGAGAACATTCTCAGATAAAACCTGAAAGAATTTATAGACACCAGACCAGTTCTCCAAGAAATTCAGAAGGGAGTGCTATCTCAGGAAAACTAAACTGAGACACATAGAGATAAGAATTCAAAAACAACTAAAAAAACCAGCCAGCTTAATGGTAGGGACAAGTCCAGAGTTGAACGTTATCTTCCAGAATTTAAATAGAAAGATCAGACCACAACAGAAGATAAAGTATGTGAGTCTGAACTGGTAAGAAAGAATTTTATGGCTTCTGACTAAAACATTACTGATCTTCTTATGCTTTGTTTTCCAGAGTTAAGGAGTTTTGTCTTCTCTTGAGTTGTGGACAGGTTACCTACTATTTGAACAGAATCTTAACCTGTTTCCTGGCTTTAAGTCTTAAGCAAAGTTCTCTTAACGTTTTTGATTTTTATTTATTCAAGCTAAAACTGCCTTTCTTGAAATTAAAAAAGTACATTAAAAATACCTATTTAATGACCACAGGTTATATAGCCTCAGCTAGGTGCTACTTTATAGTATATTCATTCCACTCACAGAATTTCATGTCTAAAGTCAACATATGTTCACAGATACGTATTTATCAACTGAACTTGCTATTGAAAGTATTTACATTAGCTAAGATATTTTGTGAGTCAATAAAATGTGAGAAAAGTGCATAGGAAGCAACTGCAGCTACCAGAGACAGTGTGGTAGGAGGATTGGAAATGGCAGAGGGTGAGAAATGGGGTGGGGGGGAATATATATATGTAAAAAACAAGAAATGGACAATTAATTGTTGATGATAACATGTATGATTAAGCCACTATACAGTGTTTTTCGAATGATAATGTTCAGTGAATGAATGTAAAATAAATAAAATGTTTAAATAATAAAAAACTTGAAGAACATCACATATTTAGAAAAGTAAGAAAGTGCCTGATTCCTTTTTAATTCCACAAATATCTAGCATCCCAAAGTAACATGTAAACAAGCCTCTATGTTTGTTCTTTCCAATGAATTCTTTACAATCTCTGCAAGAAACAAAATTGTACTGAATCTAATATATGACTTCCATGTAAGCTATGGTTTCATTTATTACATTATATTACTGATGTAGCAAAGAGGGAAAATTTTTCAACTATTGTAATTATTTAAAACAAATTGGCAGGTTCAAGCACTTGTCTTCAGAAAAGTCAGCAACATTTTTTACATACTTAAAGTAAGATTTGGCCTATGCCCTCACTACCTTCCTGAAGAGCAATGC
>NW_006208581.1:55931-68822 GCF_000334495.1 Tupaia belangeri chinensis | reverse complement strand
GGGTCCTCTGTATTTCTTGGGTCTGGATATTTGAATGCCTTTCTAGATTTGGAAAGTTTTCTTCCAGGATCTCATGGAATAGATGGTCAATGCCCTTTTGAGTCTCTTCACCTTCTGGGATATCAATTATCCAGATGCTTGGACGTTAGATGGTATCTAGTATTTCTTGTATATTATTTTCATTTTTTAGGGCAATTTTCTGTCTTTCTGGTGGATTTTTCTAGGCTAGTGATTCTATCTTCTATGTCTGAGATTCGATTTTTGGTATGGTCTAATTTGCTTTTAGTACTTTCAAAGGAGATTTTGACTTCCTCTATTATAGCCTTCATCTCTAACAGGTCCATCTGATTCTTTTTTTATAGTGTATATTTCCTCTTTTAGATCTTGCAAGAATTCACTCACCTCCTGGAACTCATCAGCTTCTTTTTCCTGCCTCTTCTGCAGTTCATTGTCTCTCTTCTCTTCCATCTTATTTTTTTTTTTTGCTTTGTCACTATGAATATTCTAAATTCTTTCTCAGACATTTCCATGATTTTCATTGAACTGTCTGTGGATTAAGAGGAGCTATTCATTTCCCTTGGAGGAGAGGTATTTTCTTGCTTTCCCATATTTCTTGTGTCCTTGCAGTGATTTCTAGTCATCTGATGGATGGTGCAGTTCATCTAATTCTTGAAGTTCATTCTGAGCGTTCAGGAGCGTGCAGAAGGAGGTGATCTGGAATCTCTTTGCTCTTTCATTTTTATCCCTTTGTGCAGCAGATTCAGTGGATATTGAGGAATATATTAACTCTAATAGTATTTGGATGTTTAGCTATGGTTCCCTTAGATCTGTCTAGAAACACAGTAAATGGAGATTGAGGAGCAAAGTGATGAGATAAAAGGAAAAGAATAGGAAAACAGGGAGAGAGAGAGAGAAAGAGAAAAAAAAAGAGAGAGAGAGACAGAGAGGAGCGAGAGAGAGAGAGAAAACAAAATTTATTCTTTTAATAAGCAAGTAACAAAAAACCATGTGGTGTGAAATGACTAGTTTTCAGCAGCAATGAAGGCCTGCTTCTTGCCTCTCCTGGAGGGGTAGGGGAGATGGGATTATTAGCAAGATAAAGGAAGATATGAAAGCCAAGAGAATAATTTACCTTAAAAATTTTTAAAAAGAAAAAAATTACTAAAAAATGAAAAGACAGAGAGAGAGAGAGGTAGAGAGAGACAGAAGAAACAGAGAAGGCTAGAGGGGCACCTTACCATTGGAGTTTGGGGGCTGGAGTCTGGACTATCAGTATAAAATCTCCATTTCTCTTTTTTCCCTGAAATGATTAGTTCTTAGCAGCAATGGAGGAGTCTTCTTTCCTGGTCTCACTTTTTTATATCATTAAAAAAGGAATTATTTATTTATTTAATTCCATTTGTTATTGTTTTTTTATTTGGCCAGACAGAGAGAGAGATAGAAAGGGAAAGGGAGAAAACAAGTCACCTGGTCTGAGACTTGAACCCATGTGGGAATCCAGTGCCCTCAACCACTATTCCATCTGCCAGACTCCCTTTGTACCATTTTTAATTTGTTTTCAAAGTGTTTCATAGTTTTCCTTGTAGAGGTCTTTGACGTCTTTGATTAACTTTATTCCTAGATATCATATTGTTTTTGTAGCTATATAAATAGGGTTGCTTTCTTCAATTCTATCTCAGTTTGTTCATTGTTGGCATATAAAATGCTATAGGTTTTTGTATGTTGACTTTGTATCCTGGCAGTTTACTGTATGCATTTATCAGTCTCAGGAGTTATTTTGTGGATTGTGTTGGATTTTCTATGTATAGAATCATATCATCTGCAAATAGAGATGACTTCCTTTTTTTTCCCTGTTTGAATGCCTTTTATTTGACTCTCTTGTCTGATAGCATTCATTAGAAATTCCAGTACTATGTTGAATAGGAGCAGAGAAAGTGGGTAGCCTTTACTTGTTCTAGTATTTTGTGGAAAAGCTTTTAGTTTTTTTCCCATTTAGTATGATGTTAGTTATGAGTTTATCATAGATAGCTTTAACTGTGTTGAGAAATGTCCCTTCTATGCTGATTTTGCTGAGTCTTGATCATTAAGGGATGTCGTATTTTACCAAATGCTTTTTTAGCATCAATTAATATGATCATATGGTTTTGTCTTTCCTTCTGTTAATGTGATGCATTACATTTATTGTTTTGCTTATGTTGAACTATTCTTATATCTCTGGAATAAAGCCTACCTAGTCATCATGTATAATATTTTTAATGTGTTTATACAATTTGCTTGTACCTTGTTGAGAAATTCCACATCTATAATAATCAGGGATACTGAACTGATGATTTTGTTTTTTGTTACGTGTTTGTCTGTTTTTGAAATCAGGATGATGGAGACTTCATAGAATGGATTTGGGAGCATTCATTCCTTTGTATTTTTCAAAATAATTTGAGAAGAATTGGGGTTAGTTCTTTTTTAAAAGTTTTGTAGTATTCAGAGTAAGATCATCAGGACCTGAGGTTTTCTCTGTTGGGAGACTGTTGATTACGAACTCAACTTCATGACTTGTTAAGGGTCTATTCAGGCTTTCTATTTCTTGGTTCAATCTAAGTAAGTCAAATTCGTCCAGAAATTTGTCAATCACCTCTGGGTTTTCTTGTTTGTTGGCATATAATCACTCATGGTATTCTATGATGATACTTTGTATTTCTGTTATGTCCGTTGTAATATTGCCTATTTCCTTGCTTATTTGTTTTATTGGTCCCTTTCTCTGTTCTTGATTCATGTGCCTAACAGTGTATTGGTTTTGTTTATCTTCTTTTTTTTTTAATTACATAAATTAACCCATTTACTGTAGGCTAGTGATATTCCAAAGGTCTACGGAACTTCTACTGGTCTTTCAATTCCTTCAGTCTTCTGATGGCAGACTCTACTGTGACAGCCAAAGTGGTGTTGTAGGTCCAGCCACCGCCAGCTACCGTTTTCATGCAGGAACCACAGTGCCAGATCCTCACAGCCCGTCTCTTCATCTTAGTTTTGCCACAGAAGGAGCAGGTGTACTTGGCATGCTGGCTGATTTCAATTTTCTTCACCATTTCCCAGAGGGAGGCACCATAGCGGGTCCTGTATTTACCAACGATGCCGACCTTCTTGGTGCATTTAGCCATACCACTGCCAACTAGGTCAGAGCCAGTTTTGTTTATCTTCTTAATGAATCAGTTTTTTCCATTTATTTTGTGTATAGTTCTTTTATTCTGCATTTCATTGATTTTTGCTTGAACCCTTATTATTTGTTTTCTCCTGAAAAAGATGTTTTCCATTTCCCTGAGTTGTGTTGTGTAGTCGTTTATTTGCTAACTTTTTTTTTTCTTGTGGACACTAATTGATATGAACCTCCCTCTTATGACAGCCTTTACTGTCCCATAGGTTATAAACACTTGTTTGTTCATTGTTATTGGTTTCTATGAACTTTTTGATTTCAGACTTAATTTCTTCAGTAGTTGTAAAGTCCCACTAAGGAGTAGGTTGTTTAGTTTTCATGTATTTGCGTATTTTCAAGGGCTCTTTCTGTAGTTTATTTCAAGTTTGATTCCATTGTGGCTTGAAAAGCTGCTGGATAGTTTCTATACATATGAATTTGTAAAGGCTTGCTTTGTGCCCTGTCATGTGGTCAATCTTCAAAAATGTTTCATATGGGGGGGTGAGAAAAATGTATATTTTGTGATTACTGAATAAAAGATTCTATAGATGTCTGTCAAGTCAATTTAATTTATGGTATCATTTAGATCTTGTATCTTTTTATTGTTTTTTTTTTTCTAGATGATTTTTCCAGAGGAGACAGTGTGGTGTTGAGATCCCTGATGATTATTGTGTTGCAGTCTATGTCTCCCTTGAAATCTAACAGTCTTTATTTGGGTTCTCCATTGTTGGGTGTGCTGATGTTTAAAAGCATTATATCTTCCTGGTGAACATGTACTTTTAGTACTATATAAAGTCCATCTTTGTCTCTTCTTACATCTTTTCTCTTAAAGTATATTTTGTCTGATATCAGTATTGGAACTCCAGCCTTTTTTTGGTTTCCATTTACATGGAATATTTTTCTCCAGCCCTTCACTTTTAGTCTATGTATGTCTTTATCAATGAGATCTGGCTCCTGTCTCCAAGCGGGTGGGTTGAGCCTGAGCCCAGGCAGCAGGAAGCACTGGGTGGATGTAGATGAAGTGGTGTAAGTTCCAAAGATAATGATGGGAGGTGAGGGTGCACTCACCAAAAGAGGCCTACTGATACCAAGCCCAAGTGTCCTGGTCCAGGTGTGTTTCTTTTAAGAGTGTATTGAGGGATCCTGTTGTTTTTAATTCATTCAGCCAGCCTGCATCTTTTAATTGGAGAGTTTAACCATTAACATTCAACATTATTTTAATTATTTGCAGACTTATCCCTGCGATTTTGTTAGCGGTTTTCTCATTGTTTTTGTTCTCCTATTTCTGTTTGTCTCTCTTTAGTTTTCCTGATATAGTACTTCCTTTAGTACTTCTGGAAGAGCTGGTCTAGTTGGTGATTTAATTTAGGTTTTGTTTATCTGAGAATGATTTATTTGTTCTTTTTATTTGAAGGATAATCTTGCCAGGTATAGTATTCTTGGTTGAATTTATTTTTGATCTTCTGAATATGTCCTCCCATTCTTTCCTTGCCTGCATCGTTTCAGTTGATAGGTCTGATATTAGCCTAAATGGATACCCTGTGTAAGCAACTGGACATTTCTCTTTTGCCATTTTTAGAATCTGTCATTGACTTTGATTTCTATCAATCTTGCTATGATATGCTGTGAGGAAGATATTTTTATGTTGGTTCTATTTTCTATTGAGAATTCTTTTTATTTATTGGGTTGGAATTTTTCCATGTGTCTCTAGAGTTGGTGTGGTTTGGTCTATGGTCTATGTTGGAGACTTTGTCTTCAGGTCTGAAATTCTATCTTATGCATGGTCTAATCTGGTGTTAATGCTTTCAAGGGAGATTTTAATTTAATGCTTTCAAGGAAGATTTTAATTTCTGTACCATATTCTCCATTTCCAGAAGTTGCATTTGATTACTTTATAGGGTTCTGTATCTTTATAGAATTTCCATTTCATGCCCTGGAATTATTTTCTCATTTCCTGAAATTGACTATTTTCTCACTTATGACATTGAGTTTTGTGACAATAAGTGTTTAGACTTCTTTTTCTAACGTTTCTGTGTATTTTTTTGGCTATCTATTTTTGGTGTGGAGTCATTGTATTCCCTAAGAGGAGAGCTATTTCCTGGCTATCTAATGTTTATTCTGTCTCTGCACTTATTTTTGGTTATCTGATGCAGTATTCACTTCTTCCTATTTATTGTAGTAGATTCTGTACTGTCAGAGGAGGGAAGACCAGCCCTAGATCCCAGGTGTGTGTGTGTGTGTGTGTGTGTTTTAGAATTGTTTACTTAATTTAATTATTAATTTAATTTGACCAGAGAGACAGAAAAAAAGAGAGAGGGGTGGAGTCACAAACTAAGCTGCCAGGTTTGGGACTCTAACCATAGTCAGCCATATGGGAGTCAAGTACCTTAACCACCATGACACCTGCTGGACCCCCAAGGTGTGTTTCTTAGAGGGCTGACTTTTTCAGACCAGAAGATGTTAAAATTTATTTAGGTAGCTTCAGGTGGTTGGGTCTTCTTCCTAATCTTTAGCTCCTGATGGGCTGGGATGAGCTAAGGAGATAGGACTTGGTGAAGAATCTAAAGTCCTGAACACATGATCTGGAGGTTCCCAGGTTATGAAGGCAAGCCTGAAGAGGTTGGGATGCTCCCAGAAAGACTCAAGCTTGCACAAGAACTCAAATTCTTGGCAGGCAGGACTCAGGAAGTGGGTGACTTGGCCTGGTTGGGGGGGTGGGGGGCAGTTTAGGTTCCAAAGGCAAATGCGCTGTGTTTTGAATGTGTCCAATAATATTTGTATCTTCACTGTAACTCAGCATCCTGGCAGATGGGGCTCAGGAAGCAGGAGGCCTGGTGGGAGACCTGGTATGGCTGGGTGGGGGAATCCTGGGTTCCAAAGACAAAATTGCAGGGATTGGGGTGCACCTGACAAGACTTCTGATATTACCAGAACTTCTCCTTAAACTATTTCTAAAGATCTAAAAGGAAGGAACCTTTCCAAATTCATTAAATGAAACCTCCATCCTCTTGAATTCAAAATTACACAAAGATATAACTAAAAAGGAAAAGTAAAGATTCAGATGCCTGATGAACACAGACAGAAAAAATTATCAAAAAGATACTAACAAATCATATCCAACAACACATTAAAAAAAAGTATACACCCTGCCAGGTAGGCCTTATCCCAGGGATGCAACAGTAGTTTAACATATGCAAAACAATAAATGTAATACATCACATTAGTAGAAGGAAATATAAAAACCATATGCTCATATCAATTGATGCAGAAAAAGCATTTGGTAAAATACATCCCTTCATGATCAAGACTGTCAGTAAAATCAGCATAAAAGGGATGTTTCTCAACACAGTAAAAACCATATAGAACAGATCCATAGTCAATATAAATGGGGAAAATGGAGAATAGGGAAAAGCTGGGGAAACTTTTCCACTAAAAACTGGTACAAGACACGGCTGCTTACTTTTCCCACTCCTGTTCAGCATAGTACTGGAAGTCCTAGCCAATGCAATCAGAAAAGAGTGCAAAATAAAAGACATTCCAATAGTAAAATAAAAAAAATAAATAAAATTATCTCTATTTACAGATGAAATGATTATATACATAGAAATCCCAACATATCAAAAAAAAAAAAACTTCCTAGAAGTGATAAATGAATACAGTAAAGTGGTAGGATACAAAATCAACCTACAAAAGTATATACCATTTTAATACATCAACAATGAGCAAACTGAGGGAAAGTTGAATAGAGCAATCACATTTACAATAGTCCCTCAAAATATAAAATATATAGGAATAAATCAAACCAAAGAAGTCAAAGACCTCTACAAGGAAAATTATGAAGCACTTAAAAAGGAAATGGAAAATGATACCAAAAAGTAGAAAGACAATCCATGTTCCTGGATTGGAAGAATAAATATAATCAAAATGTCAATCCTACCTGAATTGATCTACAAATTTGATGCAATTATGATCAATCTACCAGAGAAATTCCTCACAGAAACAGAAAACATATAATTTATTGGAATTATAAAAGTTCCTGTATTGCCAAAGCAATATTATGCAAAAAGAATAAATTAGGAGACATCTCACTCCCTGACCTCAAAATATATTACAAAGCTATGATAATCAAAGCAGTGTGACATTGGTACAAATATTGGCAGGTAGACCAATGGAACTGAATTGGGAAGGCAGAAATAAACCTCAAAACATTTATCAAGCAATTTTCAACAAAGGGCACAAGACAACCCAGTGGGAGAAAGAAAGCCTCTTCAGCAAATGGTGATGGAAAAACTGGATAGCCTCCTGCAGAAAAATAAAATTGGACTTCTATCTCTCACCATTAACAAAAATAAACTCAAAATGGATTAAGGATCTAAACATAAAACTACAATCTATAAAACTAGGGCACATGTGTTCATCAGAGAGAGAGAAATAGAGTAGGAGAGGGAAAGTGAGAAAACAAGGCACCACATCTGGGACTTGAACCACAATTGGCCATATGGGAGTCCAGCACCTTGATAACTATTCCACCTTCCAGACCTGGCAAAGACTTTTTTAGAAAAGACCGTCAAAGCACAGGCAATAATCCCGAAAATAGAAAAATGGGACTACATCAGGCTAAAATGCTTCTATATGGCATAAGAAAGAATATTTAGAGTGAAGAGACAACCTTAGAATGAGAGAATATATTTGAAAACCATGCCTCAGATAAGGCATTGGTAACTAGAATATACAGGGAACTGAAACATGTTACCTACACACACACACACACACACACACACACACACACACACAATAATCCAAATAAAAAATTGGCAAATGAGCTGAACAGACAACTCTCCAAGGAAGACATATGAATGGCCAAAAGTATATGAAAACATGCTCATCATCTCTTAACATAAGGTAAATGCACATCAAAACCACAATGAGAGACCACCTAACCCCAGTCAGAATGGCTAAGATTTTATATATATATAGGTGCTGGCAAGGCTGTGGTGAAAAGGGAACACTTCTACACTGCTGGTGAGAATGAAAATCAGTACAATCACTCTGGAGAACAATGTGGAGGTTCCTCAGATACTACCAAATCAAACTACCATACAACCCAGTAATTGTACTCTTACCTATCTACTGAGAGGACAGGAAAACCTTAAGTTGGAAAACCACTTGCACATTCATGTTTATTGCAGAATTATTCACAATTGCTAAGACATGGAATCAACCCAAATATCCAAGAACAGATGTACTAATTAAACTTCATATGTACTCTATGGAAAACTACCCAGCCATAAAAAGCAATGAGAGTGTGACATTCAATATAAAATGGACAGATAAGGAAGATTTAATGGTAAGTGAAGGCAGCCAAATTATGAGAGACATGCATTGTACGTCCATGCATAATATATACAAAATGTCTGCATTCAAACCAGAAACTAAAAGATTGGAAGGTATTACTAGCAAGGAGGGAAACTGTAGGTATTAGGAACAGTGTAGAGCAGGGAACTAGGAGATGGGAGAGAGAGGATGAGGAAAACAAATAAAACATTTAATAGACACAAAAATGAAAAGTTATCTGCTGATGATAATGCATATGATAATGCCTTTGACTTGACTAATATGTACTGAATTCATGCTGGGAATAACTGTTAGGAAACAGCAGAAATGTCTTGCTTTTAGAACACCTTAGATTTATAAACTCTGAATGAATGACTGTAGGGAAAATGTTTGTGAAAATGCCTAACCTCTTGCCTTCCTTCTCAAAAATGACAGAAGGTCATTAAATGGGTGTGTGATCTTATGGATGTGTTCTCAAAATTCCAAGATGCATTGTCCAGCCTCTAGCGTCATTTAGTCATACCCTCCTTATTGATACTAAAACCACCCTATTCCAGGAATTACCCTTATATTTCTAATCCTCTAAGAAGCAACTTTCTCTAAAATTAACTTTCCTTCCTCTTTTGCCCCAATAAATATGGAGGACAATAGAGGCTTAGCAGGCACATTCCTGGGATGGCCTCTCCCTCTCGACTCAGATCTCTGTCTCAAGTAGTACTTCCATGTACTCTTCAGGAGACTCACTGGTGGACAGGAGAGTCACAAAAAACATGGTGTACACTGTAAAGATATACAGAGATTAAAAGGAAATATAGAAATAAATGAAAAAAAAAGTAGCTTCAATCAGAATAGTCTAACTTTTGTTCAGACTTGTGACATTACCTAGCTGATCACTGTATTCCCAGAAATAAAGTAGGTAGGAAGCATACTAAATTCTTACTTGATCTGTATAAGCAGAAACATTTTAGGTTATGTGAATAAAAGACTCACCTGAATCATAAAATCAGTCAAGGCCCCTCAATCTATTCCCCAGACTTGAGCCAGTTTACAGAGTCAGAATGAAGGGGAGGCAGGTTCTCTTGGGGAGGGACCCCAAAACACTAAGAAAAATTTATATGGTTATTCTTTCTCATAGCCTTCCCCAAAGGGATTCCTGACCTTTTACCAAAAAAATTGTTCATTGGGAAAATATTTCAGTCCTTTTGGGAACTACTGTTGTAGATATGGGCTCTAAACTGATACTAATTTCTGGAGATCCAAAACATCAATGTGATCCACCAGTCATTCAAGGCTCATGGAGGTCAGATGATTAATGGAATTTTAACTCAGTCCCATCTCATAGTGGGCCCAGTGTGTCTCCAAATGGCTCCTGTGGCTATTTCTCCAGTTTTAGAATGCATGATTGAGATAGATATACTTAGCACCTGGCAGAATGCCCTTACTGGTTCATTGACCTATACGGTGAGGGTTATTATGGTTAAAAAGGCCAAGCAAAGTCAATAGAATGACCACTACCTAGGAAATATCAAACCAAAAGCAATACTGCATTCTTGGAGTGATTTCGGAGATTAGTGCCACCCCATCATGGAACTGAAATATGCTGAGATGTCAAATGTGATCATAAAGTTTTTATCTTTTTTCCTGTTAATATCGTGTATTACATTTATGGTTTTGTGTATGCTGAACCAACCTTGCATTCCTGGAATAAAGCCTACCTGATCATGATGTATAATCATTTTTATAACTTGCTGGATACAATTTGCTAATATCGTGTTGAGAATCTTTGCATCTATATTCATCAGAGATATTGGTCTACAGTTTTCCGTCCTTGTCCTGTACTTATCTGTTTTAAGGATAAGGGTGATAGAGGCTTCATAGAATGAATTAGGGAGAGATTCACACTACTGGATCTTTAGAAATAACTAGAGTAGAATGGGAGTTAACTCTTCTTTGAAAGTTTTGTGGAATTCAGAGTTGAAGCCATCAGGGCCAGGGCTTTTCTTTGTTGGGAGGTTATTTATTCTTATTTAATCTCCTGGCTTGTTATGGGCCTATTCAGACTTTCTATATCCTCCTGGCTCAAACTTGGTATAATATATGTGTCCAGGAATTTGTTGATCTCATACAGATTGTCTTGTTTCTTGGCATATAGTTGTTGATAGTATCCTTTAATGATGTTTTGCATTTTACTATGTCTGTTGTTGTATTGCCTGCTTCATTTCAGATTTGATTTATCTGGTTCCTTTCTCTCTTCTTCTTAATAAGTGTCACTAGTGGTGTATCAATTTTGTTTATCTTTTCAAAGAACCAGTTTTACTTTCATTTATTTTCTTTATAGTTTGCTTAATTTCTATTTTATTTATTTCTGCTTGTATCTTTATTATTTCCTTTCTCCTGGAGTTTTTTTTGATGTTTTGCTGTTGTTTTTCCAATTCTCTGAGGCACAACGATGCAGAAAAAGCATTTGATAAGATACAAAATTGCTTCATGATCAACATTCTCAGCAATATCTGTATAGACAGGTCATTTCTAAACACAATAAAAGCTATATGAAAAACCCATAGTGGAGGCTGCAGGCCCGAAAAACCCAGACCTTCGTGCATCCTGACCCCTACTCTTCTTTGGACCGCAGGTTGGTGGCATGGGACTTTAAGATGAACTCGCACCCCATCCCACCCACAAACCGGATGGAACTGGCCAGAAGTTCCTGACACCAGGCCCGACCGCCCTGGACCTTCACACATCCCCACCCCCTACTCCTCCTTGGACCTTTGCTTGGTTGCATGAGACTTTATGATGAACTTGTACCACACCCCACCCGCAAACTGGATCAAACCAGTCAGAAGTTCCGGACACCAGGCAGCCAGAGGCTGCAAGCCCAACCTCCCCGACCAGTCACTCATCCTCTGGTCCTTCCCCACTTGCCTGTGGACTCTCTGAATTTTAGTGATTTGAATAGCATGTAGCGTGCAATGCACGCCTTGCGATTTCCTTTTCTGTTTTGTTTTTCTTTGCTCTTGAGGTGTTGCTTATTAGGCCAGTTGGAGGCTCACCACTCCTTAGAAACAGGGAGGACTTGGGGACATCCAGGACTAGTGGCAACAGTGTAAAGGGTAAGGGGGAGCAACAGGTAGGCCAACCATAAGAGATATCATCAATTGTTAATCCTGTATAACTTTTAACATTCAGAAATAACTTTAATAAGTTAGGAAACAACATATAGATTACCTGATGATTAGGAACAATCGCAGAGGCTCAAGAAATATGAGAAACCAACAAAAGGCCTCTCCTTTAAGGGAAATCCTCAAGCCCACATCACCCACAGTCAATACAATGGACGTCATGGACATGTCTGATAAGGAATTTAGAATATTTGTAATGACCAAACTGACTGAGATGGAAGAGAAAAGAGATGGAGCTTCAGGAGATGAGGAACTCCTTTCATGACTTGAAAGAAGAAATGGATATCTTAAACAAGAACCAGATGGAAATTCTAGGGTTGAAGAATGTGATACAGGAAATCAAAATCTCCCTTGAAAGCATTAAAAGTAGGTTAGACCAGGCAGAAGATTGAAACTCTAACATAGAAGACAAAACATCTGACCTAGAAAAAAGTATCAAGAAGATTGAGAAAACAACCATGAAAAATGAGGATAATATACAAGGAATACTGGATACCATCAAGTGCCCCAATTTCCGGGTAATTGGTATTCCAGAAGAGGAAGAAAATAATAATGGCCTAGTTAATTTATTCCATGAAATCCTAGAAGAAAACTTTCCAAATCTAGAAAGGCATTAAAATATCCAGACCCAAGAAATACATAGGACCCCAAGTAGAATCAACACAAGAAGATCCTCTTTAAGGCACATCATAGCCAGAATGGCAAAAACAACAGACAAAGACAAGATACTAAAGTTGGCAAGAGGGAAACTCCAAGTTACTTACAAAGGTCATCCCATCAGGCTAACATCAGATCTCTGCGGAAACAATGTAGGAAAGAATGGGGAAGCATAGTCAAAGTGTTGAGTGAAAAACAATTTCAGCCAAGAATACTATACCTGGCAAAATTATCTTTCATATGGGAAAAAAAGATGAAAAACATTCTCGAATAAACAAAATTTGAAGGAATTTACCAACTCCAGACCAGGTCTTCAAGAGGTTCTGAAGGGAGTACTATACCAGGAAAACTAAAAAGTCAGATGGACAGTTAAAAGAGAATAAAAGGCAACTAAGAAAATGGCTCACTTAATGATAAGAACAGGTCCAGAAATATCAATATTAACGTTGAATGTCAATGGATTAAATTCTCCAATTAAGAGAAACAGACTGGCCGAATGGATTAAAAAAAAAAAAAAAAAAAAAAAAAAAAAAA
>NW_006208581.1:46027-49310 GCF_000334495.1 Tupaia belangeri chinensis | reverse complement strand
AAAATGTTGAGGAAAAAAATCCCACAGTGGTTTTCAGAAGATGGGAGAAAAATGAGGCTATCTTGAATATGTATATGACAGCCTTTCCAAGATCCTTGCTGAATTGTGTCTCTGGCTAACTTTGGATGAACTGACCTCCACTCCCGGTTCTTGTGTAAACTGGTAGCTTCTTGGCCATATCAATGAGCATCTGCTTCTGGATCTCAGGTCTCTCTTCATTTTCATAGCGCTCCTTGTCTGTATAGGACAAGTGGAACTGGAAGTAGAAATAATAGGCAAGATTCCATTTTCCAAGGTCATAGAAACTATTAACAATTATTAGATGAAGATATTTGTTACCTACCCTTGAAGCCCAGGTATCAATTTGGCTTTCTGTGGCTAATTTCTGTCTTATCTGGATTTTATCTCAATTTTCACAACTCTACGAGATTTGGTGGCCTTGCTTCATACATAAAGAAAATAAATACAGAGTATATACCTTGTGCAAAGTTGTACTTACTCTACTAATAAGCAGCAAAGCTGGGCCCCAAAACCAATTCATCTGACTCCAAGATTTGTGCCCTTCTACTCTATTATAAGATGATGTTGCACATAAATGTGCAATGCATTGCTGCTGATGATTAACCATGGCTATTCAGTCACATGTGTTTTTCATGGATAACATTGATGACACTAGGAGAAGCTGGATGAGACAACTTGTGATATTATCTGTGTATTTCAGTTTTGAAAAAGAATAGAAATTTGGATATCCTCACTATTTGAGGTTTTTTTAGCCTGGTATGCAGCTTCTTGCCATGTTAGTGCCACACTTTGCTAATCTTACAAAAAATATGCCACTAATTTTCCAAAGTAATACAGACCTGAAAGCTTCCTTCTGTCTGGGCCAAAGAGTAGACAGAGGCGAAAAAGATGGGGGTTGTATGGTCAGAATTTTTGGGTTTACTTCATACCTGCCACTTAATAGTTTAAAAAAATTACTTTGGGGATCAGCAGTTAGCGTAATGGCTATGTCACTGGACTTCCATGTAGTCAACCATGGTTCGAGTCCCAGATCCGGTGGCTTAAACTCACGCCAGGCGCATGTGCGTGCGTGTCCAAGATCCTGAGAGTAGAATGGAGGAGAAGGGATTGCAGCATGGCCATCCCCCCTGGAGGGTTATTTCTCACTTTCTGTCTCACTGTCTCTGTCTTTCTGGCGAGCGTATGCACCCTATAGCAAAAACCTCTCCAAAAAAAATTACTTTGGAAAATCAGATACGCTCAACCTACATTTCTTCATCTGTAAAACAGAGGAAATGATATCTACTTCACAAAATTGGTATAGAAATTCTGGATAATAACAGTAATTAAGTTTTCTATAGAAGGCCATTATTTTGTATCATTTAAAAATTTTTAATTTCAGAGCCAGCTTATGTCTCTGGATTCCCAAAAGGCCAACTTCAGTTTGAATCCTGGACCCAGTGGCTTGAAACTCATGCTGGGTGCATGTGTGTGTGTGCCCAAGATCCTGGATGGAGAATAGAGAAGGGATTTTGGTGGGGCCATCCTCCCTGGGGGGCGATTTCTCACTTTTCCTCTCACTGTCTCTGTTTCTCTCTCCAGCAAACACATGTGCTCTAAAGAAAAAACTTACATTTTTTTATTTGCGAGAGGTTTTTGCTATAGGGCACATGTGCTCACCAGAGAGACAGAGATACAGAAAGTGGGAAATCACTCCCGGGGGGGGGGCGTGGGATGGCCACACTGCAATTCCTTCTCCATTCTCCTCTTGGGATCTTGGGAGCATGCATACACATGTCCAGGAAGTTTTAAGTCACCAAGTCTGGGACTCGAATGCAGTCAACTAAGTGGGAGTCCAGCAACGTAACTATTACACCATCTGCTGGTCCCCTAAAAGACTTTTTTTTTTTTTAACATTTTAACTCCTCCAGTTGGTGTGTAGTTGTATTCTTTTTTTCTTTTTCTTAATTTGGTATAGGGTATGTACCCTTACTAGAGAGAGAAACTGATAAAGCACTCACAGGGGGTATGACTACACTGCAATCCTTTCTCCTCCATCTCCTCTTAGGATTTTGGGCACGCATGTACCACATACCAGAGTGTTTTTTTAAACCACCAGGCCCAGCACTCAAGTCATGGATGGGGATCCAGTCACTTTAACCACTAAGCCACTTAGCTGTCCTGTAGTTGCATCTTATTTTGATTTTATTTTGCACTCCCACGCTTTCTAATGATATTTAGTACATTTTCATGAGTTTATTAGTTATGTGAAATGTGTTTTAAAGTCTTAGGCCATTACACAAAATTTGAGTTTTTAAAAAATTGATTTGTAGAAATTTTGAAAAATATGTATTTTTTATACTATTTATTTATTTATTTTACTTCCTTTTGGGTGCATTTTGATAAGCAACAGATCTTGGTGGAAGCATAGACTTACACAACTAGTTTGGAAAACTTTAGCATTATCTACTTAGGTTAATATATGCGTTCTCTATGACTCAGCAATTCCAATCCTGGTTATGTACCCATGAATACGTATGTGTGTTAAAATTATATGACCATGAGTATGTGCCTGTACTTATGTATGTTGATAAGTATGTGTATGTGTGTGTGTGTGTGTGTGTGTGTATATATATTCCAAAATACATGTACAAGAATGTTCATAGCAGATTTATTCATACTAGAAAAAAATGGAAACAGCCTAAGTGTTCTTCAATGAGCAAATTATAAACCAAGCATGATAAAAGGGAATAACTAAAATAAAAAAACAGAAATGAACTACTGAACTAACTACAATAAAAAGAAACAAACTGCTGAAACACAAATCAACATAGATAAATTTGAAAAACACTGTTGACTGAAAGGCTTTCATAAAATAGGGTATACAGTGATTCATGTTTATGAAGTTCAAAAATGGAAAAAAACTAATCTATGGTGATAAAAGATTAGTGGTTACCTCTGAAAAGAGTTTGATTGGGAAGAGGTGTGAAGGAGATTTCTGAGGTACTGGGCCTTCTCAGAATCTTAACTTGGATGGTGATGACATGGGTGTACATATAGATAAAAATTCATCAAATTGTACTTTAAAACTGAAATTTGGGAGTAGAGTATGTATGTTATATACCACAAAAAGAGTAAAACCAATAAATTAATAAAACAAATGAGATAATTTAAATATATTGAACTCTGGGACCAGCAGTTAGCGTAATGGCTATGTTGCGGGACTCCCACGTAGTCGACCGTGGTTTGCATCCCAGACCCGGTGGCTTAAAACTCACGCCAG
>NW_006208581.1:40344-45770 GCF_000334495.1 Tupaia belangeri chinensis | reverse complement strand
TCATACAAAGTTGTTTATTTATTTTTAAAGAATTATTTAATTTCGTTTATTCATTCATTTATTTTAATTTGACCAGAAACACACACACATACACACACACACACACACACACACACACACACACATGTGTCCATCATGAGTTTCAAGTCACCAGGTCCAGAACTCAGACTGTGGTCCACTGTGTGGGAGCCCAGCAATGTAACCATTATGCCATCACCTGGTCCCTGTGATTGTTTTTTCTAAATCAGTGAAGAATATCTCTAGTAGTTTGATTAGGATTGCATTAAATTTGTAGATTAATTTAGGAATGATTGACGTTTTCATTTTATTTATTGTTACAATCCAGGAACATGGGATATCTCCACTTCTTTGGGTCATTTTCAATTTATTTTTTAAGTTTTTCATCATTTTCCTTCTAGAGGTTTTTGACTTCTTTGGTTAGGCTTTTTCTTAGATATCTCATTTCTTTTGTGGTTATTGTAAATGAGGTTGCTTTTTTCAATTATACCTCAGTCCGTTCACTGTGGTGTACAGAAATTCTATAGATTTTTGTATTTTTATTTTATATCCTGACACTTTACTGTATTCATTTGTCACTTCCAGGAGTTATTTTGTGGATTGTTTTGGGTTTTCTATATATATATATAATCATGTCATCTGCAAATAGAAGTAATTCCCTGTTAGAATGCCTTTTATTTTATTTTCTTGCCTGATTGCACTGGCTAGGACTTCAATTACTATATTGAAAAGCAGTGGAGAAATTGGGCACCTTGTCTTGTTCCAGATTTTAGAGGAAAAGCTTTCAGCCTTTCCCCATTCAGTATGATGTTAGCTATGGGTTTTTTCTTATATGGCTTTTATTGTGTTGAGAAATATCCCTTCTATTCTAATTTTGCTGAGTCTTAATAATGAAGTGATGTTATATTTTATCAAATGCTTTTTCCTGCATCAATTTATATGAGTATATGCTTTTCATCTTTCTGTTAATATGGTGTATTACATTTATGGTTTTGTGTATGTTGAACCATTCTTGCATCCCTGGAATAAAGTGGTGTATGTTTTTAATTTATTGTTGGATACAATTTGCCACTTGCTGTCTTGTTGAGAAATTTTGAATCTATATTCATCAGTGATATTCGTCTGTAGTTTTCTCTTTTTTTGTTATGTCTTTTTTTAGTAGGATGATGGTGATGGAGGCTTCATAAAATGAACTTGGGAGGGTCTCTTCCTTTTAGGTCTTTAGAAATAGTTTGAGCAGAATGGGGATTAGCTCACCTTTAAAAGTTTTATAGAATTCAGAAGCGGTCATTGGGACTTGGGTTTTTCTTTTTGGGGTGATTATTTATTACTGACTCAATTTCATTGCTTGTTATTGGTGTATTCAGGGTTTCTATGTCTTATTGATTCAATCTTGGCAGACTATATGTGTCCAGAAATTTGTCCAACTCATCCAGGTTTTCTTGTCTCTTGGTGTATAGTTGCTCATAGAATTATTTAATGATCTTTTATCTTTCTGCTATATCTGTTGTAGTATTACCTGTTTGATTGTGAATATAATTTATCTGGTTCCTTTGTCTCTTCTTATTTAGTATAGTTAATGGTGTGTCGATTTTGTTTATCTTCTCAAAGAACCAGCTTTTGGTTTCATTTATTTTCTGAATAGTTTGTTTATTTTCTATTTTATTATTTTTTTCTCAAATCTCTATTATTTCTTTTCTCCTGGCATTTGTGTGTGTTTCCAGTTCCCTGATGTGTGTTGATAGGTTATCTATTTGCCATCCTCCCATTTTTTCTTATGTGCACTAATTGCTATGAAATTCCTTAAGACTGCTTTCGCTATGTCCTATAAGTTATGGAAACTCCTGTACTTGTGACCATTGATTTCAGTGAATCTTTTTATTTCAATCTTAACTTCTTCAGTGGTTGTTTAGTCACTGAGGAGTAGGTTGTTCAGTATCCACAAGTTTGTTTATTTTTCAGGGAGTTTTCTTTTCTTTCTTTTTTTTTTTTAGAGGTTTTTGCTATAGGGCATGTGAGCTAGCCAGAAAGACAGAGAGAGACAGAGAGACAGCGAGAAATCACCCCTCAGGGGGATGGCCACGCTGCAATCCCTTCTCCATTCTCCTCTCAGGATCTTGGGCACGCACACACGCACATGAACCCAGCGTGAGTTTAAGCCACCAGGTCTGGTTGACCCACAGCTGACTACATGGGAGTCTAGCAACATAGCCATTATGCTAACTGCTGGTCCCTGAGGGAGTTTTCTGAAATTAATATCAAGTTTAATTTCATCATGATTGGAGAAGATGCTGGATATAATTTCTATGCCTTTGAATTTGTAAAGGTTTGTTGCCCTATCATGTGGTCAGTCTTTAAAAAGGTTCCACGTGGGGGTGAGAAAAATGTATAACTTGTGATTGTTGTGTGAAAATTTCTATAGATGTCTGCCAAGTCCATTTCATTTATGGTGTCATTTAGATCCTTTATCTCTTTGCTTCTTTTTTTGTCTAGATGATCTGTCTGAAGGAGACAATGAGGTACTGAGATACCCAATGCTTTGTGTGTTGCAGTCTATCTCTCCCTTTAGATCTAGCAGTTTTTCTTTCACATATTTGGGTGCTCCTGAATTGAGTGCTTAGATATTTATAAGTATTGCATCTTTTTGTGAATTAGCCCTTTTAATACTATATAATGTCCTTCTTTGTCTCCTTTTACAGTTTTCATCATTTTCTTCTTCTTTTTAGAAAGAGATTTTTACTATAGGGCACGTGTGCTCACCAAAGAGACAGAGAAACAGAAAGCGAGAAATCATCCCCTCCCACAGAGGATGGCCATCCTGCAATCCTTTGTCCTCCATTCTACTCTTGGGATTTAGAGCACACAAGCACATGCACCCAGCATGAATTTTAAGCCAAGTTCAGAACTTGAACCATGTTTGACTACATGGGAGTCCAGCGATGTAACCATTATTATCTGCTGTTCCCACAGTTTTTATCTTAAAGCCTGTTTTGTGTGATAAAAGTATCACAACTCCAGCCTTTTGTTGATTTGCATTTGCATGAAATATCTTTTACTAGTTCTTCACTTTTAGTCTATGTATGTGTTTATCCATGAGGTACGTTTCTTTTTTCTTTCTTTCTTTTTTTTTTTTTGGAGAGGTTTTTGCCATAGGGTGCATGTGCTCACCAGACAGACAGAGACAGAGAGACAGAAAGCGAGAAATCACCCCCCGGGGGGATGGACATGCCGCAATCCCTTCTCTTCCATTCTCCTCTCGGGATCTTGGGCACACACGCACACGCACCCGGCATGAGTTTTAAGCCACCAGGTCCGAGACTTGAACCATGGTCGACTACATGGGAGTCCAGTGACATAGCCATAACACTAACTGCTGGTCCTATGAGATACGTTCCTTGTAGGCACCAAATAAAGGGTTTCTGGTAGAGAGAGAGAGAGAGGCGGAAAGTGAAAAAGCAAGTTTCCAGGTCCAGGAAACAAAATATGGTCGGGCATGTGGGAGTCCAGAGCCCCTAACCACCATGCCACCTGTCGGCTCTGTTTGTCTTTATCCATTCAGTCTGTTTGTCTGTTGTGATTGGAGAATTTAATTCATTAACATTCAGTGTTATTATCAATATTTCTGCACTTGTCTCTGCCATTTTGTTAGCCATTTTCTTGGTTGTTTTTGGTTTTCTTATTTCGGTTTGTCCTTCTTCAGTTTTCCTAATATAATATTCCTTTTAGTATTTCTTGAAGAGAAATATTGGTGAGTTATTTCAGGTTTTGTTTGTCCAAGAATTATTTTATACATTCTTCCCATTTAAAGATAATGTTTCTGGGTGTAGTATTCATGGTTGAAATTGTTTTGGTCTAATAGGATAACCTTTTTAAATGACTTGACATTTCTCTCTTGCCATTTTTAGAATCTTGTATTTGTCTTTGTCTTTGGTTTTTACCAGTCTGGCAATGATGTACCATGGAGAGGATCATCTTTATGTTGATTCTATTTGGAGCTCTTTATATTTCTTGGGTCTGGATTTCTGAATGCTTCTCTAGATTTGGGGATTTTTCTGCAAATATTTAATGGAATAGATCTATGCTTTTGCCTGATTCTTCACCTTCTGCAATACCTACACTATTTGAATATTTGGACATTTAATAGTGTTACTATTTGTCATATGTTGTTCTCATTTAAAAAAATAGTTTTTAATTCTTTTAGGGGGTTTTAAAGAAGTAATAGTTTTTAATTCTTTTAGGGGGTTTTAAATAAGTTTTATCTTCAAGATCAGATATTCTGCCTTCTGTATGATCCAATCTGCTATTTTTAAAAATACTTATTCATTTATTTATTTTATTTGTTATTATTTTTTTAAAGAGAGAGAGAAAAAAAGAAAGGGAAAGTGAAAAGGTAAGCCCAGGTCTGAGACTTGAATCATGGTTGGCCATGTGGGAGTCTAGTACCTTAAACATCATGCCACCTGCCAGCCCCCCAATCTGCTATTAATAGTTTTGGTTAAATCTTGGTTTCCTGTATTAATGTCTTCATTTCTAGTAGTTCAGATTCTTTTTCTGTGGTGTCTATGTCCTCCTTCAAACCCTGCAAAGACTTCCTCATCTCTGTCACAATGAATATTATGAATTCTTTTTCTGACATTCTTGTAATTTATTTTGTGCTGTTTATGGTTGGAAAAGAGTTGGTCTTTTTCTTTGGAGTAGAGAATTTTGATATTGTTTTTCCATATTTCTAGTCATCTGATCAATTGTGTACTTCTTCCTGCCTCTTCTGGTGTCAATTCTGGGGGAGTTAGAAAGCAGCAAGTGGTCTAGGGTGGTCTTCCTGACTTAGTCTCAGTCACTGCTGCCGCTCCCTGCTCTGTGGTGCAGGCTCCATCATTCTTTAGGTTTTTTATCTTAGCCATTTAGACTGAGGTTAAGTAGTATCTCATTGTGGTTTTGATTTGCATTACCCTTATGCTAAGAGATGTTGAGCATTGTTTCATATACTTTTTGGCCATTCCTATGTCTTTCTTGGAGAGTTGTCTGTTCAGCTCATTTGCCCATCTTCCGCCCCCCGCCATGATACAACTTAAATGTTTGATTACCTTCTATTTTACAGGAAAATAGAGAGTCACATTTAATTCAGAAAAATGGTTAAGAGGAAGCTATTTCCTCTAAAGGTATAAACTCTTAGGATTGATATAGTTAGTATATTACGTGGTCAGGAACATACGCTCTCAATTCTTTTACACAAATAAAAAATGCAGAAAATTATTCATTAAAAGGGATGTAAGAGTAGGGGGCTGGAGGACCAAGCTAGAGGAAGTGTATGAGGCTGAGGCTGCTGTAGAACCCCAGGTCAGCCGGGATGAGGTGCATGAGAAGGCCTAGTGGCAAACTCAGAAGACATTTCCCCACTCCTAGGGAAA
>NW_006208581.1:33785-40196 GCF_000334495.1 Tupaia belangeri chinensis | reverse complement strand
GATGGATGCCTTCCAGTGAAGATGGTGTGGCTAGAGCTACTGCTCAACTCCAACATCTGCCTCTGGGTGATCCTGTCCATAGTTATCATCACCTTATTTGGGGGCATGATTCACTACTACTTTTCCATCTCACTCTAGAGCAACAAGAAGTCCAACTGGGAACCGTTCTGTGACAGTTAAGTCTTAATTTGAATCAGAGTAAATGGAAAATGCATTCCCAATATTTCTTTTTTTTTGGGGGGGAGGGGAGTAGTGTATAGGGCATGTGTGCTTGCCAGAGACAGGGAGTTTTAACAAAAAAATATTACATCAACAAACCAGAAGATGGATTTTTTTAAAAAAATCAAAAGAAAAAGGAAAGTAGTGCCACTTTCTTTTTTCTTTGAAAAGAATTACTTATTTCATCTTATTTATTGTTATGATTATGATTATTTTTAATTTTACTGGAGAAAGAGAAAGTGAGAAAGCAAGTCTTCAAGTCTGGAACTTGGATCATGGTTGGCCATGTGGGAGTCTATCATCTTAACCATCATACAACCTGCTGGCCCCAGGAGTGTCAGTTTCTATGACTGATTCCACTATGCTCGTAGACATGATGAAAAGGAATGTAATAAGTACCCTCCCTATGGTTCCCATTGGTGTGTGGATCAACATGATATTTTCAGGTCTTTCACAACCAAGGTTACATTTCCACTGACCCTCTGTTTTAAGCCTATATTACAAAAAGAGATTGAACTACTCACATTAGATGTACCTTGGGTGAGTTCTGTATCCTGATACTTCCTCAATGTATTTGGGCTTCAGTGCATTTAGTCTATGATTTTGGGCCAAGATAATGCTGCTGTTCGATCACAAATAATGCACAGGCGGATGACTGGAGTACCCATGTCTATGCTTGCAGACATCAACAAAACTTTCAAGACAGAGTGGGAAGCTTTGGAGCTGACAAATCATCAGTGAGCACTAGATGACTTTTAATTTGAACTCATGGCTAAAGACTTCCACTTCAAAGATATGGTATGTTCAAAGATGAATTACAAACCTCTGTTTTTAGAAGACCAAGCAGGGAGTAGCTGTGTTAGAAACTTTCAGTAGTGTTCAATCTGCAACTTATGTAGTTGGAGGAGTCTCTCAGAATAAAAAGGAGGATGCAAAAGGTGACTGGCGTACAGTAAGGTTCATTCTTGTGTGGACCAGGTTCCCCTTCAAGTTTGAAACTAGAGAAATTAAGAAGACTATGCTGGGTGACTTGCTATTTAAAAGGTGTTATGAATTTTCCTTCTGATGTTCCTCCATGAATGTGAACCCTGGTTCCACTTTCTAGCCATGTGATGTCCTTCAAGAAGTCATAACTCTTAAGCTTAAATGTCTTCATCTTTCAGTCTTTCAGTTTCTGCTAGATAGCACAGACATTTGGTATATATTGATAGGAGACAAACAGTGCCGGTATTTCATAGTCTAGCTTGCTTCTCTTAGCATTAAGTCCTTCATATTAATCAACTGTGTATTGAATGTCAGAGTCTCATTGCTTTTTGTATGGCCAAGTAGTATTTCAGAGAGTATGTATGTCACAGTTTTTCAATCCACTTATCCACCTTGGACATTTGGATTGATTCCATATTCAAGAAATTGTGAACAATGCTGCAATAAACATGGATGTTTTCTGACTAAGGGTTTTCCTATCCTCTCGGTAGATACCTAAGAGTGGAATTACTGAATTGTGTGGTAGTTCTATTTGTAGGTTTCTTAGGAATCTCCATATCATTCTCCATAGTGGTTGTACTAATTTACATTCCCACAGTGAAGGAGGATACTCTTTCCACCACAGTCTCACCAGCACTTATAATTTTTTATTTTTTTTAATTTTAGCCATTTAGACTGGGGTTAAGTGGTATCTCAATGTGGCTTTGATTTGCATTTCCCTTATGATAAGAGATGTTTAGTATGTTTTCATATGCTTTTTGGCCATTTATGTCTTTCTTGGAGAGTTGTCTGTTCAGTTCATTTTCCCATCTTTTAATTGGACTGATTATTTTTTATGTGTGCAAGTTGCTTGAGTTACTGTATATTCAGGTTATCAGTCCCTTATCTGAGGCATAGTCTGTAAATATAGTCTCCCATTCTGAGGGCTGTCTCCTCACTCTAATTATTGTTTCTTTTGCTGAGCTGAAGCTTCTTAAGCTTATGTAATACCACTTGTCTATTTTGGGGATTATTGCCTGTACTTTGGTGGTTTTATTTAAGAAGTCCACCTACTCCAATGTCCCCAAGAGTTTCCCCTGTGTTTTCCATCAGTAGTTTAATTGTTTGAGGTCATATGTTTAGATATTTGATCCATTTTGGGTTGATTTTTGTTAATGGTGAGAGAAAGGATTCCAGTTTCATCCTTCTGTAGGTGGATATTTAGGTTTTCCTGCACCTTCTGCTGAAGAGATTATCTTTTCTCCATTGGATCATTGTGCCTTTTGTCAAAAATCAGTTGGCTCTATGTTTTAGGTTTTGTTTCTGGGTTCTCAATTCTCTTCCACTGGTCTACCTAACTGTTTTGGTGCCAATATCATGCTGCTTGGATTATCATAGCTTTCTAATATGTTTTGGGGTCATAGAGTAAGATGTCATCTACTTTATTCTTTTTCCACAGTATTGCTTTGGTAATACAGGAACTTTTATGATTCCAGACAAATTTTGTGATTTTTTTTTCTATTTCTATGGAGAATATCTCTGGATGTTTGATCAGAATTGCATTGAATTTGAAGATTAATTTTGGTAGGATTGACATTTTGTATGTAGTAATTTTTCCAATCTAGGAACATGGGATGTCTTTTCACTTTCTTGTATAATTTTTAATTATTTTTAAAGGTTTCTTTTTTAATAGTTTTACTTGTAGAAGTTTTTCATTTTTTTTGGTCACATTTATTCTTATGTATTTGATTTTATTTTTTGTGACTATTGTAAATGGGATTACTTGCTTCAATTCTAACTCAGTTAATGGCTTGTTAGTGTATAAAAGTATTATGGATTTTTGAATGTTAATTTTGTATGCTGCCACTTTACTAAGTTCATGTATCACTTACAGGAGTTTTGTTTTGTTTTTTAGTCCAATTTAGATTTGGAATATCATATCATCTGCAAATAGAGATAATATTACTTCTTTTTTTTTGAATGCATTTTATTTTACACTGTTGTCTGATTACATTACTAGGACATCCAGTATTCTGCTTGTTGGTGTCTGCCGACGAACATGACTCAACCTAAGAGAAAACAGAAGGAAAAGGATACAGAGACAGAGTAGTAGTAGACACAGGCAGCCTGAGGCTGTTGAGCCTGTGCCACCCAGACTAGTTGAGTGTCTTTATTTATAGGGCAAAGCAACAATGCTATATAGTGTATTTTGTGACATTTTACAAATAAGTTGAAGTTTTGCAGGCATAGAAAACAAGTAATATATTTTTTAAGGTTTAGATATACTGGCGCCACGTGTAGCTCCCAGTTATGGCAAAAGTAATTTCCTGTGTATTACTTATCTAAAGTAGAGAAATCTTTCTGTAAATGTGGGAAGTACAGCCTTTTGTATACATCAAAGGGTTAATTGTTAGGCTATAGAGAGTATATGAAGGAGAGAAGTCATTGTTCTTTAACAGATGTCTCTACTTATGCTGTAGAGGAGTAGGAGAATTGGGCAGCCTTGTCTTATTCTAGATTTAGTAGAAAAGTTTTCAGCTAGTCCCAATTCAATGTAATTTTAGCTATGAGTTTGTCATAAATGGCTATTACTGTGTTGAGAAATGTCTTTTTTATTGTGAGAGATTTTTGCTTTAAGGCATGTGAGCTTGCCAGAGAGACAGAGAGACAGAAAGTGAGAAATCACACCCCCAGGAGGGAGGTGGCCAGGATGCAATCCCTTCTTCTCCATTCTTCTCTCAGGATTTTGGGCATGCATGCACATGTGCCTGGCATGAGTTTAAACTGCTGGGTCCAGGACCTGAACTATGGTCAACTATGTTGAAGTACAGTGATGTCTATGTGGAAGTATATTGATGTAAACATTATGCCATCTGCTGGTCCTGAGAAATGTCTTTCCTATGCCAATTTTGTTGAGAGCTTTAATCATGAAGGGATGTTGTATTTTATAAAATACTTTTACTGCATAGATTGATATGAGTCTATGGTTTTTATATTTCCTTCTGTTAAAACGATGTGTTACGTTTATGGTTTT
This sequence comes from Tupaia belangeri chinensis, assembly GCF_000334495.1. NCBI lineage: Eukaryota > Metazoa > Chordata > Mammalia > Scandentia > Tupaiidae > Tupaia > Tupaia belangeri. The sequence goes on along the minus strand of NW_006208581.1, from coordinate 35,980 downwards.
TCTTATGTTGAGCCACTATTGCATCCCTGGAATAAAGCCTACCTGGTGATCATTTATAACCTTTTTAATGTGTTGTTGGATACAACTTGCTAGTATCTTGTTGAGAATTTTTAATTTTATTTTTATTTATTTATTTATTTATTTATTTGGAGAGGTTTTCGCTATAGGGTGCGTGTCCTTGCCAGACAGACAGAGAGAGACAGAGAGACAGAACATGAGAAATCACCTCCCACAATCCCTTCTCCTCCATTCTCCTCTCGGGATCTTGGGCATGCATGCACATGTGCCTGGCATGAGTTTTAAGCAACCAGGTCTGGGATGTGAACTGCAGTCTACTACGTGCGAGTCCAGCGACATTGCCATTATGCTAACTGCTGGTTCCCTTGTTGAGAATGTTTGTAACAGGGATATTGGTCTGCAGTTTTATTTTATTTATTTATTTTTGTATTATGTCCTTGTCTGTTTTGAGAATAAGGGTGATGGAGGCTTCATCAAATTACTTTGGGAAGGTTTCTTCTTTTTGGATCTTTAGAAATAGCTAGTGTAGAATGGGAATTAGTTCTCTAAAGTTTTGTAGAATTTGGAATTGAAGCCATCTAGATCTGGGCTTTTCTTTGTTGCGAGAGTATATATTATTGATTCAATCTCATTGCTTGTAATTGGTTTGTTTAGGGTTTCTAATTCTTCATAGCTCAATCATAGTAAATTATATGTCCAGAAAACTTGTTCATCTCATCTAGGCTTTCTTGGTTTTAGATGAATAATAATTCATAGTATTCTCTCATGCCATTTTGCATATCTATTATGTCTCTTGTATTATCTCCTGTTTCATTGCTGGTTTGATTTATCTGGTTCCTTTCTCTGTTCTTCTTGATTAATCTACCTAATGATATGTCGATTTTGTTTATCTTTTCAAAGAATCAGCTTTTGGTTTTGTTTATTTTTCTGTATATTTCTTTTATTCTCTATTTGATTTATTTCTGTGTGAATCTGTACTTCTTTTCCCTGCTATTTTGTTGTTATGAAACCTTGCTTGTATATTATCATCAGTTTCAATGGTTTTTGGATGGAAAATTCTATAGATGTCTGTTAAGTCCATTTGATTTATGAGATCATTTAGATCCTTTATCTCTTTATCTATTTTTTGTCTAGATGAACTGTCCAGAGGGGATAGTGCGGTGCTAAGGTCTCCTACAATTAGTGTTTTGTAGTCTACCTCCCCTTTTAGAGCTAACAGCTTTGCCTTCACATATTTCGGTGATCCTGTGTTAGGCACATAGATATTTATAAGCGTTATATCTTCTTTGTCTATTGACCATTTTACTACAATAGAGTTTCCTTCTTAAATTACAAGATACAATGAATCTTGTAGTAGATTCTAATTGTAGGAGACCTCAGCACTGCACTATCCCCACAGGACCGGTCATCTAGACAAAAAATAGGTAAAGGGATAAAAGGAGAGATAGGGAGAAATACTATCATTGTTGGGGATCTCAACACCCAATTATCTCCTTTAGACAGATCTTCTAGGCAAAAATAGAGAGATACAGTACCTAAATGATACTATAAATCAAATGGGCTTGATATCTATAGAACTTTCCACACTAAGTCCGCAAAATATACATTTTTCTCAGCCCAGCATGTAACTTTTTGAAAGATTGACCATATGTTAGGACACAAATCAAGAATTTACAGATTCAAAGGCATTGAAACTATATCCAGCATCTTCTCTGACCATGATGGATTAAACTTGAGTTTAATTTCAAGAGAAATCCTCAAAAATACTTAAATACATGGAAACTAAATAACATACTCTTGAATGACTCCATAACTACTGAATAAATAAAGATTCATGGAAGCCAATGACAATGAGGACATGAATTTCCATAATCTTTGGGACACTGCTAAAGCAGTCATAAGAGGGAAGTTTATAGCAATTAGTGCACATAAGAGGAAGATGGAAAGAAGGCAAATGGATCACCTGACATTATGCCTCATAGAATTGGGAAAGCATGGGACCAGCAGTTAGCGTAATGGCTATGTAGCTGGACTCCCACGTAGTCGACCGCGGTTCGAGTTCTGGACCCGGTGGCTTAAACTCACGCCGGGCGCTGTGCGTGCATGCCCAAGATCCCGAGAGGAGAATGGAGAAGGGACTGTGGCGTGCCCCCCCCCCCCGGGGGGGGGTTTTCGTT
>NW_006208581.1:23083-31706 GCF_000334495.1 Tupaia belangeri chinensis | reverse complement strand
TTTCCTTTTTTATCTAATCTGTATTTGAGTGCTCCAGTGTCAGGAGCATAAATATTTGTAAGTGTTATATCTTCTTGGTAAACTAGCCTTTTTAATATAATGTCATGTCCTTCCTTGTCTGTTCTTACAGCTTTTGTGTTAAAGTCTATCTTCTTTTTTTTACTTTTATTTTTTATTTCATTTTCTTCCATACATTCAATCACATTATTATTTGTCTTACAAAATGGATATTTCAACAGGTGAACATTTCTCCCTAGTACTGTTGATAAAACTACATATCTTCAACATATAATACCACACCTCTTTGTGCCATTAATGGTTTGCCTCCCTGTCCCTCCCCAAATGTCCTTCTGCTATTACTATCTCAATCGTCTCCCATTCCCACCCTTTTTTTTTTTTTTTGGTTTTCACTTGCATGGAAGATCTTTTCCCAGCTCTTCATTTTTTTGTCTATGTATGTCTTTATCGGTGAGGTGTATTTCTTGTAAGGAGCATATAGAGGGCTCCAGGGAACAATTATTTTTATTGATATACAATTTACATATCATAAAATTCCATCTAAAGTGTACACTTTATGGTACACAATTGGATGACATTAGGTATTTTAAGTGTTGTCCAGCCATCACCACTCTCTAGTCCTAGAACATTTTCATTACCCTGAAAGGAAATATTGTAGTCATTAAACAGTCATTCCCCATTATCCCCAGACCTGGGCAACTACTAATCTATTTCTGTCTCTATGAATTATTTTCTGGATATTTCATACAAACATATTCAGAACTATGTGCCCTTTGGTATATGATGTCTTTCAGTTAGTATAATACTTTCAATGTTCATCCATATTGTAGTATATATCAGTATTGCATCCCTTTATATGACTGAATAATAGTCTCATATATGGACATACCACACTTCTTTTATCCATTTATTTGTTCATGCACATTTTGGCTATAGTAAATAGTGCTACTATGAACACCTGTTTTCAGTTCTTTTTTATATTTCTTTTTTCTTTTATTATTATTAATATATTTTATTTTATTTTTTTATACATTCAGTCACATTATTTAACTTACAAAGTGAACATTTCAATATGTGAACATTTCTTTCCAATCTAGTTGATCAAAATATCTTCAACAGATATAACTGGCAGTGGAATTTCTGAGTTACATGATAATTCCGTATGTGACTTTATGAGGAAGCTTACAGCTGTTTTCCACATTGTGGTACTGTTTTACATTCTTAGTATTACTCTTTAAGGATTCTAATTTCTTTGTATCTTCAGTAACAGGTTTTTTATTTTATGAATTCACTCATTCATTCATTTAATTTTGGCCATCCTAGTTAGTGTGAAGTGGTATCTTTTTATGGTCTTTATGTTTATTTCTATAATGGTAATGATGTAAAGCACATTTTTAATGTGCTTGTTGGTCATATATTCTTTAGAGAAAAGTCTATTCGACCTTTTTGCATTTTTACATTGAGTCATTTGTTTTTTAGTCCTTTAGGTGTAATAATTACATATTCTGAGCATATGAAACATCAGATATGTGATTTGTAAATATTTTGTATCATTCTTTGGGTGGTATTCTCACTGTTAATAGTGTTTTTAGGGACCAGCAGATGGTGTAGTGGTTGCACCACTGGATTCCCACATGGCCAAACACAGTTCGAGTCCTGGATCCAGTGGCTTGAAATTCATGCTGGGCAGGTGTGCATGCATGCCCAAGATCTCAGGAGGAAAATAGAGAAGGGATTGTGGCATGGTCACCCTCCCAGGGGGTAATTTCTCACTCTTCCTTTCACTGTGTTTGTTCCTCTCTTTCTGGTGAATGCAAGTCATCTAAAACGAAAGCCTTTTTTAAAAAAAGTGTTGCTTGATGTATAATGGTTTTTAATTTTGATAATGTCTAATTTATCTATTTTTTTCTTTTGTTGCTTTGCCTTTGGTGTCATAGTTAAGAATCCATTGTCGGGACCAGCAGTTAGCGTAATGGCTATGTTGCTGGACTCCCATGTAGTGGACCGTGGTTTGAGTTCTGGACCTGGTGGCTTAAACTCACGCCGGGAGCGTGTGCGTGCATGCCCAAGATCCTGAGAGGAGATTGGAAGAGAAGGGAGTGTGGCGTGCCCATCTCTTCTGGAGGGTGATTTCTTGCTTTCTGTCTCTCTGTCTGTCTGGTGAGTGCAAGCGCCCTATAGCAAAAACCTCTCAAAAAAAATCAATTGTCATATTTAAGGTCATAAAGAATTTCCTGAGATTTATTCTAAGAATTTTATAGGTTAAGCTCTCATATTTATTTAGGTCTTCAATATATGTTTTTAATTGTGATAAAATATATACAAGGTAAAATTGAATAATTTTAACCACATTAAGCATACAGATCTGTGGCATTAAGTATATTCACATTATTGTAAAACCATTATCACTCCACTCCCTATCTCCTGAACTTCTTTTATCTCCCCAGACTAGAATTCTATATTCTGAAACCACTCCCCATTACTTCCTCTTCATATCACTAGCAATAGCCATTCTACTTACTGTCTCTGTGAATTTGCCTACTATAGGTACTTCATTCAAGCATACTTATATAGTCAGTCTTTTTATGACTGGCTTACTTTATTTAACATAATGCCATCAAGTTTCCTCCATGCTGTAACATGTATCAGGATTTCCTTTCTTTTTGTTTTTCTTTAAAGAATTATTTTCTTTGTGTGTGTGTGTGTGTGTGTGTGTTTGTGTTTGTGGTCTTTATGTTTATTTCTATAATGGTAATGATGTGTGTTTGGAAAGGATTTTTGCCATAGGGCACGTGTGCTCACCAGAAAGACAGAGAGAGACAAGAGAGACAGAGATAGAAAGTGAGAAATCATCCCCCCTCAGGGGGGATGGCCATGCTGCAATCCCTTCTCCATTCTCCTCTTGGAATCTTGGGCATGCAGGTACGCGCACCCAGCATGAGTTTATGCCACCGGTTCCGGGACTCTAACTGTGGTCGACTACATGGGAGTCCAGAGACATAGCCATTACGCTAACTGCTGGTCCCTAAAGAATTATTTTATTTAACTTTAATTATTTATTTACTTATTATAATAGAAAACTGTATGAGTGAACAACTACAGAAATATACTCCAAAGAAGTAGAAAGAAGTGAATATATCACCAGATGACTAAAAATCAAAGCAGAGTCCCCCCCAAAATGGAAGAAAATCAGAAATTATCCCACCCCCAAGGAACATGATAATGGATAAAACACAAGAGCGCACAGAAATGTCAGAAAAAAATAATTCAGAATATTCATTATAACAAAACTCAATGAGATGCAAGAGAAAACAGACAATCAATTCCAGGAGATGAGAATATCCTTCTATGACTTGAAAGAAGAACTCTATAATGAGATAGTTAAAGAGAAAAAAGGAAACAGAACTACTGGAGATAAAGAATATGATGTAGGAAATTAAAATCTCCCTCAAAAGTATCAATAGCAGATTAGACCATGCAGAAGAAAGAATCTCTGACCTTGAAGAAAAAACCCTCTGATTTAGTCCAAGGAACTAAAAAGAATAGGAGAATAACCATTAAAAATCAGGAAAAGATACAAGAAATCCTAGACACCACTAAATGGCTGAATATTAACAAAATTGTTATCCCAGAAGGTGAAGAGACGGGTAAAGGTATAGAAAATCTTTTTCATGCTATATTTACTAAAAACTTTTCAAATACAGAGAGGCATATAGACATAAAAATCCAGGAAATACAAAGGACATCAAATACATGTAACATAAGAAGAGCCTCTTCAAGTCAATCATAGCCAAATTGGTAAAAATCAAAGACAAAGACCATATTCTAAAAATGACAAGAGAGAAACACTGAGTTATTAACAAAGGTGACCCCATTGGACTAACATTGGACCACTCAAATGGAAACAATGCAGGCAAGGAAAGAATGGGAAGACATATTTAAAACTCTGAAGGAAAAACAATTTCATCCATGAGTACTATACCTGACAAGATTATCCTTCAAGTGGGAAGGAGAAATAAAACCATTCCAAGATAAAACAAATACTGAAAGAATTAACCAAAACTAAACCAACTCTTCAGGATATACTTAGGAAATACTATACCAGGAAAATTAAAGGGAGATAAATAAAAGTAAGAGACACTTGGGCTTGGTCCCTCCAGGTCTTTCCTGGTGATTGCACTCCCACCTCCCAGGATTATCTTTGAAACTTGTGGCCTTAGTCTTCCCAGTGCTCATGGTGCTCCCTGCTGCCTAGGCTCAACCCACCCACTGGGACACATGGGCCTCGTCTAGGCAGGCCTCTTCTGAATATAATCCAATAAATAGGAAAAAGTGAATACTGCATCAGATTCCCAAAAATCAGTACAGATCTTGAAGAAACATGAGAAAACAAGTGGGTAATTCTTCACCAGGGGAGCACAGTAGCCCCTCACCAATGATGGACAGCACAAAGTCATTCACAGAAATGTCAGAAAAAGAATTTAAAACATACATAGTGACAAAACTCAATGAGATGAAAGAGAAAACAATTGCAGGAAATGAGAGAATCATTCCAGGACATAAAAGAGGAATTCCATAAAAAGATAGACACCCTAAAAAAGAAACAGAACTTCTAGAAATGAAGAATACAAGACAAGAAATTGAAATCTCCCTAAAAGCATTAACAGCAGATTGTAACATGCTTAAGAAAGAATTTCTAATCTTGAAGACAAAGTCTCCAACATAGTCCAAACCATCGAAAAGAACAACAATGACTGTAGGAACATGTTCTGAGTAACCTTGTTGCCTGACCTTTCCCTTGACCTATCCAAAAAAAAAAAAAATGAGAATGACATACAGGAAATTCTTGACACCATGAAACAACCAAATATCCATATAAGGGTGTATAAACTTAGAAGAAGTTTAAGGTGAAGAAACTGCTTAAAGAACTGGAAAACCTCTTCCATGAAATATCTGAAAAATTTCCAAATCTAGAGAAACATGGAGAAATTCAGAACCAAGAGAGAAAAAGGACTCCAAATAGAATCAACATAAAAAGATCCTCTTGGGACCTGCAGATGGTGTAATGGTTACATTGCTGGACTCTCACATGGTCAACCATGGTTCAAGTCCCTGATTTAGTGACTTAGAACTCACACTGGATATGTGTGTATGCATACACAAAATCTCAAAAGTAGAATGGAGGAGAAGTGATTTTGGTGTGACCATTACCACAGGGGGTGATTTCTTACTTTCTGTCTCTTCAGAAAGTAAACACACTCTATAGCAAACATCTCTCTACATAAATAAATAATCCTCTCCACAGCACCTCATAGTCAGATTGATAAAACTCAGAAACAATATTCTAAATATGGCAAGAGAGAAATGTCAAGATACTTATAAAGGTTATCACAATGGGATAACATCAGATCTCTTGACTAAAACAATGTAGGCAAGGAAAGAATGGGAAAAGACATTTAAACATTAAAAGCAAAACAATTTCAACCGAGAATAATATATCCAGCAAGATTGTTTCTCAGATGGGAATAACAAATAAAAGTTTTCTCAGAAAAATAAAAACTGAAAGAATTCACCAATACTAGACCAGCTCTACAAGAATTACTAAAGGGAGTATCATATCAGGAAAACTAAAGAGAGACAAACAGAAATAAAAGAACAAAAAATAACCAAGAAAATAGCTAACAAAATGACAAGAATAAGTACACAAATAGTGATAATGTGGAATGTTAGTGGATTAAATTTTCCTATTAAATAATACAGATTGGTTGAATAGATAAAAACAAAACAAAATAAAACAAAAACAAAAACAAAACAAAAAAACAGAAGCTATCTGTATGTTACGTACAAGAAACACATCTCACTGATAAAGACACACATAGACTAAAAGTAAAGAGCTGGAAAAATACATTCCATGCAAATAAAAAACAAAAATGGCTGGAGTTCCAATAGTGACATCAGACAAAATAGACTTTAAGACAAAAGATGTAAGAAGAGACAAAGAAGGACATTATATAGTACTATAAAAACTTGTTCACCAAGAAAATAATAACGCTGTTAAGTATCTACACACCCAATACTGGAGAATCCAAATATATGAAAGAGAGATTGTTGGGTCTCAAGGGAGACATAGACTGCAACACAATTAACATCAGAGATCTCAACACCCCACTGTTTCTTCTGGATAGATCATTTAGACAAAAAATAAACAAAAAGATACAAGATCTAAATGATACCATAAAATAAATCAACCTGACAGACATCTATAGAATCTTTTACCCAATAACCACAAAATATATTTTGCTCACCCCCACAAGCAACATTTTTGAAGATCAACCACATGATAGGGCACAAAATAAAACTTTACAAATTCAAATGTATAGAATATCCACCTACTTTCCCAACTACAATGGAACCAAACTTGAAATCAACTATAGAAAGAGCCCTTGAAAATACACAAACACATGGAAACTAAACAACTTACTCCTGAATGACTTTATAACTATTGAAAAATTAAATCTGAAATCAAAAGTTTAATAGAAATCAATAGGAACTGAGAAAGAAGTATTTATAACCTATGGAACACAGTGAAAGCCATCATAAGAGGGAAGTTCATAGTAATTAGTGAAAAAAAAAAAACATAAAGAAATGGGGTAAATAAACAACCTAACAACACAACTCAGAGAATTGGAAAAACAACAATGAAACCCAAAAAAATTCCAGGAGAAAAGAAATAAAAAAGATTTGAGTAATAACAAATGATATATAGAAGAAAAGAACTACATAAAATAAATAAAAACAAAAAACGTAAGAAGACAAGGTGAAGTTCTAGCCAATTCAGGCAGACAGGAGGATCAAATAAAAGGCACTCAAATAGGAAAAGAAGTGAAATTATCTATTTGCAGATTATACAATTATATAAAGAAAACTGGGCTTCATCATCTAGCACCCTCGTCAGGATGTGCAAGAAGCAGGGGTGCAGCACTGGGCAGTACATCTCAGGCTCCCTTTTCTCCTTACTTGGTCAGAGAGGTGTCTATGAGGTACTGCCATGGCCGCTACTGCCACCACCGCCATCGCCAAACTGCCACCGCCCCAGGGTGCTGTCTGTGGCAAGGAGATGGAGGAGCACGAGCTTAGGAACACAAGTATATAAATAGAGGATTAAGTATGTAATGAAACAAATTTTTGATGCTTGGCATCTGGACTCCCTTGTGCCCTCACTATGGCAGAAGCAACTGTAGATCACAGCCAAAGAATTTGTGAAGTTTGGGCTTGCAACCTGGATGAAGGGGTGAAGAAAATTCGTCAACTTATCTGAAAACATAATTACAATGCTATGGAAACCGAATTCCCAAGAGTGGTTGCAAGACCCATTGGAGAATTCAGGAGCAATGCTGACTACCAGTATCAACTATTGTGGTTTAATGTAGACTTGTTAAAGATAATTCACCTAGGGCTGATGTTTATGAATGAGCAAGGAGAATACCCTTTAGAAACTTCAGCTTGGCAGTTTAATTTTATATTTAATTTGAGGGAATACATGTATGCCCAGTACTCCATAGAGCTGCTAACAAATCTGGTATCCAGTTTAAAAACATGAGAAGGAAGGAATTGAGACCCAGTACTTTGCAGAACTTCTTATGACTTCAGGAGTGGTCCTCTGTAATAGGGTTAAATGGTTATCATTTCATAGTGGTTATGACTTTTACAATATAATCAAAATTTTGACCAACTCTAACTTGCCTGAAGAATAACTTGATTTCTTTGCAATCCTTCAATTGTGTTTTTTTCCTGTCATTTATGATAAAGTACCTCATGAAGAGCTGCAAAAATCTCAAAGATGGATTATAGGAAGTTGAACAGGTAGAGTTGGAATGGAGAGAACCAAAACACCAGGCAGAATCTGATTCATTGCTCATAGGAATAGCTTTTTTCAAAATGAGAGAAATGTTCTTTGAAGATCATGTTAACGATGCCAAGTATTATGGTCATTTGTATGACCTTGGTTCTGGTTCATCTTCTGTACAAAATGGCACAAAGAATGCATGTGAAGAGGAAGCCAATACGCAGTCACCACATGAAATATTCCTTTCATTTTTATTTTTTTGAGCTATACATATGCTTGTTATATAGGTTTTATCTCTGGTTGACTCCCTTGAACAATACCTTTTCTCTCCCCTTTCACAGTCCATTTTATTTTCTGCCTTTCAGTAGTAAGTATAACTGTTCTATTTCAGATTTTAATAACTAGAAACACATTCATGTTTTATTTGGCCTTAATTTAATATACTTGTTAGCAACTGTGTGTGACAGAGAGTAAGGAAAGCCACATCACACTGAATATTTTGATAACCTTTACCTTATTGAGCTAAGTTTGTTCTCCCCCCTTTCCTAATTTAACCAGAACTGATTGTAATTTATTCCCACTTTATGTCTCTCCTATCCATTCTGCAGGAGTTTTAGCAATTTGTGATTATGGGCCATTAATTTTTCACTTTAAAGAGTGCCTTTATGGGAACCAGCAGTTAGCATAATGGCTATGTCGCTGGACTGCCATGTAGTCGACCGCAGTTAGCATCCTGGACCCAGTGGCTTACAACTTACG
>NW_006208581.1:21990-22895 GCF_000334495.1 Tupaia belangeri chinensis | reverse complement strand
GAGTGCCTTTATAATCAAGACTCTCAGTAAAATTGGAATATAAGGACAGTTTCTCAGCATGATAAACACCGTTTATGAAAAACCTAGAGCTAACATTATACTGAATTGGGAAAAGCTGAAAGCTTTTCCACTAAAAACGGGTACAAGACAAAGCTGCCCACTTTCTCTGCTCCTATTCAATATAGAACTGGTAAGTTGTAGCCAATTTGATCACACAAGAGAAGGAAATAAAAAGTCATTTCAATAGTGAAAGAAGAGCTGAAAATATTTATTTTCAGATGACATAATTGTATACATAGAAGACCCAATAGTATACACAAAAAACGTTCTCAAAGTAATAAATGAATACAGTAAGGTGGCAGGATACAAAATTAACTTAGAAAAATCTACAACATTTCTATATACAAACAACAAGCAGACACAGACAGAACTGAAGAAAGTAATTCCATTAACCATACCTACAAGAATCATAAGATATTTAGGAATAAAATTAACCAAGGAAGTCAAAGACCTCTACAAGAAAAACTATGAAAACCTTAAAAAGGAAATTGAAAAGAACACTAAAAAGTGGAAGGACACCCCATGTTCCTGGATTGGCAGAATCAATATAGTCAAAATGACAATCTACCCAAATTTATCTGCATGTTTAATGCAATCCCTATAAAATTACAACAGACATTATTCACAGATCTAGAAAAGACAATCATAGAATTTGTCTGGAACCATAAAATAAATCGTTTTGCTAAAGTCATCCTGCACAAGAAGACTGGAGTAGGTGGCATCTCATTTCCTGACCCTTAAATATATTACAAAGCTGTGATAATCAAAACAGCATGGTATTGGCACAAAAACAGACATGAGGACCAATGGAACAGAGTAGAGACTCCAGAAATAAACCCTCAAAC
>NW_006208581.1:21284-21698 GCF_000334495.1 Tupaia belangeri chinensis | reverse complement strand
GGTCCTGGAAAACCTGGGTATCAACCTGCAGAAAGATGAATCTGAATGCCTGCCACCATTAACAAAAATCAAATCAAAGTGGATCAAAATATCTAAACCTAAGACTGCAAACTATAAAACTACTCATAGAAAACACTGGGGAAACTCTGGGAGACATTGGGGTAGGCAAAGACTTCTCAAGAAAGACCCCCAAAGTGCAGGCAATAATCCCCCAAATAAACAGGTGTGATTACATCAGATTAAGGCTTTTCTGCACAGCAAAGGAAACCATAATTAGTGTGAATCAACAACAGTTGGAATGGGAGATAATTTTTTTTCTTTTTTTTTTTGGAGAGGTTTTTGCTATAGGGCACGTGTGTTTGCCAGACAGACAGAGAGAGACAGAGAGACAGAAAGCGAGAAATCACCCCCTGA
>NW_006208581.1:17349-21011 GCF_000334495.1 Tupaia belangeri chinensis | reverse complement strand
AGAAGATGGGAAAATGAGCTGAATAAACAACTCTCTAAGGAAGACATAAGAACAGCCAAAAAGCATATGGAAAAATGCTCAACATCCCTCATTGTAAGAGAGATGCAGATCAAAACCACAATGAGATACCACATAATCTCAGTCAGAATAGTAAAGATTAAAAAAATAAAACACAAATAATGATGAGTGATGGAAAGGATGTGGTGAAAGGGGGACAATCCTACACTGTTGGTGATAATTTAAATTGGTCCAGCCACTGTGAAGAACGATATGAAGGTTCCTCAAAGACCTTCAAATAAAACTACCATATGATCCAGCAATTCCACTCCTAGGTATCTACCTAAAGGGCAGAATAGTACTCAGCCAGAAAAGTACTTGCACAATTATTTACATTGCAGCATTATTCACAATTGCTAAGACATAGAACCAACTCAAATGTCCATGAACAAATGAATGGATTGAAAAAGTGTCACACATATACTCCATGCAATACTATGCAGCCATAAAAAAAAACATCAAGGCCCTGGCATTTGATAGAAAGTGGATAAATATGTAAGATTTATTGCTGAGTAAAGCAAGTCACACTATAAAAGAGAGACATTGTGTCTCCACTTAACATATACCAACTGTCTGCAATCTATGGTAGAGACTTAAAGACTGGAGAACATAAAAGCATTAAAAACTGTAATGGACACTAGAGACAAAGTGGAAAGAGAGTATGGGAGGGGAAGAGCATAGGAAAGGAAATTTTGGGGAAAATGTAGAGGTAAGACATTTGTGGGACACAGATTAGGTATTTTATCTGTTACTGAGGACGTGTATAATAGTCTCAACTGGACTGGACTGAGGTGTATATCATGCTGGGTAAAGTATCTTCACAATCTAAATGATGTATAGCAATTTAATATATAATTAATAGCCTATTCATGCATTAATTTAAAAATAAATTAAAAAATAGAAAAGAGTGATTCTGACTCACACCCTTTGTTTTATCAGAAATTTGTTTTTTCTTGCTCTTAGCTGGAAAAAATAACCATCTGCCAACTTTATACAGAATTTGCTTGTTTTTGACTCACAGAATATTGCACATTCATTGTGCAAATGATTTAGCCAGAATAACAGACAAGAAGTTACTGAGGATTTTAATAACCGCTGTTTCTGTCTGTAGTGTTTAATCTTCCAAGCACATCAAGTGTCTTTCAGTTTCTAATTGGCATGGGTAGGCTGCTCTGTGATTGAGGAATTTTAAAACCAGCTTTATGGCCTTCAGAAAAAACATTTTGTTATTAGATGTTTTTTATCTGCCAGGAAACTGCTATTCAAGATGATGAAGCTACCTTAGTTTATGAGAGCACATTTCCTTTGATCTGCTTGTTTTTAATTCCATCACTGTTTATCCTTATCTTTTTGTTTTATGGTCATACATATGATGACCTAGATTTGTTGATTACACATATCAATTTTATTACAATCCAAAGATAATAAATCCTTAGGCATATTTTATACCAAATTAAATTAGAAGACAAAAATTGTGCTTTCATAGTTGCTATAAAGGTTAAAAATGGAATAATTTGGTACAACACAAAAAAATACTAATTAATGCTTTGCCTATTTTTTTCCTTGATGTCTTTCCTCAAACTACTCCTTCACCAATCCACTTCCTACTCTATATCTGGTATTCACAGCCATTTACTGTGTTTCTATATCCTTTAGTCATTCAGTTTCGGTCATAGAGTGTGGACACTCTGTGCATATTAAGTGGAGACATACAATGTCTCTCCTTCATAGCCTGGCTTGCTTCACTCAGCAGTAAATATTCCATATTCATCCACTTTCTGTCAAAAGTCAGGTTCTTCTTTTTTTTTATTTTTTTTATTTCTGAGTAGTATTCCTTAAGAGTATATGTGCCATAGTTTTTTAATCCATTCATCTATTCATTGGCATTTGGGTTTGTTCCACGTCTTAGCAATTGTGAATAATGCTGCAATAAACATAGATGTTCAAGCACTTTTCCAATTAAAAATTCTTCTGTCCTTTGGGTAGATACCAAGGAGTGGGATTGGTGGATCATAAGTGAGTTCTATGAGTAGATTTTTGAGGAATCTACAAATTGTTCTCCACAGTGGCTAGATCAGTTTACATTCCCACCAGCAGTGGGAATGTAAAACTTTCACCACACCATGGTCAGCACTTATCATTTTTTTCCCTTTAAACTTAGTCATTCTGATTGGGATAAGGTGGTATCTCATTGATCTGCATTTTCCTTACAATGAGAGATGTTGAACATTTTTTCATATGCATTTTGAAATTCTTATGTCATCCTTAGTGTTTTTTTTTTCTACTCATTCGCCCAACTTTTAATAGAGTTGATTATCTTTTTTTGGGACAGCTGCTTGAGTTCCTTGTGTCTTCTGGTTAGCAGTCCCTTATCTGCCACATAGTTTACAAAAATATTTTCCCATTCTGAGAACTATAGATTCAGACTAATTACTGTGTCTTTTGCCATATAAAAATTTCTTAGTCTCATATAATCCCACTTGTTTATTTCAGGGAGTTATACATTTTTAAATTTTTTTTTTCATTTTTATTTATACATTCAACCATGTTATTTAGCTTACAAAGTGAATATTCCAACATGTGAACACTTCTCCCTAGTACAGTTGGTAAAACTATAAAATTATCTTCAACAGATAATACCATATTTCTTTGTCCTATTAATGCTTTGCCCCTCTATTTTTATTCTAAATGTCCTTCCTCAGATTATACTCTTTCACACATACTATATCTTTTATTCACATCCATTTACTGTGTTTCTATATCCTTTAGTCAGTCAGTTTCAGTCATAGAATGCAGACACTCAGTATATATTAAGTGGGGACATACAATGTTTCCCTTCCTAGCCAGGCTTGCTTCATGAAGCAGTAAATCTTCCATATTCTGTCAAAGCCAAGGTTTTTTATTATTATTATTATTTTATGGCTGAATAGTATTCCATAGAGTATATGTGCCATAATTTTTTAATCCATTAATCTGTTTGTGGGCATGTGGGTAACATACTCCATTTTCATGAAAGATGGAGGGGAGTTACTCTATTCCTTGTTTATTCATACCTGAGGCTCTTCTACTTCTAGCCATTGGAAGATGTACTCACTTTTGAATACCTCTTAGGAGAATGTTTCTCTGACTAGGAGTGTGTTTCCCTTTTGCTGCAAATTGACGTGTACCAAAGTCTCTTCTGTTGTTTTTAGTAATGTGTTCTCAAGAAAGTTACTCTATTCAGGTGTCTGAAGAGCAATATCTCCTTTTTCACAGCTGGTTCAGTACAAGGGAGGATCACAGAGAACCTTATATTACTAGAAAATTTCAGATCTCTGATTCTAGACCTGCCTAGTCCCTTTGGCAAGGTGAAAGATGAGAAAGATCAGGAAGAGGAAAAGAAAAGAGTACAGTGGGGAATAAAGAAAAAGTTGTGTGCCGTGGGTTTGTGGCCCGTGATTACGCCAGAAGATTACGCCAGAAGATTACGCCAGAAGACTGGAGATGTTACTGGAGGCTGCTGCAGAGAAAAGGCCAGTCTCTTGGGGAAAGGAGAGGAGGGTATTAACAAAAGAATGGAGAAGAGCAAAGAAAAAAAAAAGAAAAAAAAACTTTCACCTGCCTAG
>NW_006208581.1:13649-17339 GCF_000334495.1 Tupaia belangeri chinensis | reverse complement strand
GGGTCTCGGGCTGGGGAGCCTGGAAGTGAGGGTGTGGGGGCGGTTGTGCCCCTGCCTCAATGTCTCTTACTGCCCAGAGGCCTGGAGACACAATTGGAGGCTGCTGCAAAGAAAAGGCTTAAATATCTTTTATTTTATCCTCTTTTCTAATTGCATTGGTGAAGACTTCCAGTACTATATTGAAAAGGAGTGGAGAAAGTGGGCATCCTTGTCTTGTACCCATTTTTAGTGGGAAAACTTTCAACTTTTCTCCCTTCAGGATGATGTTAGCTATGGGTTTTTCATAGATAGCTTTTATTGATCCTTCTATGCTGATTTTTCTGAGAGTCTTGACCAGGAAGAAATGTTGTATCTCATCAAATGCTTTTTCTGCATCAATTGATATGACCATGTGGTTTTTATCATTCTTCCTGTTAATATGATGCATTACATTTATGGTTTTGCATATGTTGGACCAACCTTGCATTCCTGGAATAAAGCCTACCTGATCATGATGTATAATTTTTTTATAAGTTGTTGGATATGATTTGCAAGTATCTTGTTGAGAATCTTTGCATCTGTATTCATCAAAGATATTAGTCTATGGTTTTCTTTCCTTGTCCTGTCCTTATCTGTTTTAAGTATAAGGGTGATGGAGGCTTCATAGTATGAATTAGGGAGAAATTCGCCCTTTTCGATATTTAGGAATAACTTGAACACAATGAGGGTTAACTCTTCTTTATACATTTTGTAGAATTCAGAGGTGAAGCCATCAGGACCAGAGCTTTTCTTTGTTTTGCATTTATTTATTACTGATTCAATCTCCTGGCTTGTTATAGGCCTAGTCAGACTTCCTTATCCTCCTGGCTCAATTTTGGTAGATTATACGTGTCCAGAAATTTGTCCATCTTATCAAGCTTTTCTTGTTTCTTGGCATATAGTTGTTCATTTTATCCTCTAATGATGTTTTGTATTTCTGCTATGCCTGCTGTTATATTGCCTGCTTCATTGCATATTTGATTTATCTGGTTGCTTTCTCTCTTCTTAACAAGTCTTTCTAGTGGTGTACCGATTTTATTTTTTGAAAGAACAAGCTTTGACTTTCATTTATTTTCTGTGTAGTTTGTTTATTTTCTATGTCATTTATTTCTTCTCTTCTCTTTATTATTTTCTTTCTCCTCAAGATTTTTTTTTGGCTTTTTTTGCTGTTGCTTTTCCAATTTTATGAAGCACGTTAGGTGATCCATTTTCCTTCTTTCTGTCTTCTTATGTGTACAAATTGCTATGAACTTCCCTTCTACGACTGCATTTGCAGTGTCCCAAGACTATGGAAATGCATGTCCTCAATGTCATTGGCTTTCATAAAATTTTTTAGAGGTTTTTGTTATAGGGTGCGTGCATTCATCAGAAAGACAGAGAGAGACAGAGAGACAGAAGGCGAGAAATCACCCCCCAGGGGGATGGCCATGCCTCAATCCCTACTCCTCCATTCTCCACTTGGGATCCTGGACACGCACAACACATGCCCGGCGTGAGTTTTAGCCACTGGGTCTGGGATTCAAACCATGGTTGCTACATGAGAATTCAGCAACATAGCAATTATGCTAACTGCTGGCCCCCCATGACTTTTTTTTATTTCAGTCCTTATTTTTTCAGTAGCTGTGAAGTCATTCAATAGTAGGTTATTTAGTTTCCATGTATTTGACTGATTTTGAGGATTTCTCTTGAAATTAAAATCAAGTTTAATTCCATCATGGTCAGAAAAGATGCTGGATATAGTTTCTATGCCTTTGAATCTGTAGGGCCTTGCATTGTGCCCTATCATGTGGTCAATCTTCAAAAAGTTTCCATGTAGGGGTGAGAAAAACGTGTATGTCGTGGTATCTGGGTGAAATGTTCTATAAATGTCTGTTAAGTCCATTTGATTTATGGTATCATTTAGATCCTTTATCTCTTTACTTATTTTTTGCCTAAATGATCTGATCTAGAGGGGACAGTGGGGTATTGAGGTCTCCAATAATTAGTATGTTGCAGTCTATCTTTCCTTTTAGATATAATAGTCTTTCCTTCACATATTTGGGTGCTCCTGTGTTAGGTGCATAAAATGATATTTATAAGCATTAAAACTCCTCGAGCCATTGACCCTTTTACTACAATATAGTGCCCCTTTTTGTCCCTTTGAACAGTTTTTGTTTTAAAGCCTATCTTGTCAGAAATTAGTATCATGACTTCAGCTTTTTTTTTTGGGGGGGGGGTCCCATTTGCATGGAAAACCTTTTTCCAACCCTTCACTTTTAGTTTATGTGTGTCTTTATAAATAAGATGTGTTTATTGATGGGAACAGATAGAAGGTTTCTGGTTTTTCTTTTTATTTTCCATTCAGCCATTTTTTGGTCTCTAGATGGGAGAATTTAATCCATTAACATTCAATGTTATCATTGATATTTCCAGACTTGTCCAAATGTTTAATTTGGCCATTTTCTTTGTTGTCATTTATTTCTTTATTTCTGGCTGTTCTTTCTCTTGAAGAGCTGGTCTGGTGTTGGCAAATTCTTTCAGTTTCTGTTTGTTTGAGAAGATTTTAATCTTTTATTCCCATATGAAGGATAATCTTGCAGGATATAATAATCTCAGTTGAAATCGTTTCTCTCTTAACACTTTCAATATGTCTTCCCATTCTTTCCTTGCTTGCATTTTTTCTGTTGAGAGGTCTGGTGTTAGCCTGATGGGATGACCTTTGTAAGTCACTTGTCATTTCTTTCTTGCCATTTTTAGTATCTTGTCTTTATCTGTGGTCTTTGCCAATCTGGATAGATGCACTTTGGAGAAGATCTTGGCTTGATTCAATTTAGGGCCCTTTGTATTTCTTGGGTCTGGATGTTTGTCTCTCTAGACTTGGCAAATTTTCTTCCAGGATTTCCTGGAATAGATTTTCCATGTCCTTATTATTTTCTTCACCTTCTGGGATACCAATTATTCAGATGTTTTGACGTTTAATGGAATCTAGTATTTCTCATATATTATCTTCGTGTTTTGTTGTTGTTGTTGTCATTTTATCTATTATTTTGATGGGGGTTTTTTAGGTCAAACGTTTTATCTTCTACATCAGAGATTCAATATTCAACATGGTCTAATCAACTTTTAATACTTTCAAGAGAGTTTTTGATTTCCTGTATTACAGTCTTTATTTCTAATAGTTGTACCTAATTCTTTCTTAGAGTGTCCATTTCTTCTTTCATATCGTGGAAGTACTTCCTAATCTTCTTTAGTTCATTGTCTCTTTTCAACTCATAGAAATTTGTCACCATGAATGTTCTAAATTCTTTCTCTAACATTTTGGTAACTTCCTCTGGTTTTTGAAGAGACTGAGGAGAATTATTGTACTCTTTTGATGGAGACATATTTCCTGGTTTATTCAGACCTGAAGGTTTTATTCTACTTCTCACCATTGGGAGATGTATTCTTGTTTGAATACCTTAAAGTGTGTTTCCTTTTTGCTGTGGATTGATGTGTGCTGAAATCTCTCTTCTGTTGTGTTTAGCAATGTGGTCTCAAGAAGAGTATTGTATTCAGGTGTCTTTCTGAGAGTGGAGCGCTCTTGGGTTGGGAGAGCTAGCTGGAGCTGATGTTAGGGTCAGTGGTGGCCCTGCCTCAAAGTCCCTTGCTGGCCACGGGGCTGGAGATCTGCAATCAATTATATATATATATATA
>NW_006208581.1:8921-12415 GCF_000334495.1 Tupaia belangeri chinensis | reverse complement strand
TATATATATGAACTTTATATATGAACTTTGTCTGGAATTATGTAAGGCCCTGTATTACCAAAGCAATACTGTGCAAGGGGAATAAAGTAGGAGGCATCCTACTTGCAGGCCTCAGTATGTATTACAAATCTGTGATAATCAAAACAGTTTGGTATTGGCAGGAAAACAGGCAGGTAAACCAATGGAATAGAAGTGAGAAACCAAAAATAACCCCAAAACATAAAGTCTACTGATCCTTGAGAAAGGGAACTAAACAATTCATGGGGAAAAAAATATCTCTTCAGCATATGGTACAGGAAAACCTGGATATTCTCCTGTAGAAGAACAAAACTGGACCCCTATATTTCACCACTAGCAAAAACCAACCAAAATGCATTAATGACCTAAAAAATAAAATCTCAAAGAATAAAATTGCTGGCGAAAAACACAGGGAAAACTTTTGGAGAACTAGAAGTTCTTTAAGAAAACCCCCAAAGCAGAGGCAATAGTCCCAAAAATCGACAAGTGGGACTAAATTAGGCTAAAAGCTTCTGCACAGCAAAGTAAACAGTAACTAGAGTGAAGAGACAACCCTCAGAGCATGAGAATATATTTGGAAACTATACCTCAGATAAGGGACTGATAACCAGAATATACAGAGAACTCAAGAAACTTACCCACAAATAAATAATCAATGCAAATAAAAGATGAAAAAATGAGCTGAACAGACAACTCTCCAAGGAAGACATACGAATGGCCAAAAAGCATATGAAAACATGCTCAACATCTTTTATCACAAGGGAAATGAAATCAAAACCACATTGAGAGGCTACTTAACCCCAATCTAAATGGCTAAAATAAAAAAAAAAAGAGAGAGAGAGAGAGAGAGAAAGAATAATATGTTTTGGTGGAGATGTGGTGAAAGGGAACCTTCATACACTGTGGGAATCGAAGTTAGTACCACTACTATTGAGAATGATATGGAGGTTCTTCAAAAACCTACAAATAGAACTACCATATTACCCAGTAATTCCACTCTTAGGTAATTTCCCAAAGGATAAGAAAACCTTCAGTTGTAAAAACACTCGAATATCCATGTCTAATTTTACCATTATTTAAAATTGCTAGGCCATGGAATCAACCCAAATGTCTAAAAGTATTTAAAATTGCTAGGCCATGGAATCAACCCTAATGTCTAAAAGTAGTTGAGCAATTTGAAAAAAATGTGGCATATATACTCTATGGAATATTATTCAGCCATAAAAACAATGAGACCCTGATATTTGATACAAAGTGGATGAATACAGAAGACTTAATGTTAAGCAGAGCAAGCCAGAATATGAAAGTACGATTTTGTATCTTCACTCAATATATACCAAAATATCTGCACTCTGTAGAAGAAACTGAAAGATTGGGAGATATAATAGTTTGCAGGGCAACTGTAGATACAAGAGATAGTAGGGAGGGGTAATGGCCAAGGGAGGGGAACAAGGAAAAGACAAACAATGTATTTAACTGATATAAATATGAAAAGTTACTTGCTGATGACAATGTACATGGTCATGTCTTTGTAATGACTGATATGCACTGTATTTGTGCTGAGGAAAACCCTGTTGAACAATGTGAAGATGTATAATGAGCTCTCTTTCCCACTATACAAGATGGCAGGTGAAAAAGCTGTGAACCAAATACTATGAAGAAACCTGAAGCCAAGAAGGTTGATGCTAGTTGCAAGATTAAAAAGGGTTACCCCCCAAGAAGGGGAAAGCCCCATTGCAGCTGAAATCCAGTCCTAGTCCAGGGCATTGGCAGATACTCCCGATCTGCCATGTATTCCAGGAAGGCCATGTAGCCAGAGGAAATACACGGCCACCAAATCCAGGATTGAAAAGGAAAACAAGGAGAAGTTTCTTGTGACTATCATAAAACCCGTTGGTGGAGACAAGAATGGTGGCACCTGGGTGGTTAAACGTCGCAAAATGCCTAGGTATTATATTACTGAAGATGTGCCTCAAAAGCTATCGAGCCACTGCAAAAAAAACCCCTTAAGTCAGCATGTGAGAAAGCTGTGAGCTAGCATTACTTCTGGGACTATTCTGATCATCCTCACTGGACACCACAGAGGCAAGAGAATAGTTTTCTTGAAGCAGCTGAGCAGTGCCTTGCTACTCGTAACTGCACTGCTTGTCCTCAATCAAGTTCCACTGCGTAGAACACACCAGAAATTTGTCATTGCCACCTCCACAAAAATTGATATTAGCAAAGTAAAAATCCCGAAGCACCCTACTAATGCTTACTTCAAGAAAAAGAAACTAGAATGTGAGATCTTCAACACAGAGAAGGATACATACGAGATTTCAGAGCAGCACAAGATTGATCAGAAAGCTGTGGACTTGCAAATTTTACAAAAAGTCAAAGCTGTTCCTCAGCTCCAGGGCTACTGGCTATCTGTGTTTTCCATTACAAATGGAGTTTATCTGCACAAATCGGTGTTCTAAATTTTTTGCCAAGAATCTAATTAAATGACTGATCATAAAAAAGATGTATAATGATTAAATATGTATATAGATATAGATATATGTATGTATGTAAGAGAACACAAAACAACTACCAAATTAAAAAAAAAAAAGGATAAGTCCACACATACCAATAATAACACTGAATGTCAGGATTAAATTTCCTGACTAAAAGGCTAAAAAAATGTAGATTAATTATTTTACACACAAGCAGGTATAAATACAAATCCACCATTTATTTGATAGACAGTTTTCTCCACAAGTTTAAATTTATATATTTATTATGAGCATTACTCATTTTATAAAGCTAAATAACAGGGGAAAAGTCCAAAATGCTACAAGTACCTAAGTCTTGGGACCAGCAGATGGCATAACAGTTACAGGACTCAACTCCCATGTAGTCAACGATGGTTCAAGTCCTGGACCCAGCAACTTAAACTCACATTGGGCGTGTGTGTGTGTGTGTGTGTGTGTGTGTCCAAAATCCTAAGGAGAATGGAGAAGAGATTGTGGCATGGCCATCATCCCTGAGGGAGGGGATTTCTTGCTTTCTGTCTGGTGAGTGAATGTGCCCTATAGCAAATATCTCTCTAAAAATGAAAAAATAAATTACCAACAACAGCAAAAAACAAGAACCTGAGTCTTTACGTGTAATGAATTTTAAAAAGGCTAAAATCAAGAACATTATGAAGCCTATAAATTGCCAAATCACTGACTTTATTATGTTTTCACTTTTAAACATCTCTTTCCAATTTTATTTTGCTTTTGCTTTTTTTGAGGACTTATTTTTTTCTGCATAGTAGAGTACTACGGTCTTACAAGAACTCACAATGAATGAGCAAAAGTTTTCTTTTACCTTTTTTTTGGGGGGGAGAGGTTTTCGCTATAGGGTGCGTGCGCTCGCCAGACAGACAGAGAGAGACAGAGAGACAGAAAGCGAGAAATCACCCCCCGGGGGGATGGTCACGCCGCAATCCCTTCTCCTCCATTCTCCTCTCG
>NW_006208581.1:4012-8860 GCF_000334495.1 Tupaia belangeri chinensis | reverse complement strand
GGTCAAGGATGTGAACCGCAGTCGACTACATGGGAGTCCAGCAACATAGCCATTACGCTAACTGCTGGTTCCCTCTTTTACTTTCTAAATAGCTGTTGTTTGGTACAATTTTACCTATCTCTCTCTCTCTCTCTTTTTGTTATGTTAGATATCATTAGTTTATTATAAAAGAGAAACATGGAAATTATTTATATGATGAAAGATTTCACAACTTCAGTGGAATGGGCAGCTTCATGTGATGTCATTTCAGTAGTGATTATTTCAGTCTACATACTTTCCAAGAATGTCACCATCTCTAAATATGAAATAATCCTTGTCATCTAGAACTACTTTGGTGCCTCCATATTCTGGAAAAACTTTATCTCCGACTTTCACACTAACTGGTTGCATCTCTCTTTTTTTTCTCCACTCTGTCCTCTAGAGCCAAATCCAACAGCTACTACTATAGCTTGCAATATTTTTTCTTGAGACTTTTCTGGGAGCATAATGCCTCCTTTGAAGTTACTGTTTCCACAGCACTCCTTTCAACCAATACTCGGTCAAAGAGTGGAAGAAACTTCCTATATGCCTGTACCGCCATGACTCCCACAGGCGCAGCTCATACTCCGGTGCCTCACAGCTGCCACAGCAAACGGAGAGACCCGTACTCAGGCCTTTGGGACACGTGAAACGTCCGGGATGTGAACCGTGGTCAACTACATGAGAGTCCAGCGACATAGCCATTATGCTAACTGCTAGTCCCCAGTTTTTAGTTTTTGATTAAAAAAATTTCTTCTTTCCTTTTTTGGTTTTCTTTTTTTTCTTTTACTTCAAGCTTACTTTCTCACTTTGCTGTTCAGCCTCCACACCGAGTGTCTAGATAGGCCTAGGTGCACAATAGCCAAGCACCTAAATATTTCTAGGGTCATAGAAATACTCAACCCTTTCTGAACCTGATGCCTGAAGGAAGAAACTTCTCTTCATAAATCTGAACTCAAAGCCTCTTTCTGTGGATACCACATTGCAAAACACACTAAGAGGACAGAAATTGTCTATGAAGTATCTTACAGTAAAGGAAAGGACATGATCTTACAGTTGCAAAAACCTTCTCTAAACAATTAGCCAAAAGTGAAGACACCACCAAATGACTAAAATTAAGGGAAGAGAGACTGTGGAGTGAGCAGCAGGGAGAAGTACAGAGCTGCAGAGAGTGTAGCTCATCTCCTCCCACATGCCTCTAAACTCTCAGTTGAAACCCTGTAGCTCAGCCCAGGTTCACCTATTCCCTAGAAACTGTGAGACATTTTTAATATCCAGTTCTAAGGTCAAAAGTGCATGTTGCTTGGTGAGCATCAGGGAAATGGAACTGCAGAGAGATTGTGGATCACCTCCTCCTATACACCTCTGAATGCTTA
This sequence comes from Tupaia belangeri chinensis, assembly GCF_000334495.1. Lineage (NCBI taxonomy): Eukaryota > Metazoa > Chordata > Mammalia > Scandentia > Tupaiidae > Tupaia > Tupaia belangeri. The sequence goes on along the minus strand of NW_006208581.1, from coordinate 7,466 downwards.
GAATTAATTCCAAGAAGTTAGGAGGAAATGTATAATCCATGAAATGACCAGAAATCACCACAGAGGCACAAGAAATACGAGAAGCCAAGAAAATATCTCTTCCCCAAGGGTAAGAGTCCTTCATCATCCACAAACAGTAGTACTATGGAACTCATGGAAATGTCCAATAAAGAATTCAGAATATTCATAGTGACAAAACTAAATGAAATGCAAGAGAGGGGAGGGAGACAATGAACTCCAGAAGGTGCAAGAGAAAAGAGACAAGGAGTTGAGGTGACAATGAGGTGAGGACGTTTTTTCACAGTTGAAAGAAGAAATACAAACCATAAAAAGAATCAAATGGAGTTGTTAGAGATCAAGGCTGTAATACAGGAAATCAAAAACTCCCTCGAAAATATTAAAAAAAGATTAGACCGTGTAGAAGATTGAATCTCGGATGTTGAAGACAAAACCTCTGACCTAGAAAAAAATCACCAAAAAGAGTGAGAAAATAACTCCCAAACATGAGCATAATATACAAGAAATACTAGATACCATTAAGTGCCCAAACATCTGAATAATTGGTATCCCAGAAGGTGAATAAAATAATAAGGACATTGATAATTTATTCCATGAAATCCTAGAATAAAACTTTCCAAACCGAAAGAGACATTCAAATATCCAAACCAAAGAAATACAAAGGACCCCACATAAAATCAACCTAAGAAGATCTTCTCCAAGGCACATTCATCGCCAGATTGGTCAAATCCACCAACAAAGACAAGATACTAAAATTGGCAGGAAAGTAACATCAGCTTACTTACAAGGTTATACCATCAGGCTAACATCAGATCTCTCATCAGAAACAATGTGAGCAAGGAAAGAATGGGAAAATATATTCAAAGTGCTAAATAAGAAACAATTTCAACCAAGAATACTATACCCAGTAAAATTATCTTCCATGTGGGAAGAAAAGACAAAAAAAAAAAAACATTTTCAGATAAACTTGAAAGAATTTACAAACACCAGATCAGCTTTCCAAGAAATTCTGAAGGGAGTGCTTTACCAGGAAAACTAAAGTCACACAGACAGAAATAAGAAAACAAAAAGCAACCAAGAAAATGCTAGGAACAAATCCAGAAATATCAATAATAACATTGAATGTTAACTTCTTAAATGAGAAGATTGAACCAGAGTAATACTGCAAATTCTACAGGAGAGAGATTAATTACATGAGACTGAACTGTTGAAATAAAATTTTATGACTTTTGACTAAAACAGCCCTGATTTTTCTACTATACTTTCTTATCCAAATTTAAGGATTTTGCTTTCTTTTGAGATGTTGGTAGGTTCTGCAATTTGTTAAAAATTTTTTTGGCTGGATTTTTTTTTTAATTGAAACATAATATTTTCTCCCTTCCTGAACTCACTGGAATTGAAAAATATTTGTGTGTATCCTTATTTTGTGGCAGAAGGAATATTTGCAGAAGTTCAATAATACCTGCTGCCTTGAATCAGAAATTGGAAATACTTGTTATTGCCAGGACATTGACTGGAATGTCATCTCTGAAGATATGATCAGAAAACTATGGAACCAAAGTACATCTCAAGAAAGCCAACAGAGGCTCTTTGGAAGATTACCTGGTACCATAAACAGTTCTGCCTGGCAAAGAGGATGCAAGAAGCCATATGAAAGAATTTGTACCAGAAAATAATCTGAACTTTTCCAGCCCAGCATTGTAGTCAGTAGAGATTGCAAAAGAGCAGCTACAACCAGAGGATTACCTTGAGGAAGGCTTTGAAGGAAGAAAAAGAGGCTGATTTTGCCAGCAGGTGGTAAATCACAGAATACCTGGTAGGTAGAACTGAGTTGGGAAGGTTCATGTGTGAATTGTGTGCTGAGTATTTGCTTCTCAACAGTTTAAGTAATTGACATGTAAACATTTTCTCAAAAATATTTAAAAGCAAAAAAAAAAGGAAAAAGAAAAAATTCAGAATATTCATTATGACAACACTTAACAAAATGCAAGAGAAAACAGAACCAATTGCAGAAGATAAGAAAATCCTTCCATGACACAAAAGAGGAACCACATAAGGAGATATATATTGAAAAATAATGAAACAGAACTTACAGAGAAAAAGAATAACATTGCAGGAAATCAAAACCTCCTTTGAAAGTATTAACAGATGATTAGACCATGTAGAAGAAAGAAACTATGACTTTGAAGACAAAAGCTCTGATTTAGTCTAAGTAACTGAAAAGCATAGAATAATCATCATTAAAAATAAGGACAATAGGGAACCAGCAGTTAGCGTAATGGCTATGTCGCTGGACTCCCACGTAGTCAACCGCGGTTCACGTCCCGGACCCGGTGGCTTAAAACTCACGCTGGGCGCGTGTGCGTGCGTGCCCAAGATCCCGAGAGGAGAGTGGAGGAAAAGGGATTGCGGCGTGACCATCCCCCCTGGGAGGTGATTTCTCGCTTTCTGTCTCTATGTCTCTCTCTGTCTGTCTGGCGAGCGCACGCGCCCTACAGTGAAAATCTCTCCAAAAAAAAAAAAAATAAGGACAATATAAGAGAAATCTTAGACACAATTAAATGGCCAAATATCTGCATAATACATATTCCAGAAGGTGAAGAAACAGGTAAAGACATACAAAACACCTTTCATAATACTCTGTATTAGCTGAAAATTTTCTAAATTTAGAGAGGCATGTGTACATCAAAGTCTAGGAGATACAAAAGACAGCAAATAGATGTATTATTAACATAAGATGATACTCTGCAAGGCATATTATAGCCAAATTGATAAAAATAAAAGACAGACAAACAATAAAGAAAATCAATACACCACTATCGAGACCTATTAAGAAGAGAGAAAGGAACCAGGTCAATCAGATCTGCAATGAAGCAGGCAAAATAACAGACATAGTAGAAATACAAAACATTGTTAGAGGATACTGTGAACATCTGTATGCCAAGAAACAAGATAATCTGGATGAGATGGACATATTCCTGGGCAAATACAGTCTACTTAGATTGAGCTAGGGGTATATAGAAAGTCTGAATAGGCCCATAACAAGACAGGAGATTGAATCAGTAATAAATAACCTCCCAACAAAGAAAAGCCCTGGCCCTGATGGTTTCACCTCTGAATTCTACAAAACTTTCAAAGAAGACTTAACCCCCATTCTTCTCAAGTTATTTCTAAAGATACAAAAGGGTGAATCTCTCACTAATTCATTCTATGAAGCTTCTATCAACCTTATTCTTAAAACAGATAAGGACAGGACAAGGAAGGAAAACTGTAGACCAATATCCTTGATGAATATACACGCAAAGATTCTCAACAAGATACTAGCAAATCGCATTCAACAACTTATAAAAAAGATCATACACCAGGATCAGGTAGGCTTTATTCCAGGAATGCAAGGTTGGTTCAACATACACAAAACCATAAATGTAATACACAA
>NW_006208581.1:0-2220 GCF_000334495.1 Tupaia belangeri chinensis | reverse complement strand
AAATCACCCCCCAGGGGGGATGGTCACGCCGCATTCCCTTCTCCTCCATTCTCCTCTCGGGATCTTGGGCACGCACGCACATGCGCCCAGCGTGAGTTTTAAGCCACCGGGTCCGGGACGTGAACCGGGGTCAACTACGTGGGAGTCCAGCGACATAGCCATTACGCTAACTGCTGGTTCCTGAAAGAGGGATTTTCTTACACTGTTGGTGGGAATGTAACTGGTCCAGCTACTATGGAGAACAATTTGTATATTCCTCAAAAATCTACACATAAAACTACCATATAATCCAGCAATTCCACTCCTTGGTATCTACCCAAAGGACAGAAGAATACTTAATTGGAAAAGTGCTTGCACATAGATGTTTATTGTGGCACTATTCACAATTGCAAAGTCATATTCACGATTGCTAAGATATGGAACCAACCCAAATGCCCCTTTATGGATGAATGGATTGAAAAACTGTGGCACATATACTCTATGGAATACTATTCAGCCAAAAAAAAAAAAAATCCTAGCTTTTGACAGAAAGTGGAAGAAATGGAAGATTTACCGCTGAGTGAAGCAGGCCAGGCTATGAAGGAGAGACATTGTATGTCCCCACTTAATATATGCCTAGTATCCACACTCTATGACTGAAACTGATTGACCAAAGGATGTACAAACACAACAAAGGGAGGTAAATATCAGATATAATGTACATGGAAGAGTAGGGCCTGTGGAAGGACATTTAAAAGAAAAACACAGAGGCAAAGCACTAATAGAACAAAGAAATGTGATATTATCTGTTGAAGATGTTTTATAGTTTAATCAACTAGACTACGAAGAAATGTTCACGCATTTTAATATTCACTTTGTAAGCTAAAAAAGGTAATTGAATGTATAAAAAATGAAATAAAAAATAAATTAATTAAATAAATTAGTTAATTAATTTTTAAAAAGACAGACAAAATTCTAAAACTGGCAAGAGAGAAATACAAAGTTACTTACAAAGGTTACCCTATTATACTAACATCAGACCTCTCAGCTGAAGCAATATAGACAAGGAAGGACTGAGAGGATGTATTAAAACTCTGAAAGGAAAAGCAATTTCAGCCAAGAGTACTATATCTGGCAAGATTATCCTTCAAATGAGAAGGAGAAATAAAATCATTCATAGATAAACAAATGATGAAAAATTTTACCAAAATGAAACTGACTCTTTGGGAAATGATTAAAGTAATACTCTACCAGGAAAACTAAAGCTAAACAAATAGAAGAGAATGAAAAACAATTTGGAAAAAAAGGATAAGTCAACATATGTTGCTAATAACTCTGATTGTCAGGACTAAATGTAGATTCAACAATTTATACACAAACAGGTTTAAGAACAAATCCATTAATTATTTGATAGACTGTTGTCACTACACGTTTTAATTTATATATTTATTATAGCCATTACTTATTGTATAAAATTGAATAATAGAAGGAAAGTCCAAAATATTATAGTTGTATCTTTCTTTGAAGTGAATTTTTTAAAAAAGGCTAAAATCTAGAACTTTGTAAAGCCTATAAATCACCAAATCACTGGCTTCACCATTTTTTCTCTCTTAAACATCTCTCCCATTTTCTTTTTTCTTTGCTTTTCTGAAGATGTTTTTCTTTATACACTGTACATTATGATGGCTTTAAAAGAACTAGCAGTATGTGAGTAAAAGTATTTTTCTGTCTCTTTCTAATGAGCTATTGTTATGTACAATTTTACTGTCTCTAACTGGACCAATGATTGATACCCACAGGTTATTTTCAGAATATAAATTCTTATCTCCCTATTTTATCTATATGGAAATTAAAAATTCTTCTTCCTTTAACTATGTTAAGATTATATTTGTTAATGTACAATGATTGATACCCACAGGTTATTTTCAGAATATAAATTCTTATCTCCCTATTTTATCTATATGGAAATTAAAAATTCTTCTTCCTTTAACTATGTTAAGATTATATTTGTTAATGTATGGGATTGTTTCTTGCCTGATTTTATTTGTCATCAATATGTTTTTCTTTAGCACTGTACCTCACAGTAAATAATTTCACAGATAATTCTACACATACTTGGAGAATAACCACTGGAGCAGGTCTTGAATGTTCACAACATAATGTTAAAGGAGGTGAGTATGTTTATATCCTAATTTGTTTATTACATACCATATACATACATTTTATGTTTTCTGAGCCATC
>NW_006208580.1:0-758 GCF_000334495.1 Tupaia belangeri chinensis | reverse complement strand
TTTTTTCTTTCCCTCTCTCTCTTTCTTTTTTAGTTTTAAAGTTTTTTGCTGTACGGCATGCGCACTTCCTGGACAGAGACTGCCAGAGGAAGAGGGAAATCACCTGCTGGGGGGATGGCCATGCCACAGTCCCCTCTCCTCTGGTCTCTTGGGATTTCGTGCACGCACGCACACACGCCCTGAGTGTTTCTCAAGCTTCTGGGTTTGAGGACTCACACCACACAGTCGGCCGTGTGGGATCCAGGGCTTTAACCACCGTGCCATTTACTGGCCTTAGAGGTTTAATTTCTAAGCTTCAACTGGTTTAGAAGTAGCAAAGAAATACTCGGAAAAGGGAACTTCTCTGTTAAAAACTGTCAGCAGTGAGTGTGAAGCTCACGAGGTGAAAGTGACAAGTTTGAGGAAGCGAGACCACCACCGTGGCGCAGTTTAAGATCCGTCATTGATGGTGTGACGGTTTCTCATTCGGTGACCGTCAGCGAACGTCCTTCTTGTGACTTGAGTCCTTTTAGATTTGCTGGGACTTCCACGGCCTCGCGGGGTCTGTCCTGGAGAACACGCCACGTGCATGGAAGAACACAACTTCTGCTGTCTCTCTAGGTGAGGCGTGTTAGATCTAGTTGGTCGATAATGTTGGTCAAGCCTTCTCTTTCCTTGTCCAGTTATTTATTTACTTATTTTGGCCTAGTGGTTTATTTTTTTTTTATTTTATTATTTATTTATTTAGTTTTTGGAGAAGTCTTTGCTATAGGGCATGT
>NW_006208579.1:0-1361 GCF_000334495.1 Tupaia belangeri chinensis | reverse complement strand
GGGCTCCTAGGCTGCATCTTCATGCCCAAGTATTATATTATTCTAAGGCCTGATAAGAATTCCTGGAAAGCTTTAAAAAACAGAAAAGGTTACAAATAAAATATAAGGTTTATATCATAAGACTATGTCCAATTTTAAGGCTTCAAACTATAAAGGTACAGATTTTATATTCTTATATTATAAACTAATTGAAAATGACTGATTTCTTAAATTCATTTCTAAAACAATCATGGTTTGTATCTAATCTCTGACATTTATTATACTTTCAACTATTATCAGTATCTTAGATTAATGTGTATTTCTTACACTATGGGTATTGATTAATGGCAACATTTTACTAATTAATTAGTATTTATTGTGTTCTCCTAGAAAGCTTTTTACTTCCATATAGTTAAAAATAATGTCTTTACTTCCATACCTAGTTTATTGACTTGTATCTTCCCTTTCTGTTCTAGAAAGGTCTTAACTTATTTAACTTTATTGTTTTGATGACCATAATTTATTTTAATTTGACCAGAGAGTTGGGGAGAGTGAGAAAGCAAACCCCCAGGTCTGGGACTTAAACTGCTGTCCATAGTGTGGCAGTCCAGTGCTTTCAACTACTTTGCCACCTGCTGGCCACTGAAATTCAGACATGATGGCAAGGACATAGACTGGGAAAGGAACAGTACTTTAATAGGTAGTGCTGGATATAGTGGCTATTTATGACAGAAAGAATATATTGCAAATTTAATTGTAAGACACAAAACAGGACTACAGAAGAAATAATAGGGGAAATGTTTCAGGCATTGATCTGGGCACAAATTTTTAAAAGAAGACTGAAAATCAGAGGTAACAAAAAATATACACCTGATATTATAACAAACTAAAATATTCTGCAAAGTAAATAATCAACAGGGTGAACATACATGCTTCAGGAGAGGGTCAATGTATTTTCAATCTATTCATCTAGTGAAGGATTAATATTCAGAGCATATAAGAAAGTCAATAAACCCAAAAGCAAAAACCAAAAACCTGATTACAAAATTAAATCAAGACATGAATAAACATTTCTAAAGAAGACATATAAGGGACCAGCAGTTAGTGTAATGTCTATATCACTGGACTCCCATATAGTCAACCGCAGTTCGAGTCCTGGACCCAGTGGCTTAAAACTCACGCTGGGTGCGTGTGTATGCATGCCCAAGATCCCAAGAGGAGAATGGAGGAGAAGGGATTGTGGAGTGATGTCTCACTTTCTTTGTGTCTCTCTCTGTCTTTCTGGCGAGCGCACATGCCCTGTAGTAACAACAACAAAAAGACATATAATAGCCAAGTATATGGAGCAAAGTGCTCAATATCATTAATTACTAACAAAATAT
>NW_006208578.1:2693-2907 GCF_000334495.1 Tupaia belangeri chinensis | reverse complement strand
GGCTGGAAATCAGGTGGCCACATGGACAAAAGGGAAATCCAGACACGAGCCAGCACCCCTTCTCAAAGTGCCGTTAAGTACGCACTGTCATGAATTAGCCGTCAGCATCGCAGGGTCCTGAGGAGACACCCCGGGCGTGGTCTGCATATTCCAGACTGTGGGTTCTGGGACAGCATTTCTGTATGACACCAAAGGGACAGTCCCTGAAGGAACA
>NW_006208578.1:0-2567 GCF_000334495.1 Tupaia belangeri chinensis | reverse complement strand
AAACTTAAAAACAAGAACACAATCTGATCAAAACGAGGGTCAGGGCAGGGAGGGTGGAGGCAGTTGTGAATGCAGACCTGGAGCACTGTTCAGCCCTGGAAGGAAGTGAGCGGCCAGGTCAGCAAAGCCATGGGGGAGATGCAGATGTGAATTCCTGAGTGCGAGGACCAAGCCTGCACAGGACACAGCTGTGGGAACAGCGGGGACCTTCTGGAAACTGCAGCATGGGGAGAAGGAGGATGTTCAGGATGCCTGAGCTGGGGCAGGTGAACAGGTGACCCCAGAGGATCGTCAGGCTGGGACCCTAAAGTGGGTCATGTCAGTGCAGGGTCGTCTGAACCCAGACCGAGCCCACCAGGACGAGCTGTGACCTGAGCTGAGGACCTTGTTGTCGGTGACAGTTGGTCTAGGTCATCAGCTGAGGAGGGTTCTGCAGGGCTGCAGGGGCTCCTTAAAGGGGACGCTGTGGACGGCAGAGCAGGGGATGTGGGGGAGCTCTCTGAACCTGCCTTCAACATTGAGGAGATCCAAATTCCTTCAGAAATAAATTCTTCAGCAAAAATCAGTACAACTTCCTGTTGTCGTGCGAGTAGAGAGCTCAGGAGAAGCCAAGGTTAGACACCTCCAGGGGCTCAGATTCAAGTTGGGGTTGGACATGGACAGTCTGAGAAGGACTCTCCTGTGGGGACAGCCAGGGGAGCCAGAGGCCAGGGAGAGCCCCCGACGGGAAGCAGGAGTCCCCGGGGAGGGGCAGAGATGCTGAGCTGATGCTGAGCCCGAGGAGGGATGGCCCTCACAGGACGCCCTGTCCCTGAGGAGTGGCCCTGACCTGGGCAGGCCCCACCTGCACCATGTGGCCAGAGCTCTGAGCCTAGTGTCCTAGGAGCCGGGCAGTTGGGCTGTGTGGTGCTCCGTGGTCCCAGATCCCAGACACGCTGTCCATGGCCGTCTCTGTGGGGGCATTTCCTGCCCCGGATGGAGCCTGTCCCCTTCCCCAGCCTGAGGGTCCTGAGACCCCTTCCCTGTGACAGCAGAGCCCACCTGTGACAGTGCTTCCTTGTCACCTGCAGCTCAGAGTTGGGAGAGACCCAAGTGGGGCAAGGAAACACACAGGTTCCCCACAATGCCCACAGTGAGGTCTCCCTCTTACTATTCACACTGCTTTCTCACCACATCTGGGCCTTCGGACATAACGTCCCCCCTGGACCTTTAGAGCCATCTCTCCTTGTGCTCTGAGCCTGCACCCCAAGACCATCTCTGAGCCCACCCCACGCCCCTGCCCGGCACAATCGCTCTTCTAGGCAGATTCCCGGCATACGGGGTCTCTCACCTATAGGAGCTCACGGGTGAGGAACCTTCCCCGTGGCTCAGGTTCTCCCCACGGAGGCACCCCTAACCTCTCAGCCTCTGCCCTACTCCGTGTTCTCTCATTCCCCCTTTTAGGAACATCCCCCTTTACTAGAATATGCACAGACCAGCAGTGCTCCCTGTGGGTTTCCTGCTTTAACTCCCCCATGAGCAGAGAAATTCACACAACAGGACCAGAAACCCCTGTCCAGACAGCCTCTCCCCTGCTGAGCCCTCAGGTCCTGAGCCCTGCAGGGAGGTCTGGGTTTGGGCGCCCTGACTGCCCCCTACCCGGGGCTCCCACAGAAACAGAGGCGGCGTCCTCTGCTCTCAGGGTCTGTTTCCACAGCCCTCGGTCCTTTGAGGAGGGACCACTGGGCCGGGATCGTCAGTCCACACAGCCCTGAACGTGATGGGCCTTACGGTGGGAAATCACCTGGAAGTGTTACTAATTGTTTTCCTGAAACTCCAGTTGTTCAGAAGCTGTCTGAGTGCCAATATAAGAATAAATTTAAACTGTTTTTTTTTTCTGTTCTGTAAAAAATTTAACCTTTTATCTTTTCATTTCTGTACTATGGCTGGGTAAACGCCCTTGTAATAAACTGCCCCCAGACAGACTTAATTATGCAAACCTCCAGGAACTGAACAAGCGGAATGTGGACCTAAAAAAACTAGAAAGACAACCCGTGAACCTGTATCACAAGAGCTGCTGCTCTTCCCCTTATGAACAAAGTTACCATTAAACTTCCGCATACCTTCTCCTGCCTATAAAAATACCTATAACCCTAGAAACGGGGTCCCCTTGTTTGGCCCTGCAGAGGCAGGTGTTTGCTTGGGCCCCTGCCGGCTGGAAAAATAAAACCTCTTGCATTTTGCATCAAGAGCCGACTCTTGTGGTTGATTGGGGGTCACATATTCTCTGGACAGAAAGTGTGCCGAGTCAGGAGGCCAGCGGCCTTTCACCCAGCCTCCCCATTCTTCACCCAGGCATCAGCTGCAGGTGCTCACGGGGACCCCCCACCTGGGCTCAATAAACCGAGGGAGGACGTCTCCTCAGCGTTTCCATCCCCTGGCCTTGGGCTGCGCACCACCAGGGCTCTGCAGGCAGCAGCTGGTTCTCCTTTCAGATTCTGGGAAACCTCCAAGGTGTTCTCCACAGCCACCGCCCTGGCGTACTCCTGCGACAGCATGGGGGTCCTCCTCTGTCCACAGCCTCCCCA
>NW_006208577.1:3170-5604 GCF_000334495.1 Tupaia belangeri chinensis | reverse complement strand
AGAGAGAGTGTAAGGGCAAGTGAGAGAGGAAATGACAGGTCTAGTACTTGAAACACAGTTGGCTATGTGGGAGTCCGATGCCCTACCCATATCACCTGGCAGCCCCAGTCTGAGTATTAAAGAAACTGAATTTATGTAGATAAACTCTTTCAATAAAAACCAACCAACCAAAAGGTTCATACAACTTCAAAAGTGAATTCTATCAAATATTTAAAAATACTACTAATTCTACACAAATCCTTCCAGAAAATATAAGGAGAGGGCATACTTCCCAACTAATTCATGGAGGCCAACATTATCCTGATACCAAAACTGCAGACATTACAGGAAAAGAAAACTATAGCCTTTTTTCTCATGAACACAGGAGCAACAGTAATGAAATGAAGGCATTTCTTGAAAGAGACTAACTACCAAGTGTGACTAAAGAAGGGACCGAATATTCAAATAGTTCCATTATCTATTAAAGAAATTAACATCACAATTCAAAATCTCCCCAGAAAACTGAAATCCTATATAATTTAATTGATAAATTCTAACATTTTAGGGAAAAATCATGAAATTTCTTTACATTCTCAGGAGGATGAGGTAACACTTTCCAACCCATTTTATGAGACCACAATTACTTTAATACCCAAATCAAACATTAAAGGAAAACTATAGACCTTACTATCCCTCACGAACACAGACTGAAAAATACTTGTAAGCCCATAACCTCTTCTAACCAAAGAAAACATCAGGTAAATTCAAATTAAAGAACATTTTGGACCCGCAGATGGTGTAATGGTTTTATCACTGGACTCCCACATAGTGGACTGAGCCTTGAGTCCTGGACCTGATCACTTAAAACTCATGTGCACGTGCATGCACAGAGAAAGGATTGTGTGATGGCCATCTCCCCTGGGGGTGATTTCTCACTGTCTGTCTGGTGAGCACATGCACCCTACTGCAAAAATCTCCCAAAAAAAAAAAAAAAATTCTGACACATTACCTGATCAGAACTCCTCAAAATTGTCAAGATCACTAAAAACAAGAAGAGTCTGAGAAACTCAGTCTAGAAGAAACTAAAGAGATAAGATGACTTATTTTATATGGTATCTTGGATAGGATCCTGAGATAGAAAAAGAACATAATAAAAACTAAGGAAATCTGAATAAGCCATGGTCTTTAGTTAATAATAATGTATCAATATTAGTTCATTAGTTGGCCAGGACTTCCAGTACTGTGTGGAAAAGGAACGGAGAAAGTGGGCAGCCTTTTCTTGTTCTAGTTTTTAGGAAAGTCTTCAGCTTTTCCCATTCAGTATGATGGTAGCGATGGGTTTTTCATACATGCCTTTTAATGTGTTGAGAAATGTCCCTTCTGTGCCGATTTTGCTGAGTCTTAATCATGTTGTATTTGATCAAATGCTTTTTCTGTATCGATTGCATGGTTTATATCTTTCCTTCTGTTAATGTGAGGTATTCCATTTATTGTTTTGTATATGGTTAACCACCTTTGCATCTCTAGAATAAAGACTACTTGGTGTGGTGTATAATCTTTTTTTAAGAATTATTTTTAAATTTTCTTTAACTTGATCAGAGAGAGGAAAAGTGAATAAGCAAGCTGCCAGGTCTGGTACTTGAACTGTTGTCAGCCATGTGGGAGTATAGCACTTTAAACACCATGCCACCTGGCCCTGGTGTATAATCATGTAAATGTGTTGTTGGATACAATTTTCTAGTGTCTTGTTGAGAATTTTTGCATCTGTATTTATCAGGGATATTGGTCTGAAGTTTTTTTATGTTCTTGTCTTTTTTGGGGATGAGGGTGATGGAGACTTCATAGAATGAATTTGGGAGGGCATCTTCCTTTTGGATCCTTAGAAATATTGGGTCTTTGGAAAAGTCATCATGCATTTTTGCATAGAAAAACACAGGGAAAATATGTCACAACTTTTCTGATGACCCAATAGTTTGAATAAAATTAGGGTTAGCTCTTTAAAAGTTTGTAGAACTCAGAAGTGAAGCCACCAGAACTTGGGCTTTTCTTGGCTGAGAGACTATTTATTGCTGAGTCAATCTTATTGCTTGTTACTGTTCTGTTCAGGCTTTCTATGTCTTCTGGAGTCATTCCTGTAGAATGTGTCCAGAAATTTGCCCATGCTGGTTATAGTTTTACTTTTGATTCTGTAAAGGCTTGTTTTGTGCCCTATCACGTCTTTGAATATATTCCATGTGAGGGTGAGGAAAATGTATTTTGTGATTGTTGAGTGAAAAGTTCTATAGATGTCCATCAAGTCCATTTGATTTATGGTATGATTTAGATCCTGTATCCCTTTTTGGTGTTTGTCCAAATGATCTGTCCAGAGGAGACAATTGGGTGTTGAAATCTCCAATGGTTAGTGTGTTACAGTCTTAATTCTTTTTTTTTTTTTGGGGAGGTTTTTTCGCTATCC
>NW_006208577.1:2423-2792 GCF_000334495.1 Tupaia belangeri chinensis | reverse complement strand
CTCTCAGGATCTTGGGCACGCACGCACACGCGCCCGGCGTGAGTTCTAAGCCACCAGGTCCGGGACGTGAACCACAGTCGACTATGAGAGTTCAGCGACATAGCCATTACACTAACTGCTGGTTCCCAATTCTTGAAGAGCTGGTCTAGTGTTGGTAAATTCTTTTTGTTTAAGAATGATTTTTTCTTTCCATTTGAAGGATAATCTTGCCAGGTACAGTATTCTTTTCTTTTAGCTTTTTAAATATGTCTTCCCACCTTTCCTTGCTTGCATTGTTTGAGTTGAGAGATCAGATGTTAGCCCGATAGGACAGCTTTGTAAGTAACTTGACATTTCCCTCTTGCCATTTTTTTTTTTTTTTTTTTTGGG
>NW_006208577.1:0-2283 GCF_000334495.1 Tupaia belangeri chinensis | reverse complement strand
GCACGCACACGTGCCTGGCGTGAGTTTTAAGCCACTGGGTCCAGGATGCAAACTGCGGTCGACTACGTGGGAGTCCAGCAACAAAGCCATTACGCTAACTGCTGGTGCCCCCTCTTGCCATTTTTAGAATCTCTGATTTTCACAAATCTGGCCATGATGTGCCATGGAGTGGATCTTATATGGATTTGATTTGGCATTGTTTGTATTTCCTGAACCTGTTTTTCTAGGTTTGGAAAGTTTTCTGCAGGTATGTCAAGGAATAGATTTTCTATGCCTTTATCAGATTCTTCATCCTCTAGAATACCTATTATTCAGATATTTGGACATTTAATGGTACCTGGAATTTCCTAAATGTTTACCTCATTTTTTTTTCATTATTTTTGGTGCTTGGATTAAATTGGAAGTTTCATCTTCAAGGCCAGAGATTTATTCTTCTGCATGGTCTAATCTGCTGTTAATATTTTTAAGGGAGGTTTTGAATTCCTGCATCATATTCTTTACCTCCAGATTTTGATTGATTTATTTTTAGGGCATCTATTCACTTTATGAAGTTCTTTCAAGTTAGGGATTTTTTTCATCTCCTGAAAATGGTCATCTCTTTTCTCCTGTATCTCATTGAGTTTAAATATTCTGAATTCTTTTTCTGACCTTTCAGTGACTTCCTGTGTTTTATCCATTGTGGTTGAGGAATTATTGTATTCTTTGGAGGAAGGGAGCATTTCCTGGTTTTCTCATATTTCTAGAAGCTTTGCTACAATTTTTAGTCATCTGGTAGCTACTCACTTCTTGCTGCTTTGGAGTAGATTTTTATAGCTGTGTGCACCTGTGCTGCCCTTTGATCTGAATTAGCCAGGTGCCCGTTTTCCTTCTCTTCTGTGGGTGGCAATATGTTATCCATAGTGAGAGTTTGGGGCTCCTCTTTACAAAGAGGGATTTCTCTCCTTTTAGGCTGATGTGAGTGTGGGAGAGAACTCCTCTAGAGCCTTGGAGTGTTTACATGTTTGGCTGCTATATACCTATCTGTTTGCAATGAGCTGGGAAGTGAGAATGTAGAGGTAGTATCCAGAATCACTCTGGTTAGGCTTGCTTTCCCTCTGCTCTGCTCCTTCTTACTCTGTGGCTGCAGGGCCAGAGGTCACACCCTTACTATCAGGAGGCCTGGAGTAAGCTCTTCTCCCACAAAGCTGACATTTCAGAGAGGAGAGGCTGGGGGAGAATTCCTCAAGACCTACAGTTGGTTCCGTTCCCAAACTCTCTGGCCCTGATGTGGCTGTGGGCTGAGCTGGGAAGGCAAAATGAGAGGTAGAGGTAGTAGCATAGGCTGCACTAGCAACAGGCCTGGCTGCAGATGGACTCTTACCTTGCTCTGGCTGGACAGATGGGAGTGTGGTGGCAGATGACACACCCAGCAGATGGAAAGTCCCTTCCTTCCCATCTCCTGCCAGACCAGCTTGGTGTGAATGGTGACTGAAGCACAGGCCTGGCTGGTCGTTCAGAGGGTAAGGTGGCAAACATGGCTGGATGGAAGGTTCCTTCTTTCACAACTCCAATGAGATTGGCATGGGGCAGTGAATCCAGTCTCTTAACTGGAAAATTCAATCCGTTAACATTCAACAATATCATCAGTATTTGTGGACTTATTCTTACCATTTTGTTTATGTTCTCTTACTTCTATTTAATTTTCCTGGTGTTGTATTCCCTTAAGTATTTCCTGAAGAGCTGGCCTAGTTTTGGTAAATTCCTTTAACCTTTGTTCATCTTGGAATGATTTTACTTCTCCTTCACATTTGAAGGATAATCTTGTTGGGTATAGTACTCTAGGCTGAAATTGTTTTTCTTTCAGAGTTTTAAGTCTGTCTTCCCATTCTTGCTTTGCTTGCATTGTTTCAGTTCAGAGATCTGATGTTAGCCTAACAGGTTAAACTTTTAAGTAATTTAGAATATGTCTTTGATTTCTACCTCTTGCTATGCTATGAAGAGGTTCATCCTATGTTGATTCTATTTTTATTCCCCATATGTTGTCCTCATTTTTTGGTTATTTTAAAATTCTTTTTGGTGGTTTACTCATCTGGTGATATACTCATTTCTTCCTAAATTTATGAGGTAGATTTTATTTTTTAAGAGAGATTTTTGCTATAGGGCATGTGCGCTTGTCAGACAGAAAGCAAGAAATCACCCTTGGGGAAAATGGCCAAGACACAATCCCTTCTCCTCCATTCTCTTCTCAGGATTTTGGTCATGTACACACGTGTCTGGCATGAGTTTCAAGCTTCTGGATCTGGG
>NW_006208576.1:26896-28831 GCF_000334495.1 Tupaia belangeri chinensis | reverse complement strand
GAAAGGGAAAGTGAAAAAGAAAGCCACCAGTTGCAGGAGTCAAATTGTGGTCGGTCATGTGGGAGTCCAGCACCTTAACCACTGTGCTATCTGCTGGCCCCTAAAGGAAATTCTTTGAACTGGACACGTTTTGCAAATCAGGCTCCTGGAATCATGTGCACTAACGTGTCAATGGTCTTCTGCAAGGTGTGTTAGAAAAGTGACTTCATATTCAAATTGTAACTCCTTTTTCCTTCTTTTTTTAAATTTCAATTTCTTTTACACATTCATTCACATGTGTCACTTAGCTTGCAAAGTGAATATTCCAACATGTATACATTTCTCACCAATCCAGTTGACATTCTGTAGCTGCCAGGCTCAACCAGGCTTCGGTTGCCACCACAGGACACCATAAACCCATTGTCCCTAAAACTGCTTCTGACCCTCCCTTAGCAGAATTAAGAGTTACAATTCATTTCTATATCCTCTAGTCATTTGAAACTGAATAGAAAATGGTTATAAATACTAGACACAGGGTGGGAAGAGGGTAGGTGAAGGAGGAGAGTCTGCGGAAGGACAAATTAGGAGAAAAATAGGCAAGGCATTTATGGGACAAAGAAATGGTTTATTATCTGCAGAAGAGGATGTGTATTGTCAACTGGAGAAACCTGACTACACAAGACTCCAGTAACAACCTCTGGTGTGGAACAGGCCCCGTAGCACAGTGGTTAGGCACGGTGCATGGGGAGCTGGGTTTCACACGGCCGACTGTGGTTTGAGTCCTGGCTTGAGCGACATGCCAGGTACATGTGCATGTGCACCCAGGAATCTGATGGGATGACAAGACGGACTAGGGGGATGGTGGCCTGACCTCCCCCCACAGGGGTCTGGATTCTCTCTCCCTTTCTCTCTCTGGCAAGTACAGGCAACCTCTGGCCGTAGGGAAAACAAAAGAAAACACCCTATTGTTATCACAACATATTGCTGGAGGAATTAACTGTGTCCTGTGTGATTCCAGTCAGGGAAGGTTCTCAGAGTGTCCTTGGAAGCTTGCACTTGGTTTCCCCTGGACTTTGTCCCATTTATTTATTTAAAGGTTTTTGCTATAGGGCACCTGTGCTCATTGGAGAGACAGAGAGAGACAGTGAGAAGGAAAGTGAGAGATCACCCGTGGGGGGATGGCCATGCTGCAATCCCTTCTGCATTTTCCTCTCTGGATTTTGGACATGCATGCACACATGCCAAGTGTGAGTTTCAAGCCGCTGGATCTGGGACTTGAACCATGTGGGAGTCAGTGCCTTAACCCCTGTGTCTCTTGCTGGCTCCAAGTCCCACATGCCTTTTGCCTTTGCTGATTTTGCATCACACCCTTCATTACGGTAAATCAGAGCAGCAAGTACAATTACAGGGTGAGTCCTGGGAGCCTCTAAGGGACTCATCTACTCTGAGGTGTCCTGGGGGTCCTGGACGCAGTCCCTTGTTAAATGCTGGTTCCTGGAGTTGTATAAAATCATCAGTGACTAGCTTGTCTCAGAATTTATGAACATATTTCATCAAAATGATTTCCAGTAGTAATACCTGAGAAGGTCAGTTAAGAAGGAAAACCTTTTTTTGTTGTTGTTGTTTTGTTTTGTTCTAGAGAGCATGTGCTCACTGGAGAGAGAGGGAGAGTGAGAAAGCACCCCCTTGGGGGATGGCCACACTGCCATCTCGTCTCCATGCTCTTCTCAGGATTTTGAGCGCACACACACACATAGGCGTGTTTATCAAGTCACAGGGTTTGGGATTCAAAGGGTGCAGATGGCCATGAGGGATCCAGCTGCCTTTACCACCATGCCACCAGCTGGCCCAAGGAAAACTCTTTAAAAATAAATTTACCAGAAGACGTGAGAAGGAGAGGGCAAAAGCAGCCCCCACTGGGTTGTGCTCATGCCACAGTCTCTTCTCCCCACCTCC
>NW_006208576.1:21418-26542 GCF_000334495.1 Tupaia belangeri chinensis | reverse complement strand
GACATGAACCTGGGCTTCTTTGGTGAAATACGGCTGATTTTAGGAGGTCCCCGATGGCTTGCCCTCCTGTTCAACACGGGCACTTGAGCACATCACAGAGCGTATCTGTCCGTTCCTGGGCCAGACAACCATGACGCATCCCCGGGCTCTTCACGTGACCTGATGTCACCAAACCCTTCAGACATAAACATGGCATGTGACCATCTCCTTCTGCTCAAGAAGAAAGGCAGACAGTGATGTCAGATTGCAGTAATTTATGTTCCTCTGGAAAGACATGATAGTTAGACAAGGTGGGAAAGAGAAATACATTCGGTGGAAACGCAGACTTAGAGCTGGCGTTGAGGCACAGCCCGGTCACATGCCCATCTGGGAGCCGGAGGTTCCAGGCCGGAAGCTGCAGAACAACAGGTGTATCAGACGTACTTGCTCCGAGGGACGCATGATGTCTGGGATCGGCTCAGGACCCCTGTGAGGCTGAAGAAAGGGGAAGAACAGAACAGAAACACAACTTAAGCTCAGGGCCGTGCCGCTGTTCCCCCTACAGTCCCAGGAGACAAGACACTACCCAGGAAGGCTGAGTGCTGGCCTGATGAGTCACAGAAGAGTGTTTCTGGGGTTCCCTTCAGCAACAAGACCAAGAAATGTTCACTGCTTAACCCCACTCGTAGCCGAAAATGAGACACGTTGGAGGCGATGTGGCCCGACTTGAAAAAAATAAATAGCCCTGGGGAGTCTCTCCTCGTTACCGGGGCATTTCCTACAACATCGTGAATATAGCATACGCGTAAATGCCCCCAAATCATGACACCATGAAGTGAACTACATCCCCAGAGAGAAGAAGGGAGCAGAAACCTCACCTAATGGCTGCTATTGTTGTCGTCGTCCTGAAATGGGGCGGGGGGAGACGTATTTAGTCACTGGGAGAATGAAGAGCAACCACATCTTGGGAAATTGTACAAGCACTGCACCCCTGGGAGGTCAAGCAGGGGCCAGTCTGTAGACTTAACAGAACCTTCTGCAGGACAGGTAACCTTACATGAACACCCTGCAGGACAGGTAACTAGCATCGGGAATTTCACTGTGCCTGGACACTGTGACTGGAGTGAGATTCTCCCTCTAAGGCTTGCTTTGCCTTATTAGAATATATTTTTAGTGTCCTCTTTGCTCTGTGGTTTTGCTTTTTCTGCCTCAGCTTTATCACAGTAGAAGAGAAGACAAGACAGTGGGAAGGTGATACCAATGCTTTCCGGAAGTTTTCTTACCTCGCTGGTTTCTAAGATGGAGAACGAAGCTTGCTACCAGGGATGTGAGCCCCAGCACAAAGCCCCCGACTCCAGTCAGCATCTTGGTCCGAGCAGAATCAGACTGTGCCTCTGTGGAGACAGCCCCAGGTCAGCCTCACCTCTACCTGCCCTGCCTGACATCCTGGAGCCTGACCGGGTCAAAGGGAGACCACGAGGCCGAGCCTGGGCCCAGTGTGGGAAGGTAGATGTGGAAAGCACTCGAGTTCTGGGTCTCGGTTCTGGTGACTTCCACAAGAGGCTGTCCCCCGACCCCCGGTCGGTCCACGAAATCCGTGCTCATGGGCTGAAGGGAGAGGCCAGTTCCCATGTCTGAGGGCCAGTCAGGAAGGTCATCATCTTTCTGAGACTCTCTGACGGGGAGAGATTCTTTAGGACTCTCTCAGGTCAAGGACAAAAACCCACACTGTGATCACCTGGCCTCCACTGCTCCCAGCCCAGACCACAGTCAGGGATTTGATTAAGAAAAATACAGAGGAGGAAGTGGTGGTGGTGCTGCTGGTGGTGGAGGTGGTGGTGGTGGTGGAGAGGCAGCCTGTAGCACAGTGGTTAAGTGCTGTGCATTAGGAGCTGAATCTCACAGGACCTACTGCAGTTCAAATCCTGGTCCTGGTGACTTGGAAAACATGCTGGCTGCATGTGCTTGTGCGGCAAAACACAGAAGGGATGGAGAAGAGGAGGAAAGAGGATCACAGCATGACCACGTCCCACTGGGGGGTGCTTTATCTCTTTCTCTGGCATGTACTCTATAGCTAGGGTGAAAAAAAAAAGAAAGAAAACCTGGGGTGACGTAACCCCAATATATAGGGCACAAGACAAAATGAGTGGACCTCAGAGCCTGGAGTCCAGAGGGTGACTGGGGAGTTACTCACTCCACTCCACGGTGACAGGCCTGTCCAGGCTGGGGTGCTCCACGTGGCAGGTGTAGACGTCTCCCTGCTGGGGGATCGTTTCCAGCACCACCAGGATCTGGTAGGTCCAGTCTCCGTTACGGATCAGGTTGGTGGACACGACCCCATCTGTTTCCTCCTTTCCATTCAGGAACCACCGGACTCGAATGTCACCCGGGTAGAAATCTGTCACGTGGCAGACGAGCAGGTTGTGGTGCTGCAGGGGCCTCTTCTTGGAGGGGGAGACGTTCACTCTCGGTTGGACTAAGTGGACGAAAGAACTGTGCTATGGCAATGGAGACAGCTAAAGCTGGGCTGTATTTTCCTAAGGAAATTGATTTCTAGATGCTTTGAATAAATATATCATCTGTTAACCTATTTTGAGAGTGAACTGGGGAATAGTATAGGAAGATAGAATAAAACATTTAAATCTAATAAGAACGGCTTTGTTATTTATAATGTATGTCCCCCAGATATTATCTTAGAATCAGAACACCTTCTGAGTAACATTCCTTTGATCTTTCAGTCTGATATCCTTATTTAATAAAGAGAAGAAGAAATGAAATAGTTTTTTTTAATTGCCAGAGGAAATATGTTTTTTCCAGCGAGAGAGAGAGAGAGAGAGCAAGGAACACTCCCCAGTGGGCTGTGGTCATGGCACCATCCTCCTCTCTTCTCCATTTCTCCATCCTTTTGGGGCTTGGGGCACGCACACACATGCCTGACCTGTGTTTTCAAGCTGTCAGGCCAGGGCATGGTGGGCCATGTGGGGTCCGGCTCCCTTCACCTTTGCGCTGGCTGTTTTAATTTATTCCTCGCTTATCTGTCTCCTGCCCTCTCCTACTTGCCCCACCCCCATCCAGTGTCCTTAGCCCTTTTCTGTTTGGTTAGTGGGAGTCAGACCCGTTCCCATGCTGACCTGGCCTCCCAGGCACCGTGAGTCTCTCTGGGTTCAGGGCGCCCCGTCTGCGACACTCTGGGACTTCCTTCCTCTCCAGCCCCTGATCCACCCCTTCCAGGGTCTCCTCTCCTCCTTCTGCCCCCTCACCTCTGCGCTTCAGGGTGAAACCCTCATCTAGCTCGTAGTTGTGTCTGCACACTGTGTCTACCGCGCTCCGTCTCAGCTCCAGGAACCCCTTCCATCGGTTCCACTTCTGGGCTGTTATCTCCCCCAGCTGAGTCTCAGCCGTGAACGACCCCACGGCGCTGTCGAACTGGACATACACCTCTCTGTTGTAAACGTATCTCTCCAAGAAGCGGTGTGTCCCATTGAACTCGAAGCAGTCGCTCCTCCTCTGGTAGACGTACATCTCTGTGGACAGTGAGTGGACAGTGGTGGGCACCACTCCTCCAGGGCTCTGACAACCCCACACTCACCAGCTCCCTGCACAGGCCTCTCCTGGGCTGAGTACAGTGGCCACACCAGGGCTGCGCGTTTTCTCTTTTGGCCCTTCTCTCCTGGGTCTCCATTTTCCTTCCAGCAGAGTGTCTAGTTATAGATCAGAGGTGCTGATCTGCCTCTGTCCAGGGAGGGCAGACCCGGGATTCACCCTGGGAGCCCAGGGCAAGGCTAATATAAAAACCATGTTCATCCCATCTTAAATGTTTTCTCTGTCTTGCCACTTCACCCCAAGACTGCTGCTGTCAATGAATCAGCAAGCCAATAAAATATTGTTGATTCAGTTGAGGTATTTTGTTAATTGCTTCCATACATAAATTCCACTTTTCCATGTATTGTTGATTCAGTTGAGGTATTTTGTTAATCACTTCCATACATAAATTCCACTTTTTCACAATTAAAAAAATTATTTATTATTATTTTTAAATTTGATCAGAGAGAGACAGAGAGAGAAAGGAAAAGTGAGAAAGCAAACTGCCACGTCTGGGACTTGAACTGCAGTGGACTATGTGGAAGTCCAGAGTCTTAACTACCACGCCACCAGCACCATTTTCCACGATTTTTTATGGAAGTCCAGAGTCTTAACTACCATGCCACCAGCACCCTTTTCCATGATTTTTTGCAGTATGAAATCCTCTCATATTGTAAGTTTCTCTAAGGACCTAAGATGTATCACAAGTGGAGTGTTCCCAGACACAGTGAGCACGCAGTGCCTGGCAGTTCCAGGAGGAGGGGAGCCTGGTGGCAGGACAGCCAGCCTGTGGCTCTCCAGGAGCAGAAAGGGGTAGGCAGAGGAACCTTCTCTGGGCTTCGGCTCCTGCTCCTCCCCATTCTATTCTCCCACACCTAACTATTCTGGTTCTACTAATAGGTTTCTCCTATCTGCCCCTTTCCACATTAGCTCTGTTGGAAGCTGAGGGTGCCCTGAGGGACTGGAGGTGTCAGAAGGAAATGGTGGAGTGTGCTCACCCTCTGATCCCAGTTGAGCTCCTGGGCACCTGAGCTGTGCAGAGAGCTCTGGGCCTTCACTCTCTCTCCCCACCCTGGTTTTTCTCACACGCCGATGAAAAGTCATCTCATTCCTCTTACCAATCCGAACCCATGGCCCCTCCACCTCCCCTCCCCTCCCACCACCAGGACCACTGCTCACTGTGTAAGGCCAAGGAGCCCCCAGCCCAGATTTCCAATGTGTTCCTACGACTTCTACTATGGCCTGTGCTCCCCAGAGCAGCTCCCTCCATGCCCGTCTCTCACTGCCTCTCCTCTCGCCTCCTTTGGGACCTTGTCCCATCTTAGCCGCTGCTTCCATGGCCCCCTCCTGTTCTCAGACTCAGACTTCTCTCATTTGTAGGCTTGAGCTCCGAGCTGAGCTTCGTGTCTATTCTTTGCCTCTCTGTGACAAAGGTCAGAAACACTTCTCCTTTCCTCTATGTGAGAGATTTGCCAATGGAATGTGCGGATAAACTTGGGAGTTTCAAGTGCTATTGCCCTGGAAATGGGGGGGGGTGAGGAGGAAGGGTGGGGGTGGAGGTGG
>NW_006208576.1:10035-20684 GCF_000334495.1 Tupaia belangeri chinensis | reverse complement strand
CCATTCCCATGAGCTGGACCTTCCAAGAGCACAACTCTGCACTTACCTGGGGTGTCTCTTCCCTGAGCCAAAGCAGAGCTCAGCATCACCAGGGATACCATCCGAGCTGCCATCCAGGTGGCTCCAATGACCTGTAGGACCATTGTCCCAGAACCTGGGAAAAGACAAGAAGGCAGAGAGAATTGTACTCAGAGCAGCTCTCAATCAATGGAACCACTCCTAACATACCAGAGAATATGAGCCAGGACTGTCTCCTACATCCCCTGGGTGTGGCCAGTCCTTGAAAAAAGAACCAGTAGCAGGGTTTTTTGCTCACAAGATCAAAGTTGGGTGTACAGCATATGACACTTCAAGGTGTACGAGTCACAAGACACTATGAGGAATGGGATCCTCATTCTGAGCTGCTGGGTGAGTCAGGAGACTGGGGTATTTTTCATGTTTTCCTTGCTCTGGAACAGATTACAAGGAGTCTCTTGCCCTCTCCAAGGTGATCACCATCCTCCTTGCATGGGCGTGGTCTGGAACAGAGTGAGTCCTAACGAATGCTTTAAAGATCTCGGCGGGGAGTGTGTGTGTAGGGGGAGTTACATCCCCCAGAGTAGAACTCTCAGTTATTTCTGAGCTGTGCAAGTAGTCATGCAAAATGTCACTCCTCCCCGAGGTCCTGTTAGACCCTCAAGTGTAAATGATGCTGAATAAGGGCCCCTGGGATTTAATACCAGATATGCCATGGAAGTGGACAACCTAGGCAAACTCCTTGTTCTTTCTGAGCCATAGTTTCTTCACTTGCTGTAGGGATGTTAGCACTTCTCAGCAACTCTGTGAGGATGAAATGAGAGTGCACATGTAGGAACCTGAGAGATTTTGAGTAGGCCGATAAAGTTATCAAAGACCATTCTTTTTATACAATTCAATATTCTTTGGGGAGAGGTAATTTTCAAACTCGAAATAATCCTCAACAAACAAACTCGCAGATAGTTCTTGAAATGAGGTACATATATACCTGCCTGAACAAAGCCTAGGAGGGAAAATGATAAATCAAATGTCACTTCCAACCAGTTTATTAAGTACTTGAATCAAATACTGATAACTTGAATAAAAAGCATACGAAATGATTTAACTTAGGTTTTCTGTGAGGAACAAGGAAGTGATATAGGAAAGCAGTCAGAATAGAGGTTTAGAGTATCATTTCCTGTCTGTGAAGCCCCTTTTTTGCTACTTCCTGGCTTCTAACCATGGGCAGTTATTTAACGTGTTGTATCTCATTTCCGGTCCTGTAGCGTGAAAGTTATTGTGCTGTGTGTGTCATACATTTATTAGGAACACTAACTGAGATAATATCTAGCATTTGTAAATCTCTGAAAGCAGAGCCTTGCTCATAAACTATCAAGACATGGTAGTTATTGTAATGCAAGGCTAGCTCAGAACATGAAAAAATCCTCTTTGCCCAAAACAATGTACTAGCTAATCCAATAATATAAATTCTATAATTTTTAAAAAAGGGATTTTTGCTATAGGACATGTGTGCTCACTGGAGAGACAGAGAGAGACATAGAGAAAGCGAGATATCACCCACCAGGAGTGATGATCATGCCCCAATCCCTTCTCCTCCATTCTCCTCTTGGGATTTTGGGCACACATGCACATATGCCCAGTGTGAGTTTTAAGCAGCCAGGTCTGGGACTCGAACTGTGGTCGATTATGTGAGAGTCCAGCAACATAACCATTACACCATCTACTGTTCCAATTCTATACATTTAACAATAAATACCAGTGAAACATTTACACCTCTTAATAATAAAATAAAATAAGAAGGATTTACCATTGTACTTAATATGAAATGATTAGAGAAATTGTGCTTTTTTTGTTTTTAATTGCTAGAGGGCATCTATGTTCATCAGAGAGAAACAGAGAGAGACAGAGAAAGAGAGAAAAAGAGAGGGAGAAAGCATTCTCCAATGAGGCATGGTCATGCTGAAATTCCTTTTCCATTTCTCCATCTTGCCAAAATTTTGGGCAGGCATACATGTGCCCACTGTATTTTGCAAGCTGCTGGGGATGGGATTTGAATTGAACTTGGCCATAAGGGATCAGGCTCCCTTAACCACTCTGCAGTGGGGCTAGCCCTGGAGAAACTGTTCTTAAACAAGATTTAAATTCTATCACCACATTCTTGCACAAAATAGATATTTAAGAAGAGAATAATTAGAACTTAAATAATTGAAGATTATTTCTTTGGTTTCTATGTCTGGAAGCATCAAAGATGTCCTCCCAAATTTTTAAAGGTATGAGGACCAGCAGTTGGTGTAATGGCTATGTTGCTAGACTCCCATATAGTCGACTGCAGTTTGGGTCCCGGACCTGGTGGCTTAAACTCACGCCAGGTGCGTGTGTGTGCATGCCCAAGATCCTGAGAGAAGAATGGAGAAAGGATTGTGGAGTGACCATCACTCCTGGGAGGTGATCTCTTGTTTTCTGTCTCTCTCTGTCTTTCTGGTGAAGCGCACGCACCCTATAGCAAAAATCTCTCCAAAAAAAAAATGACAAAGGTATGAAAAAGTAAATATAGTATCATTGGTAACAATCGAGTGAATGCCCATATGATACAATTAACATGAAATTATGCAGAAATATTGAATACAAAAGGAACTACAAATAAAAAATACTTGAGTCAGCTTCCACAATGTATTTTCTTTAAGAGAAATGTTTGCTATAGAGTATGTTCACCAGAGAGACAGAGACAGAGAGACAGAAAAGAAGAAATCCCCCCCCAAGCGGGATGGTCACTCCACAATCCCTTCTCTTCCATTCTCTTCCTGGGATTTTGGGCACACATGCACGCGGGCCTAGCATGTATTTTAAGTCACCAGGTCTGGGACTCAAACTGCAGTCAACTACATGGGAGTCCAGCAACGTACCCATCTGCTGGGCCCACCATGATGTATTTTCAAACAACCCCATTAAGGAGGAGGTGATTATGGGTGACCAGCAGTCACCCATAGCTTTATCCCAAGCTCCCAGTAGGCTGGGTGAGTCAGGGCCATGTCAGTCCCTGACACCTCCTTTTCTTCTTCTTCTTCTTTTTTTTTCTTTTTCTTTCTTTTGGAGAGGTTTTTTGCTATAGGGCATGGGCACTCACCAGAAAGACAGAGAGAGACAGAGAGATAGAAAGCAAGAAATCACTCCCCAGGGGGCATAGCCATGCCGCAATCCCTTCTCCATTCTCCTCTTGGGATCTTGGACACACACGCACACGCCCAACATGAGTTTAAGCCGCCGGGTCTGGGACTTGAACCATGGTCGACTACATGGGAGTCCAGCAACATAGCCATTACGCCAACTGCTGGTCCCCCACCTCC
Source organism: Tupaia belangeri chinensis (assembly GCF_000334495.1). Classification (NCBI taxonomy): domain Eukaryota; kingdom Metazoa; phylum Chordata; class Mammalia; order Scandentia; family Tupaiidae; genus Tupaia; species Tupaia belangeri. The sequence continues at coordinate 17,325 of NW_006208576.1, read as the reverse complement.
TCTTCTAACATTCCTAGTATTCCTTTCCACAGCCACAGAGGTGTCCCTTCTGCTGCTCACTGGTTGACTGGGCCACGTCAAGCTGATTCATCACCACCCCTTCTCCCTTGACGGGGTAGGAAATGAGTCCTGGACTCAGAGCCCCTCCCTGCTTGCCTCCTTTTCTCCTCACTAGGGTCACTGCAGACTCACCCTGAAGACTTTCCAAGTCAGACCAGAGCCATGATCCTGCAAGCCATCGCCCTGGCAGCCCTGCTGAGCCCTCATGGTACTGGGGCCATCAGGGGTGAGTTCAGGAGGGAGCGAGGGCGGGGGCTGTGGAAGAGCCTGGAACCCACAGGTGCTGCTTCCCTTCCTGTTTCCCTCTCTCTTCATTCTCTTGTGTGAGGGTCTTTCTTGCTCTTGCGTCCTCTCATTTTAGCAATAATAACTACTGCTTACCGAATACCTACTAAGTACCAGACTCCACGTCCTGGCTCCCAGCACTGTTTTCCGGAAGGCGTGTATTAACCCTATTTTAGAAAGGAGGAGACTGAGACTCAGAGAGATTCATCAATGTCTCACTCTCTGTTTGCCAAGGTTCTGGAGACTGAAGGGTCAGGGCTTTGCATGTTCCTCTGGAGAGGCTCCCTCTCTCTGTCTCTCACATCTTAGAGGTAACCTTCTTAAAGTAGGAGCCTGCAGTGTCTGTCTTTGACTTTCTCCTATTTCATTCAGTCCTCAGCCCCCTGCATTCTCCCCGTTGCCTCTTCACATCTGTGCTGCTGCTCTTGGTGTAGCGATTACAACCCAAACCATCACTTCTCTGTCTACGTCTTAGGTGTGTCGTTAGTAATATCTGAGATGCGACCACTTCCTCCTTCTTAAATTAAACTCTTGTCCATTGTCTTTTATGGGCACACTTCCTCCTTGTTTTCAGTCTAATATTTATTTATCGATCTATTTATTTAAATTTTGCAGAGGATGTTTGTGCTCTCCAGAGAGAGACACAGAGAGGGGCAATGGCATGAGAAAGCACCCCCATGGGGCATGGTCATGTTGCAGCCCCTCTCCATTTCTCTCCCTTTCAGGTTTTGGGCACACATATACATAATCCAGCTTGTTTCTTTTCTTTTATTCCCTCCCTTTTTCTTATTTTAAGTTCTTTTTGCCATGGGGTACATGCACTGGCTGGAGAAAGAAAGAGAGAGACAGAGAGAAGGAAAGTGAGAAATCACTCCCAGGGGAGATGGCCACACCACAATCCCTTCTCTTTCATTTTCCTCTGGGATTTTGAGCACACACGCACATGTGCCTGGTGTGATTTTCAAGCCACTGAATCTGGGACTTGAACCATGGTCAGCCATGTGGGAATCCAATGCTTAACCACCATGCCACCTGCTGGCTCCAACCCAACTTGTTGCTTAAGCTGTAAAGCTGAGACTCGAACTGTGAGGTTGACCACATGGGACCAGTTGCCTTAACCACCAGGCTACAGTCTAACTCCTTATTTATTTTTTTAAAAAGTTTGTTTTTAAAATTTTTTTCATGAAAGAGACTGTGGTGTGTGCAAGGTGCATGAGCATACACACACACACACACTCTCTCTCCCTCTCTCTCTCACACACATACACACACACGCACAGAGGGAGAGAGAGAGAGAGGGAGAAAGAAAGGGAGGGAAAGAAGCATCCTCAACAGGTTCTTGTGACTCTGGGATCCCCTCTCAGCCCTCTAGTCAGTCAAGATCCGGGGAGCACGTCTGGCATGTTTCAGGCTGACTGGGGACCCCAGCCCAAGGTCAGCCATGAACCCCAGCACTGCAGTTTATTGTGCTACGGTCTGCACCATGGCAGCCGGGCCCCAGCTTCTTCTTAAATGTCCACCTTTGCCAGGATGCAGGACCACACACTCAGACCCTTCCTCTTCTAACTTGACCTACCATGGACCTCCTCCTGGTCTGTGTCCTAACCCAGTGTAGCCCCCGTTCCATCCACTTACTTCAGCTGCCCTCATATCAGCTCCACTCTGTCCCCCAAGAAGTCAAATCCAGCCCATCCAAACACTGACTTTCTCTCCACCTCGTCTTCATCCTTCATGAGCTTTTCAGCCACTGATCCCAGCGCTCTCCATGTTGCCTGGCTATCCTGGATTCAGTCTTACTTCCACCCCATGGTCTACGGATTCCTGTGGACCTGCACATTTTAAAGTCATCTATTCTCCTCCCTCTGTGTCACTGCCCCACCTACACCACCCTCACTGCTGCCGGATTGCTAGAGCCCTATGGGTACTGCTTTCAAACCAGCCATCCTCCTACCATTGCCCCCTGCAAAGACAAACTTCATCATGTCGCTCCCCTGCTTAAGGTCCTATAATGGGTTGGCCTCATGACCTGGTAGTTAAGGGAGCCAGATCCCGTGTGGTTGACTATGCAGTTTGAATACTGGCCCTGAAGACCTGAAAACCACACCAGGTACGTGTGTGTGCATGCACGTGTACCCAGCATCCTGACAGAATGAGAAATGGAGGAGAGGGGATTTCAGAGTGACCACAGGCCAGGGGGTGCTTTCTTCCTCTCCCTCTCTCTTTCTGTCAAGTGCACACACCTTCTAGAAAAAAAAATCCTTCCACAATTTCCCATGCCCTGTGGGGTAAAATGGAAGCACCTGCAATTAGCAAGTAGGTTACAACACAGCCCTGCCCACCCCCTTGGCTCCGTCAGACCGAAGACCTTGCAGCTCTCCATGCAGTTTCACGCCCCTGCTCCCGAGCCTACTGCTACAAACACCATTTCCCCCTTTCTCTGCTTTGCTCACCTCCCGGGAACACCATCCCGAGGATGCCGACTCTAAATCTCATTTCGACTTTGATTTCCATTTTCTGTTCCCAGGTAGCATCTCGTGTGTACCTGTGTACTCAGCAGTGATCAGGGCTCACACAGCAGCAGTCTTCACTTTGTCTCTCTCATTGTCTGGATGCCAAGCAACTTGAGGACAAGGACCATATGTTCTGAACTATATCCTTAGTGCCTAGAGAATGAAAGCTCTTTCGCTGGGGTCGGCAGATGGCATGGTAGTTAAGGCGGTTGGACTCCCACACAGTTGACTACAGTTCGAGTCCTGGACCTGGCAGCTTGCTTTCTCTCTTTCCTTCTCTTTCTCTGTCTCTCTCTGGTCAACTTTAAAAAAAAAATAATGACAATTAATAAAATTAAATTAAATAATTCTTTAAAAAAAAGCAAGTTCTTTCTCTCTCTCTCTCTCTCTCTCTCGTGTGTGTATGGAACCCCTCCCTTTGCTAAATATATATATATATAAATAATATAGTTTGCTATAGGGAGTGTGCACTTGCTGGAGACAGAGTGGAGAAAGGGAAAGTGAGAAAGCACCTCTCATGGGCCATGAACACACCTCAACCCCTTCTCCTCAGTTCTCTTCTTGGGATTTGGGGCACTTACTCACACATGCCTGGTGTCTTTTCTAGCCACCTGATTTGGGACTCAAACGGCACAGTCAGCCATGTGAGATTCAGCTGCCCTAACCTCCATGCCATCTGCTGGCCCACGATACATGTTATTTTTCTTTTCCTGAATGAAAATGAACATTTGAAAGAGTCTAATTTGGTTCGGGATGCATAAATCTTTATTTTTCAGACTGCTAATATGATGCGAAAAAAAAAAAAAAACCGAAAGGAACAAAACCGTATCTATGTAGCCCGACCTCTAATTCATGTTTTCCCCTCCCCTCTTGTTTTGGCTTCTTTCCTGTAGATGAGTAATTCTCTAGCCACTAACCCCAGAGAGGGACCCTTAGCATTCATGACGCTGAACTTGCTGTCACTAGGGATATCCAGGATTTGTTGTGTGTGTGTGTGTGTTGGGGCTGGAGTGGGGGGGATCTTCGGTTAGAGACCAGTTAACCTGCGTGTGTTTCACTTCAGTCCCTCTACCATTCTCAACACCTAGCTCTCTCATTTCTATTGTTCTATTGTAATGATAGTAGATTTTTTGTTATCAACCCTTTACTGTTTTTTTTTTTTTTTACATAGCGATTAAAACCAAGACACAATTCCACAGGTGTTCAGATGCAACAACTTTTATTTCCAATTAAAACTACATTTAGAAATGTAAATTCAACAAAAAAAATCTTTTTAAAAATATGATAATGATTTTTATCTTTTATTCTGTTAATATGATGTATTACATTTATTGTTTTGCATTTTTAAATTATCATCATAATCTTGTTTATATTACATTGAATCGCATATAACTTTACAGTGTATTACATTTCTTTTTCCAGGAGGAATACCATGCATATCAGTCAATACAGAGACATTAAGACCCCCATTTCATCATCCAATATCTTTTCATTGTTTTTCCCGGTCATTATTAGTAGTATTCCAATTATTTTTTTAAACAGTCAATCATTATTTCTCATTTTATTTGTAACAAGACTTTACCCAACAAGAAATACTTCTCAGACCAATCCAGTTGAGAATATCATACACGTCATCATCAACAGGCAATAAACCATATCTGTGTCCTACTAATGTCCTGCTTCTCTGTTCTCTTGCTAAACAAGAAAATCTTGAGTGAGTGTTATGTGAATGATACCACTTTCAAATTTACTATGCCTACTGTATGGTTTACCCTGATTTAACCACTGCACATTATATTTATGTACTGAAAAATCACATTGCGGCCCCACAAATAAGAACAAGTTTTACATTTTTTAAAGGACATGTGCTCACTAGAGAGAGACAAAGAGAGAAGGAAAGTGAAAAATCACCTCCCACCACGACCTGCACTTCCATACCATGACTGAGTATGTCTGTGACTGCAAGGAGGAGCTCTGAGCCTGGACTGCCTGCTCCTTGAGCACTGGGGTATGGAGCCCCTCCCTTTACTCTCACCCCTCATGGGGGAAGGCCAGGCTACAATCCCTTCTCCTCTTGGAGAGGAGCATGCACGCATATGTGCTGGTGTTTTTCTTTGTCTTCATTTTTTTTTTTTTTTGTGATGTACATTGTGTTTTTCAAGCTTCTGGGTCTGGGACCTGAACTGCAGAGTCGGCCATGTGGCTATGCCTTAATCACCATATCACCTGCTGGCAAAAGAAAATTTACTATGTCTAAAATGAAATGTATGTAACCTATTATTGTGTTTATCTTTTTTTTCCCCTATTGTATAGGCCTTCATTTTAAGGACACATTTTACTTATAAATTGTTTTCTGAGATTTTAATAAAAATAACTTAAAGAAATACACCACAGAGAAATGTTACAAAAACACCAAAGTCTAGGCAGACCGTAGAAAATGAGAATTCTTTTAAAAAGAGAAACAATAGGGAAAAAAACCAGCGAGAAACAAAGTAGGAAAGAAAATTGAACCATTTCTACATACTCTTCGTACATTAATTGTAACCCATAGCAGTGAAAGCTTTCCAAACACTGGCAACTAAAGCTGAGAGACTGTCGGTCTTCCTTACGTTCTCCTGAAATTCTGCGAGGTGCTCAAGCCGAGGAGCACAGTCTGTCGGTTCACAGCCCCGTGCTGCATTTAGGTGCAGGGACACATAAATGGCCGCTCAGGATGCCTGGTGTCGATCAGTATCAGTAATATAAACTGCAACTTGTCACTACAAATTTTCAGAATCTCCAGGCCAAGTCCACCTTTATACACATCTACAGGTTTCTGCAGCCTTTCCACCCTCTCCATCAGCTGTGTTAGCCGTGGGAGCAGCTTCCTTCTTAGAATATTCTTCCTCTAGGTCCTGGATGTGTGCAGCCAGTGCTTCAGTTCCTGCTCTTTGTCTTTTACTTCAGCAATCAGCTTAAACAATATGTGATTTTGATATTCCAGAAACGTCTCAACCATTTCTCCTTTCTTTAATTTCACAGACGGTTTTTCTGCAAATGCCTTAATGGAGTCCTGGGAGGCATCTTAACCCCACCATGGACAGGCAGTGTCACTGACAGTACTTCTAAATTTATTCAAAAATTAACTTGTGCCTTTATCAAATAGTGCCAGTTCATCCTCTTCACCTGCAGGCCTGAGTCCCACCGCCTTCCCCACCAGATCCGCAGGGCCCCGGACATCTGCCAGCCTCCAGACCCTCTCCTGATCCCCGCAGCCATGCCAACCTACCCTATTGCTTTCATTCTTTTTTTATTTTTTATTTCTTGTTCTTTTATACATTCAATCCCATTATTTAGCTTACAAGGTGAATATTCCAATATTTGTATATTTCTCCCTAGTCCAGTTGATAATACTATAAAATTATCTTCAATAGATAATACCGTATTTCTTTGTCCCATTACTGCTTTGCCTCTCTATTTTTCTTCTAAATATCCTTCCTCAGACTCTACTCTTTCACAAACACTATATCTGATATTCCCAACCATTTACTGTGTTTCTATATCCTTTAGTCAATCAGTTTCAGTCATAGAGTGCAGACACTCGGTATATATTAAGTGGGGACATACAATGCCTCTCCTTCATAGCTTGGCTTGCTTCACTCAGCAGTAAATCTATATTCATCCACTTTGTGTCAAAAGCCAGAGCCTTTCTGCTTTTATTCTTAAACTAAAGAAGTCACCTGAAATGTATAAATAGCATTAAGACCCTGGAGATTTTTTATTTCTTTTACTATTTTTCCACTCTGAAAGCTGAGGGGGGAGCTCAGGAGCAAGAGATTCTGTCATCTTTATTCATCCCCCTGCCACCCTACTCTTTGACTCTATCAATTATTTTATATATCTGGTCCTGTAAGGATTCTGAGGTCTTCTGAGAGTGTTTGTGTTGGGTGTGAGGGGAGGGAGGGTTATTCAATATCTCAACACTCTTTTTATCACAAGTTGTATGACCTTGGGCAAGTTACTTACCCTCTGTAGGTTCCCTAATAAGCAAAACAATGCCTTTTCTTTTTTAAAATTTCTAGGTTTTTGCTCGCTATAGAGACAGAGAGAGGGAAAGTGAGAACTCACTCCCTAGGAGGGATGGTCACACCACAGTCTTTTTTCCTCAATTCTTCTCTTGGGAGGAACTCAGTGTTATTTTTACACGCTCGATGTGATTTTCATGCCATCAGGTCGGGACTGGAACTAGTCAACTATGTGGGAGTCCAGCGCCTTAACCACATGCCACCTCCTGGCCTCCCCAAAGGCCTTCTAAATGGGGTGTGAGGATTCAGTGAGTAAGTTAAGTACATAGTAAGTACTCAGTAAATATCTTATTGTGTTGGGTATTATCATTATTGTGGTGGAATGGAAGTTGCTTAAGTCTTCAGAGACAAGGGAAACATCCTAATTTTTT
>NW_006208576.1:8238-9186 GCF_000334495.1 Tupaia belangeri chinensis | reverse complement strand
TCCTTCTCTTCACACAGTGGACCACGTGTCAACATACGCAGAGTTTGTCCAAACACACAGACCTTCTGCAGAATACATGTTTGAATTTGACGAGGACGAGCAGTTCTACGTGGACCTGGATAAGAAGGAGACTGTCTGGCATCTCCCAGAGTTCATTCATGCCTTTGACTATGATGCTCAGAGAGGCATTGCTGACATTGTCGTGGCGAGGAGGAACTTGATCTCTATGATCCAACGGTCCGGACACACCCGGGCCATCCATGGTATTGCCTACCTTTGCCTGTTCCTTTACAGCCCACCTAGAAGGATGGAGGGGCCCCTCTGCCCCAGAGAATGTGAGAGCCAGAGGCCCGCTCATGGCCAGTCCTTCCCTGGAGTGGGTGATATTTGGTCCAAAAAGCTGGTGTGTAGGTCATCAGAGAAGGAGGCATTTTGCTCTCACTTAGGAGAAAGGTTGAGCTGAGGGGGCAGCTCAGGAGCAAGAGAATCTGTCACCGTAACCTGGAAGTCCTGGGGAAGCAGAAGGGTTGGCCTGAGACAGATGTGGTCCCTGATCTAGAGAACAGAAGGCTCAGGGTACAGGAACCTCTGAGATTCAGCCAAAGGCCATAGACTCACCAGCTCGTCTCTTTTCAGAGCCCCCCGAGGTGACCGTGTTTCCCAAAGAGCCTGTGGAGCTGGGCCAGCCCAACATCCTCATCTGCCACGTGGACAAGTTCTTTCCACCCGTGCTCAAGCTCAATATCACGTGGCTGCGCAATGGACAGCCAGTCACTGAGGGTGTCGCTGAGACCATCTTCCTGCCCAGCACTGAGTTCCGGTTCCATAAGTTCCACTACCTGCCCTTCCTCCCCATGGCCGAGGACGTCTACGACTGCAAGGTGGAGCACTGGGGCCTGGACCGGCCACTCCTGGAGCACTGGGGGATGGCGCCTCCCCCCGCCCTCA
>NW_006208576.1:6769-7699 GCF_000334495.1 Tupaia belangeri chinensis | reverse complement strand
CCGTGTCCATAAGTTCCCCTGCCTGCCCTTCCTCCCCACGGCCGAGGATGTCTACGATTGCAAGGTGGAGCACTGGGGCCTGGACCGGCCACTCCTGGAGCACTGGGGTATGGAGCCTCCCCCTGCTCACCTTGACACTGCCTTTATTTCCAGGGTCCACATCCCCTCTGCACCTGCTCTCCCTATTCCATCTTTATTGTTGCTTTACCTAATTCTCACCATCTCATGGTTTCTGACACCCAATAGTCCCCATGCCCAAGGCCAGCCCCTGTTCTCTGCGCCTTCTAACGCCATCTTCCCTCTGTCCACAGAGGCTCAGGAGCCAACCCAGCTGCCTGAGACGATGGAGACCGTGGTCTGTGTCCTGGGCCTGGCGGTGGGCTTGGTGGGAGTCATTGCTGTCAGCCTTGTCCTGCAGGCCAGGCCATCTGACAGCATCCCTGGGCTCAGGGGCCCCCGTGAGTCATTCCAGAGGGGTGAGTTTCAGGGCCACAGTGGGCCAGAGGAGGGTGTATGGTATGGGTCAAGTATGGGAAGAAGAAACATTTCAGCAAGGGCTCTGTGAGCACTGTGTGTGTTAGAATCACTGAGCTGGATGAAAACGTTAACCAATATGATGAAAAATCACATCAGCTGAGTTCCTTACTACATTCCAGACACTGTTCTAAGTGCTTCGCACATGCTCACTTGTTTTTGTTTGGAGGTTGGCCCCATTATTTCCCCCATGTCACAGAGGGAGATCAGACAGAAGGAGAGGTGAAGGAGATTGTCCAGGGTTACAACTGAGGTGCAGACTTGGATTTGAACCCAAGCACTGGGACTCTACAGGCTGCAGCCTCACCCATCGTGAATAATGCAGCAATGAAAATAATTGTGCAAGCGCTTTTCCAACTGAGTGCTCTCCTGTCCTTTGGGTAGATATCCAGGAGT
>NW_006208576.1:5881-6207 GCF_000334495.1 Tupaia belangeri chinensis | reverse complement strand
GAGGGTCTTGCTTAAGAAGTCTTTGCCTACCCCAATGTCTCCCAGGGTTTCCTCAGAGTTTTCTACCAGTAGTTTTATAGTTTGTGGTCTGAGGTTTAGATCTTTGATCCACTTTGAGTTGATTTTTGTTAATGGTGACAGATAGGGGTTCAGATTAATCTTTTTGCAGGTAGATACCCAGTTTTTCCAACATCATTTGTTAAAGAGATTTCCCCTTTTCCACTGGATTGACTGATGATATCCTTTGTCAAAAATGAGTTGGCTCGGGAACCAGCAATTAGCGTAATGGCTATGTCGCTGACTCCCACGTAGTCGACCGCAGTTCG
>NW_006208576.1:3049-4716 GCF_000334495.1 Tupaia belangeri chinensis | reverse complement strand
GGAGCCTGCCTGGCTAAGGGGGCTTGTAGGCAGGGAAGCCTGGAGGCTTCCCCAGAGCTGATGTCACCAGTGAGGCTAGGTGGGGACCTGGTACACTGACACCCTGTGATGGGAAGGGCATCTCACTTCTGCCATTCCCCCAAAACCCACATCCCTTTGAGGCTTGGGAACAGTGTCACCAAACCCAGGTGGGGACATTCCACAGGACGTTGTATCCTTATCTGTTTGGGGAATGAGGGTAATGGAGGCTTCATAGAATGAATTTGGAAGGGTTCCTTCCTTTTGGATCTCTAGAAACAGTGTGAGAAGAATGGGGGTTACCGCTTCTTTAAAAGTTTTGTAAAATTCGGCAGTGAAACCACTGGGGCCTGAACTTTTTTTTCTCATTACTTGTTATAGGTCTATTCAGGCTTTCTATGTCCTCCTGAGTTTATCTTGGCAGGTTATACGTGTCCAGGAATTTCAGGCTCTCATACAAGTTTTCTTCTTTGTTGGCATAGAGTCCCTCATAGTATCCTCTAACGATGTTTTGTATTTCTGTTACATCAGTTGTAGTGTTGCCTGATTCATTGCGGATTTGACTATTCTGGTTCCTTTCTTTCTTCTTCTTAATTAGTCTGGCTAATGGTATGTCAATCTTGTTTATCTTTTCAAAGAACCAGCTTTTGCTTTCATTTATTTTCTGTATACTTTGCTTATTTTCTATTTCATTTATTTTTGCTTGAATCTTTATTATTTCTTTTCTCCTGGCATTTTTGGGATTTGTTTTGTGTTCTTTTTCCAATTCCCTGAGGCATGATGTTAGGTTGTCCTTTTGGCACTTTCCATCTCTTTCTTGTTCGCACTAATTGCTATGAACTTCCCTCTTAAGACTGCTTTTGCAGTATCCCATAGATTATGGAAACTTGCATTCTCATTATCATTAGTTTCCATGAATCTTTTGATTTCCATCTTAATCTCTGCAGTAGTCATGGAGTCATTTAGAAGTAGGTTATTTAGTTTCCATGTATTTGTATATTTTTGAGGGCTTTTCCTGAAATTAATATCAAGTTTAGTTCCATCATGGTCGGAGAAGATGCTGGATATAGTTTCTATGCCTTTGAATCTGTAAAGGCTAGTTTTGTGCCCTATCATGTGATCAGTCTTTGAGAAAGTACCATGCAGAGCTGAGAAAAAAATGTATATTTTGTGTTTTTTGGGTGGAAAGTTCTATAGATGTCTATCAAGTCCATCTGATTCATGGTATCATTTAGGTCCTGAATCTCTTTGCTTATTTTTTGTCTTGTTGACCTGTCTAAAGGAGATAATGGGGTGTTGAGATCTCCAACAATTACAGTGTTACAGTCTATCTCTCCTTTTCAATCTAGTAGTCTTTCCTTTACATATTTGGGTGCTCCTGAGTTTGGTGCATAGATATTTATAAGCATTATATCTTCTTGGTGAATCAGCCCTTTTACTACTATATAATGCCCTTCTTTGTCTTTTCTTATGACTTTTGTCTTAAAGCCTGTTTTGTCCAAAATAGTGACTCCTGCTCTTTTTTGGTTTCCATTTGCATGGAGTACACTTTTCCAGCCCTTCAGTGTATGTACGTCTATATCCATGAAATGGGTTTCTTGTAGGCAGCAGATGGAGGGTTTCTGATTTTTAATCCATTCAGCCAGTCT
>NW_006208576.1:0-2845 GCF_000334495.1 Tupaia belangeri chinensis | reverse complement strand
GAACCGTGGTCGAGTACGTGGGAGTCCAGTGACATAGCCATTATGTTAACTGCTGGTCCCTAGTCTGTGTCTTTTGATCAGAGAATTTAGTCCATTGACATTCAGTGTTGCTATCCTACCATTAAGTTGGCCATATTTTTCGTTGTTTATTTGTTCTCTTGTTGCTGTCTGTCTCTCTTTAGTTTTCTTGGTATAGTACTCCTTTCAGAATTTCTTGAAGAGCTGGTCTGGAGTTGGTAAATTTTATCAGGTTTTATCTGAGAACGTTTTTATTTTCTTCTCCCTTATGAAGGATAATCTTGCCAGGAATAGTATTCTTAGTTGAAATGGTTTTCCATTGCCAGGTATAGTATTCTTGGTTGAAATGGTTTTCCATTTGACACTTTGAATATATTTCTGCATTATTTCCTTGCTTGCATTGTTTCAGATGAGAGGTCTGGAGTTAGCTACTGTTCACCTAATCATCTCTAGGCAGAGGATAAAGGCCGAAAAGTAAAATAGAAAAGTAAGATTTAAAACAAAAAGTAGGAAATAGAAATAGGGAGAAAAGGAGAAGAAAAAAGAAGGAAAGTACTAGAAGAAAACAAGGAAAAAATATCACTTTGCAAAAAATGAAATTAGGATGAAAATGGAAAACCGTGCGCACGCTTGCGGTTTTGTTTTCCAACAGTCAAAGTTGGAGATGAATAGCAGCTTTCTGTCCTAGGTGGAGAAAAGACAGAGATTAACAAGAGAAAGGTCCAAGGAGGGCAGAGAGCTGTCTTTTTCAAAAAGAGAAAAAAAGTTAGAAGGGACAGAGGAGGGCAGGAGGGAGCAAAGCATCTCTTGTACCTGGCTAGCTGGGTCTGAGAGGGGACACTGGCTGGGGGCGACTTCACAGCCGTGAAGTTGAATCCAGAGGCCCAAATCAGGCAAAGTTGGAGATGGCCAACAGCTTTCTGTCGACCTCATTCAACTTTTCATGACTAAAAGTTTGGCTTTGTCTGGCCAGCCCTGTAGTGCACAGTTAAGTGCTATGCGTAGGGAGCAAGAACCCCCCATGACTGACCATGATTCAAATACCAGCCCTGGCTGCCTGAAAAACAGACATGTGTGCATACATGCTTAAAATCCTGCTGGGATGGAGAAATGGGGCGAAAGGTTTGTGGCGTGACCACACCCACTGGCAGGTGCTTCCTTTCTCTCTGGAAAGTGCACCCATCTTCTGATAGTGAAAACTTGCAAACTCTCCAGGAGTTAGACGCTCCTCTTACCTGTAGTGTCTAGCATTGTTCCTGAAACATGGTAGTTACTCGTTGTCTCTTCTGTATTTTATTATTTACTCAATAGGTATTTCTTAAATACTTTCTGCCTCCCAGGATTTCAACCCATGTGACGTTAGATGCAGCCACGTGCTTTGCTTTGGGCAGTGACAGGTGAGGGTGACACAGGATGTGCTCTCGGCAGGAGGGGTTACCTAGAGTCCGTATTAGGATCTCTCCACTCTGCTGGGAAGAAGGTGGGAGCAGATGTGGAGACGGAAGTCCATCAGCCTGGCTCCTTCTCGGAGTCCCCTTGGACATGTAGTGTGAGGAAAACTGGACCGCGGAGTAGTTGTTACTTCAGCACAGCCTAGCCTACTCTTACTACACAATGACCAGAGGAGAGTTCTCAGAGACCTCAAGGAAGCACAGAGGCAGGAAAGTCAGAAGGTTTCATCACTTGGGACCAGCAGTTAGTATAATGGCTGTGTTGCTGGACTCCCACGTAGTCGCCTGCTGTTCGCGTCCTGGACCCGGTGGCTTAAAACTCACGCCGGACGCGTGTGCGTGCGTGCCCAAGATCCCAAGAGGAGAATGGAGGAGAAGGGATTGCGGTGTGGCCATCCCCCCTGGGGGGTGATTTCTCGCTTTCTGTCTCGATGTCTCTCTCTGTCTGGCTGGCGAGTGCACGCGCCCTATAGCAAAAACCTCTAAAAAAAAAAAGAAGATTTCATCACTTAAGCCAAGGGAGCAGACGTTTCAGGAAGGAGGGAGGAGGTAATAGTGCTGGTGTTCCTGAGGGGTTAACTGAGGTAACATCCACTGGGCCTGAGATCAGATGGTGACCGGGGCCCCTTAAAGAGCAGCGTCACACACATGCCCTGCTCTCACCTCCTTTCACTCTCCTCATTTCCTGGTGGGGCTGTTTCCTGGGGCTCAGAGTATATGGAGAGCTGAGAGGGTGAAATGCAGCTCCTCAGGACGCCCCTGGACTTCTCACTGCCCTCACTCGGGAGCAGTAATAACTGCTGGGTAGTTATTACGCCTTCGCTTTTAGGGCCTCTGAGGGAAGAAGATGGAGGGAGCGGGTGTGCAGGACAGGGACACGGTGCTAGTCGGGAGTCCTAACTCCACTGTGTGTCCTTCTGCAGGTGACAGCTTTTCTGTGTCGGAAGAGGACATAGGGGAGTCTCCAGCCTCAGGTGTATTTTAAAACTCCAGCCCCAGCTTTCCTTCAATCTCTGCTTCTCAAGGCCAACGACGATGCCCCCGGGGAGCTCTCCAGTTCCTGCTGTCTGTGCTCCTTCCACACCTGCATCTGGCAACGGGCCTGACACATGCAAAGTTCTCAGTAAATGCTGACATTCGGGTAAATGCAGACATTCGAGGTGTGGTAACAAGGCGACCCCATATTGTGGTCTCCAGTCCCGTCTCCTCTGGAACCTCTCCCTGTACTACACGGTCTCAGAGATACTCCAGAGACCAATAAATACTTGTGTATGTCACACCTGGGTGTGCCTGAGACTTCTTTGTGTGACTCTGCCACCTTTTCCCCTCTCCTTAGTCCCTCAGCTCCCTGGGGTACATATCCTGGACCTGCAGTG
>NW_006208575.1:0-894 GCF_000334495.1 Tupaia belangeri chinensis | reverse complement strand
GACACCCAAGGCTTATTTACAAAGCACATTTCTATAATCACTTTGTGAGCAGTGAGTTTCCAGGGTCAGCTCCTCATACCCACCTGGCATGTTTTTCAAGCCACTCAATTCAGAACTCAAACCACATAGTCAGACTTGTTGGATCCAACTGCCTTAACCTCTATGCTGAGTTGGGAGTTAGACCTCATTGTAGGTACATAGAAAATTAGCTCTGCATATTTTAGTTACTGTGGTTTTGCGTTCTGTGGTCTGGTAAGTTTTCACTATGCTCCTATTTCTAGCCTCAGAAAAATGTAAGAGTCCAACCCGGCAGGGCCCCAGGATCTGTTTGAGCTGTCGACCTTTGAGTACAGCCTTGGTTGGCTCAGCACATTAGCAAGGCCACTGCTGTACACCTTCTGACCTATGAGCAAAGCTTGAGTCGACTAAGCATGTTGTTAAGGCTGCTTGTTGAATATTCCAGAGACTGTGGTAGCCTTGCTGGGAAGCGACCCCTCTAACTTGCTGATATACTACTATAAAAGAATTACATAGCTCTCTCATACATCTTGAGTATGTGGTAAGATTTCCTGAAAGTCCCCTGACTGCTCTCCTTTGCCCTGACCACCTACTGTTAATTACAATGCTTCATCCCTGTGGTCACAATGGAGTGTGTGCTGAAGTTCCAACTAGGCAGAAATCTTCTTGACCTTTGGAATGCCCTTCAAGACACATTTAACATAAGCTTAAAAATAACCTTTTCTTTATATATAATAGGATTAGGCCAAAACTGTCCCAGGACACTCTCGCCCCAGGGTAGCGAATGTTTTAACAAAATATATAACAGCGGTGCCAAAGACTACACAAGTGAATGCACAACAGATCACTTAGGTATACCACAAATCCATTTTAAAG
>NW_006208574.1:0-427 GCF_000334495.1 Tupaia belangeri chinensis | reverse complement strand
TAACTGCAGAGATAAATGTTTTTACAAACTGTTCAAAAGACTTGATGTAGTCAATAATTAGCTAGAAGATCTGAATTAAATATTTAATTTTTAACAAAAACAAATTTAACAGCACTTATTTTCATACAGTTGATTTAGTAGTGTATAAACTATTAAAAAGTCACCAAACGTACCTGAAATGTGCTAAATGGTTGAAAAGTTGGCAAGCCCTATGATATTTTTTAAAATAATTATTTATTTAACTTTATTATTATTATTTTGTTTTGATTTTACTATAGGGCACATGTGCTCACCAGAACAAGAGAGACAGAAAAATAGAGAAAGCAAGTTATCAAGTCTGTGACTTGAACCATATTGTCACCTTATTTCAAAGTCGAGTGCTTTGGAAGAAGCCATGGGCCTTCAGGAGAAGTTTCCACATGGCTAC
>NW_006208573.1:0-645 GCF_000334495.1 Tupaia belangeri chinensis | reverse complement strand
CTGGTGAGCACACATGTCCTATGGAAAAAAAATTAAAACAAAACAAAAATAATCTGTAGCTAACAAGAGGCATATACCAGAGGACAGGAGGACAAAAAGCCTAGCTTTTAGATGACAAAAAAGAATCTTCTAGAAGTTTCTCAGCTAAATCTGTGAAGTGATTCTCAATTCTGCTTTATATGAAAGTACTCTTCAAATATCCACTCTGAAGATTCCTCATTCTCTAATCCAGAACAAGACAATAGCAAAATGCTACTGGAATTCTTTTAACTGATACATAGTGATTGTACATATCTACAGGGTACAGTGTGGGTTTTTGTAATATATGAATATAATATGTAATGATCAAATTAAAGTAGTTGGCATATCTATCATCTCAAACATTTGCTGCCATAATATTGATCTAACACAGCTATAGTAGCATAAATGAACTGACAATAAAATATTTCCCTTTTGATGAAATCATGCACTTTCTTCTGATCTTATACATGAAATCACATAGATTCTCAATAAAAGGTAGCTGCTCATAAGATCATTTGATTAGGAATGACTTGAAAGAACACCATCTGAATTTAGTTTTACTCTATAAACGTTATAGTAAATGGCCTGAAAGATAACTTTCAGGGAACCAGCAGTTAGCGTAAT
>NW_006208572.1:0-2277 GCF_000334495.1 Tupaia belangeri chinensis | reverse complement strand
CTGTGGGCAGTTGTGTCATTTAGAGCAACCTGCTCTTGTGATCACTAATACCATCTTATGAGCACTAGTACTCCCTAGGTCTCCCAGGACATCCTCACCTACTCATGAGAGTGTTTGTCTCCATGCCCCAGTCACTGCCCCCTAGACCTCACCTCTCAGACTCCATCACACTGGGGACCAAAGAGAAAAAAATGAACCTGTGGGGAAATAAACATTACCCAAACCATGACAGGATTCCTACTCCAATATAAGGAGAGGGTGATCATCCCAAAGACACAAACCCTCCATGATTGGAAGCTCCCAGAACTGACCTTGTGTGTCTCTTCAACTGACTCCTCTTGACTTGCCTTCCTTATAACAAATCTGTGATCTTAGGATAGTGTGTTCTTGAGGATGTGACTAATTGTAGTGAATTATGAAACCGTGGTGGTTATGAGAACCCCAGTATTTGTAGCAGATTGGCCCAAAATGTGGTTAGCCTGGATCCCCTGATCGTGTGGCCGCCCGGCGTGAGTTTTAAGCCACCAGGTCCGGGACGTGAACCGCGGTCGACTATGTGGGAGTCCAGCGACATAGCCATTACACTAACTGCTGGTTCCCAACTGACTCCTCTGACTTGCCTCCCTTATAACAAATCTGTGATCTTAGGATAGTGTGTTCTTGAGGATGTGACTAATTGTAGTGAATTATGAAACCGTGGTGGTTATGAGAACCCCAGTATTTGTAGCAGATTGGCCCAAAATGTGGTTAGCCTGGATCCCCTGATCGTGTGGCCGGTGTCTGCAGTGAGAGAAGCAGGAGAAGGCTTGAGGACACCAATGCCTTCAACCCATGGAATTTATTCTCAGATCAGGTATTTAACATAGGAAAGCATTGCAGAGTGAGCCCATCAGAGCTTGCTTTCTTTGTTTTATTTGTTGTTGTTGTTGTTGTTTGTTTTTGTCATGCACAGTTTTATTATAGTAACACACATTAGTTACAGTGAGATCTACAAACATACACATAATTATATTTAAATTCGTATAGAACAATATTTACATTTTTATGTTAGACTTTTGAAGTTAAGAGGATGAAGTAAAGCTTAAGTTTTACAACAAAGAGGGGCAGGCAGGTGGTGTGGCGGTTAAGAGCGCTGGATTCCCACATGGCCAACCATGGTTCGAGTCCCAGACCTGGAGGCTTGCTTTCTCGCTTTCCCTTTCTCTCTCTCTGTGTCTCTCTCTCTCTGGTCAAAAATTTAAAAATGATAATAACAACAAATGATTAAATAAATAAATAAATATTTAAAAAGTTTTACAACGAAGAAAAGAAAAATACACATGACAGAAATGAAGTTAACAGTCAAAGTACAGCTCTCTATTCCTGATACAACATGTGGAAACGTCTTGTCAGAAAGCTACATCATCTTAGACTGATTGTCCAAATCATTAAACAGAGCTTTCTTTGTAAATACATTTTGTTGCATGTCATTACACAATATTGTATTAGACTACATATTTTTCTCTAAGCTTATCACTTTGTAGCAATGTAAAACTTTTATTATATAAGTTTTTCTAATAAAATATACTTAGACAAAAAGTTTATACTTAGGAGTTAAGATATTTGGGAATAAAACGCTAAAAAAAGTAACTTTTAAACAATCACTAAAGTTTATATATTTTCTATTTAAGATGCAATCTGTGCAAAGACCATTAAATACTAATCACTTATTTTTTAATTAATATATTGATAAAAGTACATATTGAAAACAGTTTCAATTTAAAGTAAAAAAATTAATCTTTCAAATACAAATATTTTTCTATATAATGAAGAAAACCCCAAACATTCTGAGAAACGAATGAAAGTTGAATATTTCTTGGTTTCAGTCACTCCACTATTCCTAAAAGGTGAACACTTGACCACGAAGAGACTCACTGCTATTTCTAGGTCGTGATGGTTGGAAAATTCCAGTCCATAGGAAAGGCGATCCCCAGGTCCCGCTGCTCTCGATGACCTTCAGATGGAGTTGAGGTGTGTGGACACAAACTGGCAGCTCGAGACCTGAGTGGACAGAGACGACAGTGGTTCTTTAAGACCCAGGTTCACTCCTGGGGAAAACCATTGAAGCTAGGCCCTTGGGCTCCCAGCAGGGCTGCAAAAGCTCCCTGTGGTGTGGAGACTCTCATCTCTTCAAGAGACTCAGACACTTTCAGCATCTCCAGAATCTCCTTGTGTGGAGCTTTTGCGTCTCTCCTCCTCCAGGTCTCGAACCAGGGACCTTAATTCCTGCCTCAGCAT
>NW_006208571.1:0-692 GCF_000334495.1 Tupaia belangeri chinensis | reverse complement strand
AGATCATGGAAGAACTTCAACACCTCCTGGAGCTTGTTGCCTTTTTAGCCTGGCATCTTCTGGAGTTCATTATCTCTCAGCTCTTGTGTCTCACTTAGTTTTGTCACTGTGAGTATTCTGAATTCTCTGAGGCATTTCCATGAGTTCTCTTGTACTGTCTGTGGATGATGGGAGATTGTTCTTTGCCCCTAAGGGAGAGATATTGTGTTGTTTTCTCATGTTTCTTGTGCCTGGGTGGTTTTTTTTCTGGTCATTCTGTGACAAAATCTCTCCTACACAGAGATTTGCAATGTGGTATTCACAAAAAGATTAGGAGTTCAGATTTATAAAAAGAAATTTCTTCATTAAAGTAGGAAGTTCAATAAGTGTTGAGGATTTCAATGACTCTAAAAGTATTAAGATGCTTGGCTACTGTACACATAGGCCTATCTAGACATTCAGTGTATAGAGAGTGAAAGTTAGAGTGGAAAAGTAAGGTAAAAAATATCAGTAAGAAGAAAAAAACTAGAAAAATACTACCAAAAAAGAGTAAAACAATTATTTATACATAAAAAACGAACATGCCAGGACACAGCTCAACTTTAAAATGGTTTCTGAAATTAGCAAGTGAAAGAAAAGGCCCAAGGTGAGAAGTGTTTGAAAAATTAAAACAAAAATTAATAATTTAAAGACAGATAGAGACCTACACTTGG
>NW_006208570.1:1343747-1361137 GCF_000334495.1 Tupaia belangeri chinensis | reverse complement strand
GAATTTCCTTTCTTTGGGAGACAACGTGCCTTCTTCTGTGAAAGACAGTTAAGTATCCTTGAAAAAGAAGAGTAGTTGAAACAGACTTTTCTCACCCAAAAGGTAGAAGTCCCTTCTAGTTGTTTTGGTGTTATCTGCCAAAACAAGTATTCTGATGTTTGTTATAGTCATCATTTTATAGGAGACATTTTCATCAGTTATGTGAAAAATCAAGCCCAGCGTTCCGACTCGGATGCAGAGCAGTGCAGTGTTCCTGTATCCTGTCAATTAAAAAGTAAACCAACAAAAATAAAATGAGAGCATCCACTGAGAAAATGATAATGGGGAGGAGTTCTCTATTTGATATTAACTTTGGACTTCTACACCAAATGCTGCAGGAGAGGCTACAAAGCAGCAGAAACAAAAGATTACAGATTGCCTTTGACAATAGAGAGTCTGGAATGTGGTAAATCCTAGGTAAAGGGGAAAGGAAATCCATAAAAGAAAGGCCAGAAAAAATGGAGTTTGGGCTGGTGAGGTACACAAAAACTAGAAAGTTTAAAAAAGAGAGAGAGAGAGAGAGAACAGGGAAGAAGGCTGAATAGATGAAAATACAGATTCAAGATTCCATGTCTTTTGCAGAAA
The DNA here is from genome assembly GCF_000334495.1 of Tupaia belangeri chinensis. Lineage (NCBI taxonomy): Eukaryota > Metazoa > Chordata > Mammalia > Scandentia > Tupaiidae > Tupaia > Tupaia belangeri. Next base: position 1,360,513 of record NW_006208570.1, on the reverse strand, counting down.
GAGAATAATTTACTAACCATAATGTGATTAAGCAAATACTTTGGTTTAGTAAAGTTTAAACTTAATGCAGTGGACATCCATCTTGTGTTTTCTTCTCTGGACTAGGAAGGATAGGGTGGCTGCAGCCAACCACTTTGGAACTCGATATGAAAACATCAATTCGCACCATGGAGTCTTGGCCAGTCTGCTTTGTGGGGGTAGTGCAAAGCAATGGATGCATTATAGATATACAAATTGATCACTTCAATGACCAAAACCAATTTTTCAGAATAGAGTGAAACATATGAAAGTATATCTCAAAGGGTCATATAAACGATCCCCTAGGCCCCGCACTGGGAACACACCTTGCTGCACATGGAACTCTCCTCTTTTATCTTTGCCTACAGGAGGTCTGTGGCACAAAGCACCCAACTGGAACCTGGTGAAACAACCAACAAATTGCATTGCTCCCTCTGCTCTCATGAATCTCTCGATAATCTCACCTGATAGAGTTGGTACACAGAACCAGGGTTTCCTTCTATATATGCAAAATCATATATCTCATGTTGGTTTTGTTTCATGCTTTAACTAAATAGGTGTTATTTGATTGTAGCTTCCTGTTTTCAATTGACCCATGATGTATATTTTTGCATATATTTTGTGTATTGTATAAAGACTATTCTCCATTCACAGATGATGTACGCACAACACAATGATCCACTTATATCTCTCACATAGACACACACAAAAACAGGGGACTTACGCTTTCTTAAAATCCTCTCACATGGCACAGGTTTTTTTTTTTTTTTTTCCATGTTTTCAACTTACCTAACGGCAAACCTCGCTTCATTTTGCACTAGTCTAATTAATTTGACAGGACTGGAAACTTGTTCTTCCTGTTCACACTTATTATTCATCTCTTCAGAATGCCCTGTAGGGAGGACAAAGCACAATAAAGCAGTATTTACCAAATGCCTCAATGCTAAATGCCCTTTTGGGCTGACTCGGCACAATACCAGCAGTGAGAAGATCTGACTTTAGGGCAGCCTAAGAAAATGACATTTTCTAGAACACCATTTATTGAAGCACATCTTGAAGAAGAAAACTTCGTCCATTTTCCCTTGCAATTTGGCAGTGGACTCTGGGAACTCCAGTTTATCCTTATGGTAGCTGAAATCTTTGCTAAAGAAATGAGAGAGGTATCATATGTTGCAGAATAAGCCCTCATTCCATAGTAACAAATGTCGAGACAATTTCAGGTTTTTTAATCACTGCAAATGTAATCTGAAACATGTCAGATATTCTGTGAACGGATGGGTTGAAATGCAGAATTGATAAATATAAGGGGAAGATCTTTCTTTTTTTGGTTAACTTTGAAAGTTTCCCCAGAGAGCAAACTTTTTATAGGGGGCAAGGATTCTCACAAGGTTGGTACAGGTGGGTAATTAAAAAAAAAGAGTGAATTTATCTGCATACATTATTTAAATACCTAAAGCATTGCTCTGCTTTAATGATAAATTACGATCAGTAAAAATCTGTTGGCTGCCTTCAAGCTAACTAATGGATCGCTAATCAGCAACAGCCGAATCATCCTAGCTGAGGTGGAATAAATATCTCTAAGGATGCTGCAGCTAATTTTTATGGTCTAAACCTATAAAGATGCTTGCCTGGATCTCTGTGTTCTTGCACTGTGCGTGTATATATGAATATATATCCACATGTGTGCACACGTGTGTGTTTCAAACCTATTCTATAACACCTTCTTGGCTGGTCACAGCAGCTCTATCCTGTTGTATAAGAAAGATTGTTCCTGTAACTAATTAATCCTCAAAGAGATCAGCTGATACATCTCATTGTTAGCAATCCATTTTTAATTGTTCATTTTACTCAAGCACCATTTGAACACAAGTCAATTTGCAATTTCATTAGAGAACCAAAAAGGCCTGGGGTCTACTCCTGGTTTCTTTCTTTCTTTTTTTATTAAAAAAAAAAAAAAAAAAAAAGAATTTTTTTAGAAAACCAAAAAGGCCTGGGGTCTACTGCTGATTTCTTTCTTTTTTTTTTTATTAAAAAAAAAAAAAAAAAAAAAGAAGAGGATAAAAAGCAGGCAAAATTTCAGAAAGGACGTTAATCCTCTAATTAATTTTATGTATCAAGCAAGAATTAATGTATCCTGCTATTTGAGCAGAAGTCTTCTTGCCAAGAAATGCATTTTGTCATACCTTCCCCTCCAGAGAAACCTCTTTACAAGCTTTGCAGCCAAATACCCTGGCAACTAATGACGAGCTTTGAAGCAACATTCACAGACCATTTGCTTTGATGACATTTGGAGGCTTTTCTACCCTCATTCCAATTCCATTGTAAGTAGAGTACACACGCGTATAGCCTTTGAAAACTAATCAATACAGTAAGATTTGTCAGGTTGCGGCTGACTAGTATCACATCTTTTAACTCTCTTCTTTGCTGACTTCTTGTACACATTTTTAAGTTAAACCTTATGAATGGAGCTGGGTAGATTATCTTTACCATATTTGCAGGCGCGCTAGTGTGACATGGTGCTTTCTTCCATATTTTAACATCAAAAGCTCATAATCTGTGTAAGTTAACCTTCCATAAAACTAAAATTATATGGTCATCATACATAATCTGATGATTGATTACAGCTGTCAAAAAGTCACCAATTGTGAATGTTTACCACAGTTGCACCGTGAAAATTATGACATACTTTAAAAAAATCCATCTTGAGAAAAGGGACAGCTTACGTTCATAGGTTGTGGAATTGAAACATGCATGTTTTCTTTGTGACTTTTAGCTCTCTTGAAATCAATGTTAAAACCCTTAGGTATGATTTTTCATTTCAGTGTCTTTGTGTAATGTGCCTCAACCATACCTCATCTAATTTAATAAGATGCAAGCTAAGGAAGTACTTAAGTTACTTATCAAGGGTTTCAGATGACACATTATTATTGTATTCAAAAGTCAATATTTGCTAATCATGTTAGTACAGGAACTGTTCCAGGCCTCCAATTCTTAAATTGCAGAGATATTTAAGATTAATTAAACCCATCTCCCTTGGTCCTCTCGCTCCACCTCTATGGAATGAGTAAATCAATGACATCCTAAGCAAGCCCAAGGAGCCAGAGCTTTAAGTCTGAAAGCTACTCACGTCTTTTAAGCTTCTGTTTGCTTCAGTGCCCCAGAGTTGAGCCTCGGCATTTCTCCATAGTTTAAGGAATATTTGTGTATTTTGAGAGCAAAGTTCACCAATTCACTTGACATAATTATAGAAGAATGACGGTCCTGAGCATATACCATGGGCCCCATTGTTTTGTTTTTGTTTTTGTTTCTTAAGCCAGGAAAATACTGAATAACATATGGCCTGATTTCTTGTTTTCTTTTCACACAACAATTTGTGGCAGCCAAAGTTGAAAGGTCACCTATTCCTTTTCAGCTGGGCATGATGAGACCAGGTGACTGTTCCACACTCCTGAGTGGGTTATACTTTTATCATGCTCTCCCAGTGACCTCCTGAGCCCTCTGATACTTTGGAGCAAAGGTAGACAACTGTTCAAAGACCAAGATTCCCTTTGTTTTTAAACAGTAGAACCATTATACAAGAACCATTTCTAATCCAATGTTATGTATAGAGCTCAGGACTTGGTTGAGATTAAGGGATAAATAAACTTGAAGGCTTATTAACATGTATTGATTAGGGGAAAACTGGAAAACATAGTACTTCAGTGATGACTTATAGCAGCTGCTAGTTCCATTCCCTGAGGGAAAAAGACTAGTGCATTAACCCCATATGCCACCCAGGATATATTTACAGGTAGTTAGTGAAAACAGTAATGCTATGCAAACCGAATAGCTGGAACATGAATCAATATAGCCCAGCTAATTAGGTCATAAATGCATTGATTTTATTTTGAATATGTCCTCAAATAGAGTCTAGGAGTAAGCATACTGAAATCGAGCACTTAAACTGAGAAAAGCAACAATCAGATTATTCTCTGACACTCTCCAATCAATCCGGAGGAGTTAGGTAAAATACTCTGATGCATATTCTATATAATCAGAATGACACGTCCTATTAATATTCCAATTACTGTTGAACTATTAGCTATGCTTGAGTCTGGTGTCTCAGAGCGTCACAGCAGCAATCCGGGAACCTTGTGTCATCTTTTGTATTCACTCAATTTAAAACAAGACTGTTTTTCCTTTAAAGCATTCTTATTAAACGTTATTTTATGCATGGATTTAACATCCTAATTGATTTAGGTGAACTCTATGAATGAGTTGCTAACTCCTTTTGTTCTTTTCTTCACTGAAGGAGGTCAGTTGCTGTGATCTTATTTATAAATTTAAATACCAATTTTTAGCACGGTGAGTTATCATTAAAATAATAGTTATTCATGTTCATAAAAAGTCTCTATTCACACTGCAAAAACTAGGAATGCAATCATTTAATAAACTAGTCTACAGTAAGAATGGGCTAGATTTGTCCACCTCATCGTAGAACACATAAAAATCATAAAATCATAGAAATGAAAATGACTTTGGAAAAAGTGCTGAGGTGTTTCCGCACATCTGAATATTTTCTCAACCTAAAATTTTCTTATTTTCATTTTGAAACTCACAAAATATGTATGGATTTATCCAATATCATAGGTAAAATGCAGTCTCATAAGCTAAACACCAAACGACTATTGGGAAAGTCAGATTTGGGCCAGTGCATGGCATGGAGGTTGGAGTACTGGACTTCCACACAGCTGACCACAGTTTGAATTTCTGATCCAGTGACTTGAAACTCAGTTGGGTGCCAGTGTGTGTGTGTGTGCGTGTATGTGTGTACCCCAAATCCTGAGAGGTGAACAGAGGACAAAGAATAGCATCGCGGCCATTCTTCCCGGGCATGATTTCTCGTTTTTTCTCTCTCTCTGTCTCTGACCAGCACACATGCCTGTAGCAAAAATCTCTCTCTAAAAAAGAAGTTTAATTTACCAGTACATTCATGTATTTGTAGTCCTTTCAGAATGTTTGCTTTATTTTAAATTTGGGGGCTAGTGGGTGGCATAGTGGTTAAGAAGCTGGATACCCACATGGCCAATTGTAGTAGAGAACTGGACCTGGTGGCTTGAAACTCATGTTGGACATGTGTGCACAAGAGCCCATAATCCCAAAAGGAGAATGGAGGAGAAGGGATTGTGGTGTGGCCATCCTCCCTGGGGGGGGATTTCTCACTTTTTGTCTCTCTCTCTCTCTCTCTCTGTGTATGTGTGTGTGTGTGTGTGTTTCCAGTGAACACACACACCAGTAGCTTTATTGTTTGAGGTCTTAGGTTTAGATGTTTGATCCACTCTGTGTTGATTTTTGTTCATGATGAGAGATAGGGCTCCAGACTCAACTTTCTGCAGGTGAATACCCAGTTTTTCCAACCATTTGCTAAAGAGGTTCTCCTTTTCCCACTGGGTTGATGGTACTCTTTGTGAAAAATCAGTTAGCTATATGTTTTTGAGACTATTTCTGAGGTCTCTCTTCTGTCCCATTGGTCCACATGTCTTTTTTTATACCAATACCATGCTGTTTTGATTATTACAACTCTGTAATGTATTTTGAGGCCAGGGAGTGAGTATGCCTCCTACTTCAGTCTTCTTGTGCAGGATTACTTTGGCAATATGGGGTCTTTAATGATTCCAGACAAATTCTATGAATGTCTTTTCTAAATCTGTGAAGAATCTCTCTTGCAATTTGTTTGGGATTGCATTAAATATCTAGATTAATTTGGGTAGAATTGCCATTTTGATGATTAATTCTTCCAACCCAGGAACACAGGATGTCTTTCTACTTTTTTGTGTGTGTCATTTTTAATTTTTTTTTTTAGATTTTTCATAGTTTTTCTTGTAGAATTCTTTGACTTCTTTGCTTCCATTTATTCCTAATTGTATTTTTTGTGGCAATGGTAAATAGGATACTTTCTTCTGTTCTACTTCAGGCTCTTTGCTCTTCATATATAGAAATGCTATAGATTTTTGTATATTGATTTTATATCCTGCTACTTTACAGTGTTCACTTAATACTTCCAGGAGTTTTTTTCATGGATACTCTTGAGTCTTCTATGTGTATAATCATGTCATCTGCAAATAGGGATAATTCCACCTCTTCTCTCCCTATTAGAATGCCTTTTATTTCATTCTCTTTTCTGATTGCATTGGCCTGGACTTCCAGCACTGTACTGAAAAGGAGTGGAGAAAGTGGGAGAGACTCTTGTACCAGTTTTTAGTGGACAATCTTTCCCCATTTAGTATGATGTTAGCTATGGGTTTTTCATAGATAGCTTTTATTTTGTTGAGGAAAGATCCTTCTATTGGTCTACAGTTTTCCTTCCTTTTCATATCCTTTTCTTTTTGGGGGGATGAGGGTGATGGAGTCTTCATAAAATGAATTTGAGAGGGTTCCTTCCTTTTGGGTCTTTAAAAATAACTTGAGTAGAACATGAGTTAAAAGTTTTGTAAAATTCAGAGGCGAAGCAATCAGGACCAAGGTTTTTCTTTGTTGAGAGGTTGTTTTTTACTTATTCAAACTAACTGCTAGTTATGGGTCTATTCAGAATATCTGTGTCCTCCTGATTCAATTATATGTGTCCTGGAATTTTTCTATCTTATCCAAGTTTTCTTGTTTGTTGGCGTATAGTAGTATCCTCTAATGATGTTTTGTATTTCTATTATGTCTGTTGTAATATTTACTGTTTCATTGAGAATTTGATTTATCTGATTCCTTTCTCCCTTCTTAAGTTTTTATCTTAAAGCCTATTTTGTCTGAAATCAGAATCATGACTCCAGCTCTTTTTTGGATTCATTTGCATGGAATACCTTTTTACAGCCCTTCACTTTTAATTTATGTATGTCTTTATTTATGAAATATGGTTCCTGTAGACAACAGACAAAGAGTTTCTGTTTTTCGTTTGTTTGTTTGTTTGTTTGTTTGTTTTTTATCCATTCAGCCAATTAGTGCCTCTTGATTGGAGAATTTAATCCATTAACATTTAACGTTAATATCAATATTTCTAGACTTATTCCTACCAGTAGGCTGGCCATTTCTTTTTCTTTTTCTTTTTTTTTTTTTCCTCTTATTTCTATCTGTCTTTTTTTAGTTTTCTTGGTATAGCAGTCCCCTCATAATTTCTTGGAGATCTGGTCTGGTGTTGGTAAATTCTTTCAGATTTTGTTTATCTGAGAATGTTTTTATCTTTTCTTCCCATTTGCAGGATAATCTTGCCAGGTATAGTAATCTTTGTTGAAATTGTTTCTCTCTTAACACTTTAAATATAGCTTCCCATTCTTCCTTTGCTTGTATTTTTTCTGGTAAGAGGTCTGGTTAGCCTTATGGGATAACCTTTGTAAGTAGCTTAGCTTGATGTTTCTCTCTTGTCATTTCAATATTTTGTCTTTATATGTGGTTTTGACTAGTCTGGCTATGATATGCTGTAGAGAGGATTTTCTTGGGTTGATTCTATTTGGGGTCCTTTGTATTTTTGAGTTCTGGATATTTGAGTGTTTCTCTAGACTTGGAAACTTTTCTTTCAGGATTTCATGGAAATGCCCTTATTAGTTTCTTCACCTTCTGGGATACCAATTATTCAGATGTTTGAACGTTTAATGGTATTTAGTATTTCTCATATGTTGTCCTCATTTTTTTCTGCTTATTTTTCAATCTTTTTGGTCATTTTTTTCTAAGTCAGAGGTTTTGTCTTCTACATCTGAGATTCAATGTTTTGTATGATCTAACCTGCTTTTAACACTTTTGAGGAAGTTTTGATTCCTTGTACTACAGTCTTCATCTCTAACAATGTCATTTGATTCTTTTTTAATGGTGTCTAATCCTTCTTTCAAGTAACGAAAGGACTTCCTCATCTCCTGATGCTTGCTGTCTCTTTTTTTCTTACATCTTCTGGAGTTTGTTGTCTTTTTTCTCTTGCATCTCATTTAATTTTGTCACTATGAATATTCTGAATTATTTATCAAACATTTCCATGAATTCCATTGTACTGTTTGTGGATGAGGATGATGTGTGCTTTCCTCTTGGGAGAGAGATATTTTCTTAGTTTTTTCATATTTTTTGGACCTCTGCACTGGTTTCTGGCTATCTGATGGATTATACGTTTCTTCCTTTAGTCTGCACTAGTGTCTGTCACTGGAACTGGATATTCCAATGGCTGCCCAGTTTCTTTTTATTTTTTTAATTATTTTATTTAATTTTATTTATTTGTTTTTAACTTGACCAGAGAGGGACAGAGTGTGTTGAGAGAAAGAGAAACTGAGAAAACAAGCCGCCAGGTCCGGGACTTAAACCGCAGTTGACTACATGGGAGTCCAGCAACATAGCCATTACACTAACTGCTGGTCCCTATTATTTTTTAAAGGATTATTTTATTTAACGTTATTTACCCATTTATCTATTTATTTAAATTTGAAGAGAAAAGGACAGTCTGAGAGAGAGAGTGAAAGTGAGAAACCAAGCCATCAGGTTCAGGACTCAAACTGCGGTTGGCTGTGTGGGAGTGCAGAGCCCTGAACCACCACTCCACCCAGTGTGAGTGCTGCCCAGTTTCTTGAAAACAGGTGTACCTGGGATCGAGCTACAGGGTTTCAGTTGAGGAAGAATGTAAGAAACTACTTTCTTGAACTTGAAAGTATTCTTAGCAGGTAAAAAGCAGCTAGAGGTCTGGAGTGGTCTCCAGGAAGCAGTCAGAAGACAGTAGAGTTCCTAAGGTGATCTTTGGTCTCAGTTGTTCTCACTGGCTTCTGCAGCTACCCCAACCACACTGGGACTGCAGAAGATGGAGGAGAAGGGAGCAGGAGGTGGGAGGTTCTGGGCACCTGGAAGCATTTAGGAGACAATAGAGTTCCCTGGGCAATCTCTGGCCTCAGTAGTTCTCACTAGCTGCCGCCACCACTGCCACACTGGGGCCAGGAAAGAGCCCTTCCCTCATGTCCTAAACTAAATTGAGATATTTGTTTCTGAGAGATTGCTTCATTGTGCTTGTCTTTTTCAAAGTTAAATTTCAATGTAAAAAGCTAAGCAATTGATTTGAAGATGATTATAATGAAATAATAAAAAGAGGCAGAGAGACATGCTGGCTCAGGGCCTTTGCAATTGCTGTTCCTTCTGGGACACTTTACCCAAAGCAGCATATGGCTTATCCTGTGGTATGCTTCTGGAGTCTATGCAAATGTCATCCATTCAGTGAAAACTTTGCTGACCATCTTATTTAAAATAGCAACCCTATTAATATCTATCCTCCTTCCACTGCTTTATTTTTCGTCATGAAACTTATAACCACATGATATACATTTACTTGTGTATTTGCTTTTTTCCTTTTTCTTTCACTAGAATGTAAAGTCTCATGAGGGCAAGAATTTTGTTTGTTTCACTGTTGGGATAACGCCGCCTATAAAATACTCAACACATAATAGATGCTTAATAAATATTTTTCATTGAATAAATAAAACAATGTACTAGCAAAAGAGATAAGAGGAAATATCCAATGATAGCTGGAGATATCTCAGGTGTTAAAAGAAAAGTGTTTGAAAATGGAGAATGGTTGAATGCTGCTTGAGAGCCCAGTGAGATGATAAACCAGCATGCACATCAGATTCTCATGGCACCATAAGAGTCTTACTAGCCTTATAAGTGAAAAGTGATACCAGGGATCAGCGGATGGCATAATGGTTATGTACCTGGACCCCACATAGTCAATTGCGGTTTGAGTCCCGGACCTGGCGGCTTAAAACTCATGCCAGGTGCATGTGTGTGCAAGTCCAAAATCCTAAGAGGAGAATGGAAGAAAAGGGATTGCGGTGTGGCCATTCCCCTGGAGGGTGATTCTCATTTTTCTGTTTCTCTATATCTCTTATTCTTTCTGTCTTTCTGACAACCATACACCCCTATAACAAAAATCTCTCTCAAAAAAGAAAAAAGAAAATTAAAAAAAAAGCCAGTGTAGTGGTTGGGAGGAGTCATACTGATTAGATAAAGAGAATAAGAGATGAGGAAGTGGAAACAGAATCAACAGATAACTAATTTGAGAAGTTTTGCTATGAAGAAAGGCAGATAAATAAGGCTGAAAGGACTATGAGATCAAGGAAGGGTATGTTTTTAAATTTAGGTTTTGATTTTTATAGAAGAATGCTAACTCTCTTTTACCCCAAATAATGTTGCTCAACAAATCCCCAAAGGCCTTGTAGCATTTGAGGACACACATTTTTTTGCTACTCCATCTGCACAGGTAAACTAGGTGACTGCTCCATGTCTGGATTTTGGCTGGTTGTTGACCAATCTAGGCTAGCTCAAATGGGATGGCTGAGATAATTCAAATATGTTTTACAAGTCTCACCTATGCTGTCTAGTTTAGGCATGTTATTGTGGTGGCTGGGCACAAATCATAAAAACAAGCAAGTCCTCTTGAGCCCTAGGTTGAGAACTGGCTTCTATACCTTCTCCTCCCTCTTGACTAATGCAAGTCAGTCAAAAGAGCCTTGATTCAAAGGGGGTAGTCTAATTATTATTGCTAGAAAACACACTACCTCAAAACTTAGCAACATAATATAACCATTTGATTGTGTTTATAATATCTTGGAGTCAGGAATTCAGACAGGACATTTTGAAGTTAGTTTCCCCTCCATGGTGCCTAGAACATCCCTTCAGGTGGAATGATGCAAAGGTTAGGGACTGAAATCATCGGGATGTATCTTTACTTATATCTGACAGTGATGGTGGCTATCAGCTGGGACTACAGGTAGCACGTTTGGCTGGAACATTAATGTGTGGATTCGCGTAGGCTAGGCTTTCCCACAGCACGGAAGCCTCAGAATATTTGGATTTCTTCCATGGTGGCTCAGGGCTCTGAAGACTACTATCCTCGTGAACATACAAAAATATGCATATCTTTTATTACCAGTCTCAGAAGTCATGTGTGTCATTTGTCACACATTCTGTTGATTATGAACTGTGGGGAAGAAATACCTAGATGATTTTGAGGTGAAGTCCCTGAAGATGCTTGGCTGCTATGAGAACTGTTTTATATTTAAAAGCTATAACAAAGAGAATATATATGCAAGTCTCAACAAGCATGGAATTAGAGGGAGTAGTTTGAAAATGTTGACTCAATGATACGCAGGGCCTTTTCCTGGGTCATTTCTATGGGACCTTGGTGCCTAAGATCTCCAGTAAAACAATGCCTTATGAGGCTATATGTGTCTTTATATTAATTTTACAAGCCTTTGCTGGGTTTCTGCAGTTGTTCGGTCATTCAATTTAATATTGGCCACAGATATTTGCATGGGATTTCTCTTATTTTATTTATTATATTTACTTATAACCTCAACCAATCAAATTTTAGATATGCTTAAAAAACAGCTGGTAAATAATTAAAATTTAAAAGTAGATTTTGCCTTTTCTTATGGATTTTCTGGATTAGACAATTGGAAATAAGTTGACATCTGTTATTAATAAATTTCTACTATATAATTATTGTCTCTAAAACCATATACAACTATATACAATATAATAAAAATGTACAATAAACTACATGCAAATATTATACATTGATACACAATATATTTAAAAGCAATTTGATTTTTAAAAGAAAAGTTTCAATTCTTTTGTAGTGCATATTGGGCATAAATAAAACATAGATGCTAAATTGTTGAGAAAATATACTATTTTCGAATATGGGATTATTTTCATGAAAAGGGAGAGGGATATTTGTATAAGTGTCATCAAATATTGTCAATACTTATGAAGTACTTTATAGCTTTAAAAAGTGTATGGGATGATTCTCTTTACAGGCCTTCATGGTATATGAGACAGCAGTATTGTTTTATACTCATTTTACAGATGTGGAAACAGGGTCAGAATAGATAAATGACTTAGTTTCACAAAGTTAGAAAACAGTAGAGCTAGAATTTCAGCCTAGTTTCTATTGCACCCCATTAAACAGATTATATATGATTTAAACATATGCTTAAATTTACACATTTATGTACATGTATGCAATCACATAGGTCAGTTTTATGTAATCCATAATCACATATCCAATTATATGTATGTCTATAGAAATGAATATACTAATAATTATTTATATTTTAAGCAAAAATACTCACATATATTTATAGACACAAACATATTCTTAAACATATTGTTCATTTACTTATCAACCAAATTTCCACTTGATATCTGAAAATATGTTTGCATCCAGCTCATATTTTGATGAAAAAATGTTAACAATTATAGCTAATAAAATTCCTTTAGATTTTTGAAAGTTGAAAAAAAAATGGAGGCATCATGTTCAAACTTGGCATTTTGCCCACTCTCTTTTGGGAGTTAATGGGCTTCAGCAGTTAAAAATCCCATGAAAATTTATGAGCAAGAGACAAAATAGAGAAAATAGTGTTTAGATATAATCCACCCTTGACTTCAACAAAGCTTTTGATGCAGCGCAACATAAAAGACCCATCCATAGTCCTAAATACAAAGAAATTAAGAATAAAACCAAAAGGCCAGGTGTTAGAAAGAACATATGTATGTAAGTGGAAAGGAGATGATAGATACATAAGCCGAGAAAGTCTCCAGGATTAATTAGTTTCTAATAGTAATAGTAATCATAATAAAATAATCTCTAGTAGAAGGAAAGAGCAAAGGGAAAAGAGAGCAACAATCTCAACAGAAGCTCATGTCTGGCCCATCTGTGGTGATGCTAAGGTAGCACCACAACTTAGGAGGCTGGAAGCTGCATAGGAGGCAGAGATTCAGTTCCTGAGGAAACCTAAACATACCAGATGCTTTGGGCACACCTGTAACCTTAGCTGATTGGGAGGTGCAGGCAGAAGGACTGCAATACAATGAGACCTTGTCAAGGATACTGATTTCTGCATCTCTCCCTTTTTGTCTCTCTCTCATCATAAATAAAGGGAGGAGGGACCCAGTGTAATGATGCAAGCAATAAGACACCATTATATGCTATACTGGGCCAAACAGGAAGATGCTGGTTTTCATTTTCTGGTCCACCTGAACATGCTGTGATCCTGGCTGTCTGAAAGGCTGTAGCAGGGACAGATCGCAGCATGACAAAATTGCTTGGAAGCCCTCTCCCTCCTCCTTTCTCTCTGTCTCTCTTATAAAACAAATTAATAAATTAACTTTTTAAAACTTGCAGGCCTAAAACCATGAAAGGCAAAAATATAAGCTTTTTCCCAAAATAATTTGGATATTTGAGGTACAAAATTTTACAAAGGAGTTATGGTACATTCTGTTTCCAACACATGACAGTTTAATGTACCTTTCCTAAGAGGTCATTTGTTGTAAGACAAAGGTATAATGTAGTAACAATCTTTTTGGAGCAAAACACTAAATTAAATGGACATGATGACTCTAGGACTAATTATGATTGCAGAAGTGTGAAAAATGTGTCTTGGGGAGGGAGTCGTACATCTTCAAATCAAGGAAATAGGTAAGTATTTGACTTGAACCACTTAGATTAAGAGAAAGATGTATTTGGTGAGAAGTACTCAGAAGAAAACCAGGTTTCACAGAGAGCAGTATCTCTGTGAGGTATAATTAGACAAGCAGTTAAATAATCTAGCATACAAGTACTTAAACAAGCAAACCACCACAGACTACGGCTATCACCACTCAGTGCACAGAGTATAAGTCACAAGAAATTATTTCAGCACCACTGAAGGGAAAAGCCATGTTGTGTTCAAGATGAGTCAACTTACTGCAAATAAGGATATTAGAAAAAATGAGAAGTTTGTGGCAGAAGGTAGGTGAAGCTGTTCAGTAACTCAAGGAAATTAATTACAGAGGAAAAGCTCAAAAACTAGATGTGTCTGTGATGACCTCAGTGAAGTAAGCTAGGATGACAGCCATTGCAGGGGGGATTCCCTGAAGGGATCTGCATTTATTTATTTATTTAAAGAGGTTTTGCCTTGTGTTGCATATGCTCACTGGAGAGAGAGAGATAGAGAGAGAGAGAGAGAGAGAGAGGGAGAGAGAAAGACAGTGAGAGGGAAAGTGAGAAATCACACATACACACTCCCACCCCCAGAGGGATAGCCATGCCACAATCCATTCTCTTCTCAGGATCTTGGGCACGCACGCACACGCGCCCGGCGTGAGTTTTAAGCCACCGGGTCTGGGACTCGAAACTCAGTTGGCCATGTGGGAGTTCAGTGACATAACTGCTCCACCATCTGTTGGCCCTGGTATCTGCATTTATCACAGCTAAAACAGGGAGCATAAAAGTCATTCAGAAAGGCAAGCATGAGCAAAATTGACTTGATATCTTTCATCCATCCAGATATTTATTAATACTAGGAACAGTTATAAAAAGTAATTAAGATCAATGCAAACATGATCCTACTTAACAATTCAGAAGGGGAAATAAAAAAGCTATAACAAAGGCACATTGTTTAACATTTTATTTCATTTGGACTTTGGCTGACCCCTCATGAACACTTTATTTAAGGAGAAAAAAATGTACCCCCATATTGTGTGAAACTGGTGTGTAAATTCAGGCTCTAAATTGACTTTATCTCCAACTGAATTTTAGAATCAGGCAAGTCTCTTTTCTTTGTTTATCCTTGGGATTAAAATATTACACGGAATAGTGAAACCTAAGTAGTTTGTTAAAACTGCTGTTCAGACTCCACATTTCAGTCTTGTACCCCACACTATAACTCTCAGACACATCTACCCCAAAATAACCTTTGAGACTAGGTATGTGGGAGTCCCACAGGTATCCAACTGCTCCCTCTCTCATATGTCTTTTTCTTCTGGCCACAGTGATTGCAGCTATTAGTGAAGGAAAATAGATGGAGCAAAAGCTCAAATTTCATAAATCCAGAATATGCGTCAACAGCTGAAGTAAATATTTGTTTTTACTTAACAGTTGATCAGGACAGCTCTTCAGAATATGCCTCTGCTGGCCAGTTGAAATGATTGGCTCAAATTGTGGTATTGGAGAGGCAGATTTGTAATGGTTTTTAAAAAGACCCTCAAGAAAGCTGAGAATTACCTAGAAAATAACTAAATGAAACTCAAACGCTCTTAAACTTCACTGTTATAGGTCATGCTTAATAGTAATGGTCACACTTACTAGTAATGACTAATATTCTTGGAGTAAGGAAAGCTTAAGTATATATTTTACAGCCAGAAACCTTGCTAAGAGAAATGCATTCCTGAGATTTTTTTAACTTCTTTATAACCAAAGGCAGTATTAATAGATTTGGGTGAGAGAAAAATGCCAAAAGGGAAACACAATTTAAACTGATATTAGAAGATTATTATTTTCATATAAAAAACTACTATTTTAATATATAGAAGTTCTTACAAATCAAAAATAAAACATTGATAATCGCAGGAGAAAATAAACTCTAATTATAGATATAAAATAGCTGTTCAAGTACTAATAGTCAAAACAATGAAAAATGAAATCTTATATTCAACCTCATAAAAATAGCACTCTGGAACCAGCAGTTAGCGTAAGGGGTATGTTGCTGGACTCCCATGTTGTTGATCACGGTTCGAGTCGCGGACCCGGTGGCTTAAACTCATGCTGGGCACGTGTGCGTGCGTGCCCAAGATCCCAAGAGGAGAATGGAGGAGAAGGGATTGTGACGTGGCCATCCCCTTTTGTGGAGTGATTTCTCGCTTGCTATCTCTCTGTCTCTCTCTGTCTGTCTGGCGAGCGCACGCGCCCTATAGCAAAAACCTTTCCAAAAAAAAAAAAAGCACTCTGAATTGAGCATGATGGGTGGGGGGAATAATCTCTCTTAGATGAGATCATTTGTTAAGGTGAATCAAAAAAATGCAAATGTATATATGTTTGCCTCAGTAATTTCACTCCTAGGAATATATTCCAATGAAATAATTGGACAAGTTACAAAAAAATGATGTATGTAGCAATTTCATAATAATACAAAAATATTGGAAATAACCTTAATGTTTATCAGTAAAGTTTGGTAAAATAAAGTATGATAATGCCATAAGATGAAACACTGTAGAGCCTTCCAAAGGATGAAGTGATTATTATGTAGAGATTTCCCGAATGCAAGGATGGTTCAACACTAGAAAATTAAGCAGAGTATTTTTATGGTAACATACGAGAGGTTGAATGAGCATGAATGTGAATATTTGCCTCAATAATGGCCCCTTAAGGCAAATTCCGGCAATGTGATCACAGAAGTAGTGATAAAAATATGCAGTCAAAAGCCTGAAAATGTGGACAGCCACCAAAAGCTACAAGAGGGAAGGAATGGATCTTCCCCTAGACACTCCAGAGGAATCCAGCCCAGTGAAACTGCTTTTGGCCTTTTGGTCCCTAGAACTATGAGAAACTAAAACTCTGTTGTCTTAAGTCACCAAATTTCTAGTACTGTATTACAGAAGGCATACAATAGGAAACTAATATAGATTTTGACAACGAAAATAACATGCAGCTTAACAAATGCATAAAAATGTGAAAATGGTTTTAGAATTAAATAATAGGTAGAGGCTGGAAGAATTTTGAGCCTAAATTGCCTTAAGTAGACTGTTGGTAGAAAAATGGATGTCAAAGACGTTTCTGGTGGAGCTAAGAAAAAAGTGATGAACAGGATAGGGAAAGTCTACTTTCTATTGTTATAAATAGGACATTTAAAAAATATTAATGTTGGGGCTGCAGGTGTAATGGTAGTTAAGATGCTGCATCCCATATGGTTGACTGAGCGGGTCAAATTCTGTATCAAGTT
>NW_006208570.1:1341205-1343404 GCF_000334495.1 Tupaia belangeri chinensis | reverse complement strand
GGTTCAAATTCTGTATCCAGTTGGATTGAAAAACACACTGGTTGCATGTGCATGTGTGCCCCAAATCCCAAGGGGAGAATGGAAGAGAAGGGATTACAGCATGGTCTTCCCCCCACCCCCATCACTGGAAGGTGATTTCTCACTCTCTGTTGTTGAAAATAAGATGAATTTAGCTTTTAAAAATTATGAGCATACTACATGAATTACTGTTTGATATTATTGTCCATGGATATAAGATAGTATGTTTCCTAATGTAAAAAAAAAATCTTTAAAAGGCACTCATTTTTTATTAGTTATTAATGCAAAAAAGGCTGCACCAACATGGTTAAATGCCCTGGATGTTCAGATTTTCAAGAGATAGACTATAGGCTGGTATCATCACTTACAAAACTTGTCTTAAACTTCATGGAACTTATGTTAATAACATTTATATTTTTAACTTTTTAAAATCTCCTTTTCACCTACTTTTTGAAGTTTCCTCTTAAGTGGCAATGAATAAGAAAGGAGAGGTCTCTAAGCTCTTGGAAATCGAGGGAAGAGACAGAGAATGTCTGGATATCATATATGTAATTAGTGTGTGAATACTCACAAGGACAAGTACTGGAAACAAATAATTGAGGCTATATCCTGGTGTGCGGCCAAGAGAGTGGATTGGGGAGGGAGTCTGCTATGATTTGAAGGTGTCCCTCAAAAATGTGTATGTTGAGATTCCATTCCTATTGTGATAATATTAAGAGAGTGGAGATTTAATCCAACCATGGTATTAAGAAGCAAAGCCTTTGGGAGGTGATTAAGATTAGATACAGTCATTTGGCCTCAGGTAAGGCATGTAGTGATCCCGCAGAGCCCTCCAAGTTGCAGGGCTGTCTCCTTAAAGAGTTAAAAATGGAGTTCCCATAGGATTGAATAAAATCCCACTAGTTCTTGCTCGGCACATCCCACTTTTATAAGTAGGTCCAAAAGGTCCATATCTTAAGATAGCAGACTATAACATATTCCTTTAACATATTCCTATAATTTGTCATTTATTTACTTATTTATTTATCATTGATTTTTTAAAATGGCATCACCATGTCATGATCCTTCATGCCTCAGCCTCCCAGCTGGAATTATAGACAGATGCTATCACGTCCCGCAGTCTTTTGGATAGGATCTCATCACGCTGCCCATGCCAGCCTTCAGCCTGGGGTCCTCCTGCCTTAGCCTTTCAAGTTGCTAGGATGGTTACAGGTGCCTGACCTTTAGGTAAGATCAGAAATAAACTCAGGTCTCCTGTGTGGTCCCGTGTGTATGGAGTCCAGCATCTTAGCGGCACAGGCTATCACAGCTGGACCTGTCATGGAATTATTTTAATTCAAGTATTTGATTAAATCTGAATTATTAAAGATTTAAGTCAAGCATTTGATTAAAATCAAATCAGGGAAATCAAGTTTCTCTAACGTTCATCACAAACACAAACACACACTCACATACCACATTGGTACATTCTCACCTACAGTCACGGGCCATGATGAACCCTCACTCATACACATACATACCACACACTCACATACTCATCCTCATGCATTCTCATGCACATGCATGCACAATGATTCACACACGCACTCACGTACACTCTCATAAACATACATTCTAAGGGGTATAGTATGTACAAATGCACTTAACCCCTATATATAGACACCTGCCAGAGGGTGTGTGCTCTAGCCAGACAGAGAGATATAAAAAGAGAGAAGCAACTCCCGATGGGGCATAGTCATGCCCCAATCCTTTTTCAGGAGTTTGTACACACCTGTACTGGTATGTTTTCATGCTGCCAGACTGGGACTACAACTATGGTCAACCATGTGGGATCCAGCTCCCAGTGCACAGCACTTAACTACTGCACTACAGGGCTGAACCTATCCAATATTTTCACAAATATTTAATCAATAATCTTCCAAGTGCTAATTCCTAGAGGTATAGAAGTAAACAGGAGTCATCTCTGTCTTCATGATGCTACCATTTTAGTGGGAGGGAAAAGAAAACGACAAAAGGCAGATTATAATTCCAGGTGGGGATGAATGCCATGGAAGAAATGAAGCAGGTGACAAGGTAACCAGTTACTGGAGGAAGTCTCCGAGGTCAAGGTGGGGATGAATGCCATGGAAGAAATGAACCAGGTGAAAAGATAACCAGTTACTGGAGGAAGTCTCTGAGGTT
>NW_006208570.1:1329525-1340319 GCF_000334495.1 Tupaia belangeri chinensis | reverse complement strand
ACTCAAAAAAAAAAAAAAAAAAAAAAAAGAAAAGAAAAAAATGTAAAAAGTCTGTGGCAGAAGTGTGTCTAGGGAGGCAGAAGAGCAGAGTGGTGAGTGACAGCACCAATGGTGATGATGACGATGACTGCTTGTCAGTTAGCCATAGGGGAGCAAAGCCAAATCTGAAATCCTGTTAAGATATTTAAGGAAAGTTTTGTCTGCACTGTTTATGCAGGCCCCATGAGACAAATCAACTTTCAGATTCTGAACACTGTACTGTTAATGTTTGGGGACAGAGTTTGCTGTTCTGTGCTTGATTCATTATTTGCAATCAAGTATGCATTACATCAGACTATAATCCCTGTATCTAACTCTCTAAGTATAAGTCACATGCCTGGTATACAGCAAGAACCAAACCTAATCTAACCAGAGAGTACTGGAAAGGCCAGTGGAAGTCACGGAGGTGTGCTTTGCTGGAGGATTTATTTAAAATATGGGGAAAGAAGTCCTCACCCCTTACATGCTGTTAAGAACTCAGGGCCAGCAGATGGCATAGTGGTGGCATTGCTGGACTCTCACAGGGCTGATTACTGTTTGACTCCTGGACCCAGTGGCTTCAAAATCACACTGGGCATGGTGCCTGTATGTGCGTGGCCAAGACCCTGGGAGACGAATGGAGGAGAAGGGATTGCAGCGTGGCTATCTCTCCAGGGGGTGATTTTTCACTTTCCCTCTCAGCGTGTCTGTCTCTCTCTCTGGCGCATGCATGCACCCTCAGTCAAATATCTAAAAAAAAAAAAACAAGAAAAGAAAAACAAGAAACTCTAGGCCAGTCCAATAGCACAGTAGTTAAGGGAACCAGATCCCACATGGGCAACCCTGGTTCAAATCCTGGCCCCAGCAGCTTGAAAAACATACTAACCATGCCTGCTCAGAAACCTGCCAGGACAGAGAATTAGAGGAAAAAGGATTACAGCATGCATGTCCCATTGGGGTGTGCATCCACCCTTCTCCCCCACTTCCGTGTACATGTGCACATGGCAATTAAAAAAATTAAAGAACTCTAAACAATATAGAGGTGAGATTTGTAACTAAAGAAAAAGAATGCATTTTGTACAACCCACCTAACTCTTGCCATCCGCACTATGATGCCTCTCTTAGGGAATAAACAGGCGGCAGGAATACGAGGCAAGAATACCGAGGGAATTAAAAACAGGGGAAGGAGAGGAGTTGAAAGACACTGATCAATTAATCCTCCCCTTTCTAAAATCAGAGAAAGCCTTGGCATTCAGTGATGATGAATCAATGCTGCTGACAGATACATCATGTTAGGATCCCAGCAATCTAATTCTTCCATCAACAGAAAAGGCAGGTAATTACAACATTATCAGAAGGCTTAAAAATATAGGCGAGAATGCCACACAAGTACTAGTACCACATTATCTGACTCATCCTGTTAAAGATTTAGGACTCTGTTCTAAACTATCAACACTCCTAGGGAGGGCTGGGCTGGAGGTGGGGGTAGAGTCGTTTAAAATCCAGCAGGTCAGTTCCTCTTAGGAGAGAGCTGCCTTCTGATTAGCAAAAAGAAGGATAAAATGAAAACCCAAATTCTGAATGGTCAGTTCAGTTGTGGAAAGTCCTGGGAACATAGCCAGTTATGACATGAGGGTAAACAGGGCGCACTGGGGCTGGGTGGTGGTGCTGAGCTGGAGGTGGGGGTAGAGTCGTTTAAAATCCAGCAGGTCAGTTCCTCTTAGGAGAGAGCTGCCTTCTGATTAGCAAAAAGAAGGATAAAATGAAAACCCAAATTCTGAATGGTCAGTTCAGTTGTGGAAAGTCCTGGGAACATAGCCAGTTATGACATGAGGGTAAACAGGGCGCACTGGGGCTGGGTGGTGGTGCGGAGGTAAAACACGATGCTCTGTGAGGGTGACCCACAGAGGAGGTCTCGGGTTGGCATCCAGAGACCTCCCTGAGTACACTGAACCCTCATGTGGCTGTGACCTGGAGCTGGCTAATGCTGGGCATGGATCTCAGAGGAAAGACTCTGTTGGAGATGCTATCTCTCTGTAACTCTCTCTCTTTCTCTTTGGCACACTTGCTCATGATAGAATAAATAAATAGGGGTTGGCAGGTGGCCTGGTGGTTAAAGGCACTGGGTTCCCACATGACCGACCATGGTTTGAGTCCTGGACCTGGTGGCTTACTTTCTCACTTTCCTTCTCTCTCTCCCTCTGTCTCTCTCATTGGTCAAATTAAAAAAATAATAATTATAATGAATAAATACAGTTAAATAAAAATAATTTTTAGGGGCCGGCAAGTGGTTAAAGGCGCTGGATTCCCAAACAGCCAACCACATCACAAGTCCTGGACCTCGCAGCTTGCTTTCTCATTTTCCCTTTCTCTCTCTCTCTTTGGTCAAATTTAGTAATAATAATAAATAATAATAATAATAATAATAATAACAACAACAACAACAAATGGAATTAATTAAATTAATACATCTTTTAAAAATAATAATTAAAAAATTAAAATTTAAAAAAGAAATAAATGTATTTAAAAAAAATAGAATACTGAATTGCACTGCATAATCAAATGGGAAAAAATTTAACTACTGGGACAGAAATGAGAGAGGGACTGAGGAAGTCTAGAGATTAAAGAAAGTAAGGACCAGCAGGTGGCATAGAGGTTAAGGCATCTGGATCCCACATGGCCAGCTGTGCAGTTTGAGTCCTCGACATGGAGACTTGAAAATCACACTGGCTGCATATGCCTGCATGCCCAAAATCCCAAGAGAAGGCTGGAAGAAAAGGGATTGCAGCATGCTCATCTCTCCAGGTGATGATTTTTCACTTCCCCTCTTTCTCTGGTAAGTGCACACACCCTATAGGAAAAATTTTAAAAGTTAAAAAACTAAAATAAAAAAGAAGAAGGTAGAAGATTATGTTCAAGGAAAAGTCACAAAGGGAGAAATTCCCATTAGTATAAAAGGGACTTTTAAGGACATGAATGTCTAATATCAGTCTTACCTGTCATGCTGTAATTCCATTCCACTAGTCAACAAATCCATGGTAAAATCTACTATACATAACTACTTTGATAGCTACCATGTAGTTCATGCTTTGGAGAATTTGTGGATTATGCCTGAAGATCTATGTTAGGTTCAAAAAAAAAAAAAAGAGGAGGGAGATTTCACAAGAAGTCAGAGATAAATAAGATCAAGATTTAGCAGAAGACAAAAATTGAAATTAGACTTAATTATGAGAAATAAATCCCAGATTATTCTTTTATTTTTTTAAGAGTGAGATTTTTGTTATAGGGCACGTGTACTGGCCAGAGAGACAGGGAGAGATAGTGAGACAGAAAAAGAGACACCATCCCCTGGGGGGATGGCCATGCCACAATTCCTTCTCCTCCATTCTCCTCTCAGGATTTTGGGCATGCACACACACATGCCCAATGTGATTTTAAATCACTGGTACAGGACTCAAGCTGTGGTCATCTACATGGGAGTCCAGTGATATAACCATTATGCTATCTGTTGGTCTTTATCCAGAGGATTCTTAAAGATACTCAGTGTATCTTTATGGTAGAAGGTCCAGTGACTTTCTACCATAGTGAGATGGAGTTGGAAATTATTTAAACTTAAGTGTTAGAAACATTTAAGTCTATATGACCAGGGTTCACATCTGAACTGTACTGTACACATCAAAAGTCTGTTTAATGTTTCTTGTCATACAAAATAGCTTAAAATGCAAATAAATTTAACAAAGTTATATATCTACTAGATGAAAAATTATGCATCTGGTAAAATAATATTTTAAAATATTTAAAATTAAAATGATAATAGACTTATGTTGTTTAACATGAAAATAAAGGACACAAATTGTATACACAGTATAATTAGAACATTATCTAAATTCATCATAGAAATACAGGGGTGACTTGATTTTATACCATTTATTAATGTACTTATACCAATTAATAGATCAAAGGAGAAAAATGTCTACAATTCCATAGATACTAAAAATATAACATCCATTGCTGATTTTTAAGCTCATTAACATAGTAATAGATGAATATTTCTGGAACAAGATTTTTTTAAGTTGTTTTACACTACTTTATTCAAGGGTTCTACTTTTACTCTTCAATAGACTTTAGGGTTTTTTTTTTGAAATTTTTTGAATGTTATTTTTTTTTTTTTTTTTGTTTTTTTTTTTTTTTTTTTTTTTTTTTTGCAGAGGTTTTTGCTATAGGGCACGTGCGCCCGCCAGACAGACAGAGAGAGACAGAGAGACAGAAAGTGAGAAATCACCCCCCCAGGGGGGATGGTCACGCCACAGTCCCTTCTCCTCCGTTCTCCTCTCAGGATCTTAGGCACGCACGCACATGCGCCCGGCGTGAGTTTTAAGCCACCAGGTCCGGGTCACAAACCGCGGTCGACTACATGGGAGTCCAGCGACATAGCCATTACGCTAACTGCTGGTCCCAAGACTTTATGTATTTCTCATACGCATCTTCACTCAGTGGAACAAGGTTTTCTATCTAAAGCCAGAAACTAGGACCTTGAAAAACTAGATATATCCCTATTGAAGTCAAGAACAGTTAAACATTGTTCAGGCAGAACTAACTAGCCTGTGCAATAGGCTAGAGACAGCAAAAAAAATTAATTAATAACCTAGGTACATATCAACAGAGAACTGATTAAGTGAATTATAAAACACACAGTAGAATATCAAGAAGCATCTCAAGATAAGAGACTTCTCCATATTGTTAAGATGAAAATAAATGTTAGGCACAAAACATTAGAGTATTGTGTACAGCAGACTTGCATTTGTGTAGGAAAAAAGAAGTTGTCTATAAACAGACTGGAAAGGAGGAGATGTGAAACAGATAACAAGGGAAAAGAAGACTGAATCTGAAGGTCTGAAATAGGAGGGGGATTTTTCACATAAGCTTCTTTTTATTGTTTAGATGTATAATCTGTATGTTGTTTTCCAACCAAAAGAAACCAAGCCTCAAAAGAAAAGAAAAACCTGCACAGATCAAAAATATGATAGGAAACTAAATGTCCAACACTAAAATATTGAGTAAACGAATTACAGTGATGATATTTTATGGAGTTTTATGCAGCCAATGGAAAGTATATGTATAGACGTAAATGAGAATGTACGCTGCATTCATTACTCAATGGGTAGCTGAATGAATGGCTTCATGTCTACAAGTAGGAGTAGAAACAAGACACAACATTGTGGGTACTGAATAATCGTAATTACGGAGCACCACTCAAATACATATACAGAGGGGGTGAAAGGCTGTGGGAAACAAAGAAAAATGTTCTGCTCTGTTATTACAACGTAGCATTAAAAACAATAACTACTGTTTTTCCGATTTTTGCATATTTATTTTATAAATGTCCCTTATTTTAAAATGGAAACAATTGTTCTAACTTAGGAAGAAAGATGCTCTATCTGCTTTTATGAAGAAATATGGAAAATAGCAAGTAAATTACTCCCCAAAGGCATTTCATGCAGACCCTGCAGTGTGGGCACAATTTCCTTAATGTTCACCCTAGACCTGACTGTTGATTTTGAGTTTTACTTGCAAAATAAACAGTGACCCAAAAGGAAAACATTGATAAAATTGAGCTTGATCTGATTTATTCTAAAAGCAGAGACTTGCCTGAGGCAAAATTCTTTAGGAAAACATTCCAACAGCTAAGAGATGGCTGCAAGCTTGTACTTAAACCAGGTGAGTTTTCATTCATAAAATGCTTTCCTGCTCCTATTACATCATGAAACTAAAAACTTCTGCCCTTTGACTTTCAATTTAGTATTTATACACTTTGTAAGAAATGAATGGCTGTACAACAAATGTATAGGGATGGCACCCAATAAAGTTTGTCGATGTGTTAAGTTTCAGTAAATACGTTTGAAATCAATTTAAGCTAATATTGGAAATAAGGTCTGAGTAAAGAAAGGATTTTTTTCTGTCTCTCCAATGCATATTTAGATATTTTGACAATAAAGACCAGATTGTTATGGGTATATGGTACCATATATCAACTCATTTTTGGCTTTAGGGTTTACTAGTGGTTGATGAATTTTACCTTATATATCGAATCTCCTATTTTACCCAAACCCATTGTTCCAGGATTAGCCACTTAGACATTTTCATAAGAGTAGGGTTCATCTGTCTTTATAGAAATCAATGGTCTTATTTTTCTCTTGCTAATTCATAATTTTTCTTCTGTATTTGAATTAATGTGTATTGTAAAAATAAGTTTCTTAACTTTTGAGAGGAAAAATAAAAACAAATGCATAATGGCTTCTTATTCCCTCTTACATTAAGTTTTTAGTAAACTTTTCAATAGCCTCGATATTCTTTTCCCCTTCCATCACAAATTCATTTCTTAACTTACTTGTGTTTCCAGTTGGAATATAGCAACAGTGTTTTAGTCCAACTTCTTTCCTTTGCTTATTATATTCTTCCTAATGCCTTGTCTTCCATTCTTGGCTTGAATTGCTGTGACTCAAAGTATCTCAGGAGGTAGCAGTCAAGCTGTCAGCTGATGGTGCAGTCTTCTATAGACTTGACCAGTGTTAAAGAGCCTAATTCTAAGCTCACTCACATGGTTGTGGGCCATTGTCTAAGTCCTCCATTTCTCATCACATGGGGCTCTCCAAAATATGCCTTGCAACTCTCCATATCTGGTTTGCTTCAGAGTTATTAGTGAAAAAGAGGGCATAAGAGAGGAAGAGAAAGACAGAAAGAGGGAAAAAGGAAGAGAAAGACAAGATGAAAGCCACAGAATGTGAATACCAGGAAGTAGGACTTATTGGGAGCCATCTGGAGACTGGCTATCACAAACACTACACTTAGAAGCCTAAACTGAACTCTTAAAATTTTCTGTAATCATTTCTTCTCCACAATTTCTTTCTTCTCAGAATAACTTTTAGAATATATTCTCTACTACAATTAGCTTTTAATGATGTCACTTTTTAAAACGTTTTGTTTCACTTTAAATTATCCTTACCAGTGTAATATAAGCTCTTTAATTAAGACTTACTTTAATTAGGAAATAAATTTATTTCATAATTCTCATCTCATTTTTAGCAATATTGGGTTTAGCAAATATTTGAAATGAGTCTATTAAAGGATAACCTTGTTCAATGGTTCTAAACACTGGGTATTCATTAAAATGACCTGAGAAGCATTTAAAAAATTACTGATGCCCAGGTGAAATCCCCAGATAGATATTGGTATTATTTAAAAGCTTCCCAGGCAATTCCAAAGGGCATTTGGTGGCTTAGGAAACCCACTTTGATCATAAAATTAAGAGAAAACTATTTTGAATTATGATATTTTTGTTTGTTTTGCTAAACTCCTACTAATAAAACAGCTTCTTTTTAAAATTCAGTTTTCAATGAAAAGAATTGGGACATTGATTAAACATCTGCAATGAATTATTAACATATTCACTTACATTATATTTTTATTCATCCTCTGTTAGAAATAGAAATATGCATAATTACTTTTCAAAATGTACAATTTTCATGTCATCTAATAGAAAAATTAAATCACTAAATATAATTAATAAACAATTGCCCAAGAGGCATGAAAATCAACTGAAACGGCTATAACTGCAATTCATACAATTATTTTCAATAGATAAAATTAAAATTTATAGTTTGAATGCTTTAAACTATATGCATTCATTATTTATACTTTTAATCAGCCATTTTAGGCTCTGTCAGGAGACAAAATGTCAAGTTCTTAAATTTCATTCTTTCTTTTATATTGTCCCTGGGGTTTGTAAATTTCCCATCAATTCTGCTTCCAAAAACTCAAAGTCCACTCCCTTTGCTTACAACCCACAATTCTGAAAAGGATAGAGTAAAAAGAACCCATCTGATTATAAAGAGTTTTTCAGATTTAAAGTTTCTATAGCTCAAGATTCACAAGGAAAAAACACTCTTTACTGCCTGGTGGGGAAAACCAGGTGTTTTCTAGTGTTTATTAAGCGGAGGTAGCCTTAGTTCTTTGACTACTCTAACTCACATTCTTTAATTTTGAAGAAGTGGTGAGCTCAATTACCTCTTAAGAATAAGTTGCTTCTTGGGTAGAAGAGGCTCTTGAAAATGTGAATTCAAGTCAGAGGCTAATGTTTTGGACAACGATTCTCAAATGAGATACATATCCTTTACATGTTTTATAAAGCACTTTTTTATTAAAGTACTTATTGGGACCTATACCAAACCTAAACAGTATTTTATGACATAGTTTACATCCAGGCAGTGAAAGAAATTAAGGCAAACCTAAGATTGTCTCATCATCTTGATGCCCAAGGGTATTTCTGCAATCCTTCTCTCTGTCCTGTATAAATAGATCACACTAACAAATAAAAAGTACATTACTGTTCAAAGAAAACTGATGAAAGATAAAATTAAAGCTTTCAGAGACAATATAGGAGTTGTGTTTATCACTGGCATTCCCAATTAATAGATGAAATAATGCAGAATTAGAGTGGGCTTATTATAGTGCTTAATAGCACACCAGAACAGAATATTTTCTCCTGCTATTACATAAAAAATGAATGCAGAAGATTTTCCTCATGATAAAAGGCTGAAAAGCCAAATTTCTGGCCCATGGGGGAAAAGGAATAAGACTTGATATCATATATTTTGTATGCTAACCTGACTCCTAGCTTCATGTCAAATTGTATCCCAAGTTCTTCTCAAATTAGGCCACATTCTTGATGTTAAGTAATGGAAAGCTTAATTTTTACAAAAGGACCTTATATATGCTTCTAAAATCATTAGTTTAACTTTGAATTCTTTTATTTCCTACTGAATTATATAAAATAGAACAAAATGCAATATCTTGTTGGCACAATTGTCCAACAACTGCTGCATAACATGATAATGCCATCAAAACAAAACTATTAGCCTCTTAGCAGGTCCAGAGAGCAAGTTCTCTAATTGTCATTCAACTGACGAATGAAAATCTGAGCAAGGCAAAGGAGTTCCAGGAGTATTAAAATGCAATATATGAAAGTATGGTTTTAAATCCGCACCCCGTAAAGAGGTGCGGATTTTTCTCCCAGCCAGTGAAAATATAATTTGTTACAACTAAACATGTTCTTTCTTTAGGTACTACATTACCTAAATTTATTTGTTACATATTCTAGGGCTAAACATTTGACTAGTTAAGAAAGAAAGAATTGTGACTCAAATAGTGAAACTCAGAGATATAACTTAGAGTTTCTTAAACAGACAAACACAAACAGAAATTCAAGTAAAATTGTTTTTGAAAATTATAATTACTGAAATATGCTTTAATAATCTCTAAATTGGAACATGCCAGTGGAGATAACTTCTGTAGTGTTGAATATAGTGTCTCAAGTGAGCTGGTATCAAAAATAAAGGTGATGCTGGGACCAGCAGTGATGTAATGGCTATGTCACTGAACTCCCATATAGTCGACCGCGGTTTGAGTCTTGGATCTGCTGGTTTAAACTCACGCTGGGCGTGTGTGCGTGCATGCTCAAGATCCCAAGAGGAAAACGGAGGAGAAGGGATTGTGGCATGGCCATCCCCCCTGGGGCTGATTTCTTGCTTTCTGTCTCTCTGTGTCTCTCTGTCTTTCTGGCGAGTGCACATGCCCTATAGCAAAAACCTTTCAAAAAAAAAATAAATAAAGGTGATGCTTTAGAATAGCATTTCCTTATTTTCTTTGTGAAAAGTCACTCATACAAGGAGGTGTGATAACATAGCCTCTTTTGAGGGGAGTAAAAGTAGTACCAAAACTGTAAACTAAAATTTAGAAAAAGGTAGTAGTAAGTATAAGGTTTCTATAAGAGTGATTGATCAGAAAGCAAGATAATGGCACAGCAGTAATTCAAGTGGACCTTTGGGAGAAGGTTCTGGGTTCATGTCTTGGAGTCTCCCTGTGCACATCTGGAATGCACACACATACTCATGATTAGGGCTGAGTAGGTTCGGGGTGGATCAGAGCAAGAGAACCCTGCAGAAGTAACTCTCTTTTTCAGAAGAAAAGAAAAAAGATCAAATAGGGATGTATGCAGAATGAACAGAGAAGACAATATTATAGCTTCCGATTTGAGAGTCAGTAACCTATATATACTACCTAAAAGAAACGAGTAGTCTCTGCGATCCCAAATCCAAAGGCCTTCCCAAAACCATGGAAATAGGATGCATGTACTGGAGGCAGGTAGTCCCCTGGCCCTAGTTTACTTCTGAGAATTAAAAGATAGTAGTAAACAAGTAATCCTGTAGATTAGCTATATTTTCAGGAAGTCTTACTTGCAGAAACTGAGAGCAGAGATTTGACATTATGAAAAGCCTCTATAGCACCTAATCTCATTGACTAGGACACAATAAAGACTCGACAAACTCATACAAAATTTTGGGTCCTCAGAATAATTCTAGCTATCATAAATTAGAGCCCTGAACTCTTCCCCAGATGTAGGGAGAAAGGAGATTCTTTCCCCTTCTGAGGTTCTTAAAAAACACTGATGAGGCAGATTAGTAAGAGAAAAGGCATACCAATTTTATTTAACCCTAGTTTTACATAAAACAGGAGCCTTCAGACTGATGATCCAAAGATATAGGAGAAGCTATCTGATTTCAAGCTTAGGTTCCATGAAACAGAAACAGTCATGTAGAAAGGTGACTGGACAAAAAAGGTATAAACTAATGGAAATTGATGGGATGGGCAAAAACTATTTAGCTTCTTTTTGGCCTTTCGGTGCAGCATTCCCTTCTCTCAGGTATAAGGCGCCCCCCC
>NW_006208570.1:1323988-1329300 GCF_000334495.1 Tupaia belangeri chinensis | reverse complement strand
TGAGGGTCCTATGATCCAGTATCAGATAAGGTAGATCAGAGAATTTTTTTATAGCCAATTCTTACACAAAACGACAGAGAAAAGTTTGAGCAGTACTTTTAGGTTTTGTGCCTGACTTTGGGGAAGAGAGCTTCTATGACCCACTGTGGAAAGAGGAATTCTAGTTTCTATGTGTGGTCACAGAGTGAGGGACAAGAGGCAGGAAGGGAGCAGAAAATCAGAGAGAAACTCTGCTTCTGAAGCCTTTTCTTGGCAGTATCATTTCCTGAGCCTCAGTATTCTATGATTTGAAATTTCCCCCATAAGTTTCACAGTCCAGAAATAGGGTTGGTAGATTGTTTCATAAACCATAGAACCAGTCCAGTTAGTCATTTTCAGGCAGTTGTGTTGTAAATAGGCCTCCACTAAAGTCAGGCCTCTATATGATTTGAGCAATAAAATATTTAGAGAGAAATTTCTATGGAAGGTATAGAAAACAAAGGTTAATATCGGAAGTAGTCTATGAACTAGTTTCTGTGTTCATGGGATAGTTAGGCAAAAAGATTTCAAAGTCTTGGCTCAAAGCATCTCCTGGTTTGCTGTCTGTGTCAGCTGAGCTTCTGAGCAGTCCTTACAATAGGCACAGAGCTTGTAGGCTGTAGTGACAATTTTTCTGAAGTTTATATCAAATGGTCCACTTTAAGCTTGTAAGCTTCCAGGGATGAGTAGTTTTAATTTCAGAAATTCCAAGAGAAAAAGATGGGAGGATATTTGCAAATATTAGTTTAGAGACTCATATCCATTTAGACATTGGAGGAAATAAAAAGTTCAGGATCCTGTTCAGATTACAAGTAGATAATAAACCTTCAAAAACAATGAGATAGCATCTGATAATAGTGGTACTATATATTATTTTCCTTTAAACATAATTTTTCTCTCTTTAGGCTCTCCAGTAAACACAGGAATGATTTAAAAAAAAAAAAAAAAGGGAAGACATCTGGTAAGTGCATGTACCCTCTGGCAAAATTTTTTTTAAAAAGAGAGTGAGAAAAACAGTCTTTAACAGTTTTATTGTTGACATGGAGAAAGATTTAGTAGTCTGAATTGAAGATCAAACAAGTCAGTATATTCCTTAAACCAAATCCTAATTCAGAGAAAGACCCTAACTCTTCAGTTCTATGAAGAATGAGAATGGTGAGGAAGCTGTGGAAGAAAAGTTTGAAACTAGTAGAGGTTGGTTCATGAGGTTTTAGGAAAGGGACTGTCTCCAAAACATCAGTGTGTAAGGTAATGCAGTATAGATGCTGCATCAAGTTACACACTTGGGTTCATTGATAAAGGTGTCTAAATCAAGCATAAGACTTTTCAAGGTAGATGAAATAGCCTTACATTGGAAGAACACGCCTAGGACTTTAAAAGTTTAAAAAGAAATCAATGCCAGGCTTTAAATCTTCAAAGGACAGGCTGACTGATTCTCCTATTAGGGACTAATGCAGTTGGTAACCTTAAGTTGAAGCCAATGCTCATTTACCATTCTGAACACTCGAGGGCCTTTAAGAATTATGCTAAATCTATTCTGATTATGCTCTATAAATGAAATAACAAAGCCTGGATAATATCACATTTGTTGATGGCATTGTTTACTGAATATTATAAGCCTACTGTTAAGACCTACTTTTAAGAAAAAATAAAGACAAAGATCCCTTTCAAAATATTACTGCTCATTGACAATGGACCTGGACACCCAAGAACTCTGGAGATGTGCAGAGAGATTAATGTTTTCACATCTGTTAACAGAATATCCTTTCTTCAGCCCATGGATCCAGGAGTAATTTTGACTTTCAAGCCTTGTTTTCAAGAAATACATTTATTGAGGTTATAGCTATGATAGACTATGATTTTTCTGATGGATCTGGGCACAATCAATTGAAAACAGAAGTTTCAACCAAATGAATGTACTTATTTTTTAAAAAATAGATTGAACTTAAGAAGTTCGCTAATGATATAATGGCACCCTAGCATTGGGAGGCTTAACTCAACTAAAATTTGGGGATAAAGAATAAAGAGAATAGATATCAGGGGGTGTTAAGTAGTATCTGCTATTATCATCTCCATTAATAATCATAGTAAGGTATTTTAAAAAATATACCAACATTTGATTTTAAAAACTTAGTAAGGTAAACAAGATAATAACAACTATTTTCAGGATACATATCTCAGTCTAAAAGCCTGAAATGCAGCTGGAAAAAAGATACTAGGAGTGTTTCCTTTTAAAATCAGGAATAAGAAAGGATATTCACAATGATCACAATGATTTAATCATTTCTTCCAGGTATCAGTCAGTACAGATAAACACATATTAGAGAAATAAAATTTATAAAAGAGAAGAAAACTTATCAATTCTTTTGGTTGTTTATTGATATGTACATCCTACATCAAAAAAGTATGGACTTAAAAATAGTTATTATCTCTCATGAATATATAGATTAACCAGGTAATTCTTTTTTTTTGTTCTCTAGAGAAATTTGAAGTTCCTATTTTTTTAATTGAAAGAGGACTTGTGTGCTCACCAGAGAGAGACAGAGACACAGAGAGAGTACCCCTCCCCCCCCAAATGGGGTATGGTCATGCTGCAATCCTTTCTCCTCCAGTTCTCCAACCTGTCAAGACTTTGGGCACACACACATACTAACTGTGTTTTTAAAACCCCTGGAGCTAGGATTTGAACCATAGCTGGCCATGTGGCATCTGGTTCCCTTTAACCACTAGGCTATAGGACCGGCACTCAAGTTTCTATTCCATATTACTTATTGTGTGAGGGTGCGAATGAACTGACAGGTCTGTGACCTTAACTCTTTTTTTTTTTTTCCTAAGAATTACTTTATTTTACTTATTATTTTAAAATTTGACCAGAGAGAGATAGGAACAGAGAGAGAAACAAAAAGTGAGAAAGCAAGTCACCAGGTCCACGACTCAAACCATGGTTGGCCATGTGAAAGTCCAGCATCTTTGCCACCACGCCACTTGCCAGCCTTTGCCCTTGACTCTTAACTACATCCTCACATCACTAAGTACCAGTCCTGAGACAGTTTCTGGTTGGTTCTGAATTATTACCTGGCAAAGTCATTTCGGTCCCCCTAAGTTGTTCCCTTTGCCTCTAACTTTAGAAAAGCTTAATAACTTCTTTGATCATCAGCTCTGAGACATTTACACATTTCCCATTGTTTAACTCCTTCAGGAAAGATCCAGATTGGTGGCAAGGGTTAGAGGATTGGGAGAGGTGTATCCTCCATTTGTGTATTGAGAACCAACCTCCACTAAATCTATTTCCATTCTGTAAGCTATAAATATTAAATTTTTATTAAATCTGTTATAGAGTTGTCTGCGCTATATCTGGTATCAGAGCACAGTAGAACAATTAATTAGTGAAGAACTGTAATATAAAATTTTAATACTTGAAAATGCTTATTTTGAAGACTTTTTAGCATTAAAAAGATGTGTATTAAAAGGTTTTTGTTTGTTTGTTTGTTTGTTTGGGTTTTTTTGGCCATAGGGTGCATGTGCTCTCTGGAGAGTAGAAAGAGCGATTGTGAGAGGGAAAGTAAGAAATCATCCTCAAGTGGGCTGGCCACACTGCATGTCCTTCTCCTCCATTTTCCTTTCAAGATTTTGGGCATGCATACATGCACTCAGCATGATTTTCAAGCTGCCAGGTCCAAGTCTGAAATTGTGATGGGTCATGTGGGAGTCGAGCACTTTGACCACATGATGACCCCAAGAAACATTTTCAATAGAGAGTACATTTTATTTGTATATCTTTGGAGCTTTATGCTCATACATTCTCTCTTCACAATAGTACCTAACAAGAAAAGTAGGACAATATTTGGCCTGTCCTCTTTTAACTAAATGATGGATATGTTCCTTATCCAAGATTTTTGTGGTTGTTTCTAGACTGACTTTCAGCTTGGTTCACAAAGTAGTACTGTGACTCATGCATTTACATTTCTGGACACAGTACAGAAGCAAGAGCTCCATCAAAAGCCTAACTAGAAAATTAAAAATGGTATGATGATGAATAATCAAGGTCGCTATTTTAGGATACATGTACATGCTCCATACATGTGCCTTCATTAGGAACTTCTGGGCACATTTCAGTGAATTCTGGTTGGTGAATTGGTTTTATTTTAAGCTTAATTTACCAATTTTGGACTTTTGTTTGTACAAATAGAACTATTATGCTTTATTTAATAAATTGCTTAAAGTATTTTGTTCTTCTCGATGTGAAATATATCCAGACTAGAAAAATAATGTGAGAGTTATATAAGATTTCAATAATACTTTTCTAAGGAAACCTACCCCTTAATTTGGCAGTATTTTGCCTTTTTTCAAATGTAAAGACCACATCCAGTATTCCAAAAGGGTTAAATGTGTTTGGCATTACATAGTTGTCTGATGTGGAAAGAAACTATTGGGTTGTTGGAAAAGTCATGACGAATTTTTTATATGCAAAAATGCATTATGACTTTTCCAACAACCCAATATGTTATTTCTTGCTATCTCAGAAAACGTACTGTTTTCAGTAAGTTTAGAATAATAATAAACAACTTTAAATATGTTTGGATAAGGGGCATTTAAGGAAAATAAAAATATTTCTTTTGGACTGTCCCATATTTCTTCTTGAAAATTTTATGTCACGTAATTCGGTAGGGCTGTCAGTTAAAGGCCACTTCCTTGTCTGAACCAAGAGTTGCATGTGACCAAG
Organism: Tupaia belangeri chinensis; assembly: GCF_000334495.1. Taxonomy (NCBI): domain Eukaryota; kingdom Metazoa; phylum Chordata; class Mammalia; order Scandentia; family Tupaiidae; genus Tupaia; species Tupaia belangeri. The sequence continues at coordinate 1,324,559 of NW_006208570.1, read as the reverse complement.
CAGGGAAAATCAAGGGTCAGTGGTTAAGATGTAAATCGGATTCTATCTTTTTGTGAGAGGTTAAGTTTAAGAGAGATGTAAATATAGGAATGTTAGAATCCATCTTTCTCATTATGTGGAGAGAGCCTGGATGAAGATGAAGTTAACAGAGAGAAACATGGGAGTGAGAAACAGATACAATAGGCCCTCTGTATCCACAGAAAATTTGTTCCAAAAAAATCCCTGGTGTACCAAAATTTGTAGATGCTCAAATCCCTTATGTAAAATGGTGTAGTACAGGCAGTACTTTATTCAGCCCTCCATATCTGAAGGTTCTGTATCTGTGTATTCAAAGAAATGTAGATTAAAAATACATCTATGGTTGGGACCAGCAGTTAGAGTGATGGCTATGTCGCTGGACTCCCACGTAGTCGACCGCGGTTCGCGTCCCGGACCCGGTGGCTTAAAACTCATGCCGGGCGCATGTGCGTGTGTGCCCAGGATCCCGAGAGGAGAATGGAGTAGAAGGGATTGCGGCGTGACCATCCCCCCTGGGGGGTGATTTCTCGCTTTCTGTCTCTAATGTCTCTCT
>NW_006208570.1:1298167-1320968 GCF_000334495.1 Tupaia belangeri chinensis | reverse complement strand
ACTCACGCCAGGCGTGTGTGCGTGCGTGCCCAAGATCCCGAGAGGAGAATGGAGGAGAAGGGATTGCGGCGTGACCATTCCCCCTGGGGGGTGATTTCTCGCTTTCTGTCTCTATGTCTCTCTCTGTCTGTCTGGCGAGCGCACGCGCCCTACAGTGAAAATCTCTCCAAAAAAAAAAAAAAAAAAGAATCAACTGCACAGAGAGACAGATGAATAGGCTAATGCCAGGACATCATTTGAGCACTTGAATCAAGTACACCTAAAGCAGGGATTATAATTTAAAAATTCAAATAGATAAAATGTTTAACTATTTGGGAAACAAATTGTTTTGCAGGATGCTGCTTTAAATCTAAAAAGTTAAATATGTAAATATCACACACGAATAGGCTTGTATCTTTTTGTTTGTCACTCTCATTAGAATTATATTTATGCATCTCATGAAACCCTACAGTTCTGTTCTGTCAGCATTACCATCCTTGTACGATGGCGTCTGTGCAATTATTTGAATATTTGAATATATTTTGTCCGTATTTTACAAAATTGCATAGAAAAATGAATAATAAATGCATTAATATTAGAGGATGTACATAATCTTAAAGTTTAGAAACAAAAATCTCTTTTAAGTTGACTGTTCAATATACAAGTCTTCAACTTTCACACATATTACTATATATTTTATGAGAAGAAAATAAAGGATTTAATGTTGGTGGTTTAGGACAATGGATATTACTCGAACAGGATTTATAGAGCAAGTCAATCGCACATAAAAAGCTTTTAACAGCTACCACACCCTGCTACAACTATATTGATATCAAAAGTATTTTTAGCTTACTTAGTTTTTTTAAAGAAGTCAAATTTGAGAACATATTAAAGTGGCAGAGAGCTACAAGAATAAAGGTAAAATCCTCCACCATAGAATAAATAAAAATCTACATACTGAATAGACCGAATGGGTACAAAGAGGATGCTTCACTACATAGCTTAACTATGTCAGTGATTACTCTGCCCACATGGAGAACGGAAACATCAGCACAGAATTAAAAATGAAAGCTTAAGCAAATTTTTAAAAACAAAGCTATAATAAAATAAGACAAGTCATAATTTAGAATGTATTTTAAAGGATAAAAATGTTGTTTATATAATCTCTTTTTAGCTGGTTAAAAGATTGCAATATTAAGTTTTGAAAATGTAAAGTTTTTTAAAAATATAAACTAATGAAAATCAATGGATATTTTATTCAACAAAAATTATCTACAGGGAAATGTCAGGAATCCTATACGACAAAGCATATAGGTAATTGTTTATTAAAATCATGACAATAAATATTATTATTGCTAATATTTCTAACAAAAGGCATGCATAATACAATCAGTCTTTTTTGTAGGAATTTAGATATATACAAAATTAAATTAGGAAGTGCTAATATAACAAAAGTACTTTTACAAATGAATAATCCATATGATTCTTATAAGTGGCAAATATTCATTATGTAATCTAAATATTTGACATGAATTTACATGTAATCTTTCTAGGAGCCAATTATTATATCAAACAATATAGTAAAAGCTACCTAGTTAGAATTTTGGTATTGAATTGAAATATATTAACAATAGTAGCATACAACCCACAGTGTATATGTATGTGTGTATGTGTATATGCATGTGTGTGTGTGTATACACATGAGAGTTCTTCAAAAAGTTCAAGGAAAATATCTAATGTAAAGAAAAAGAATGCATGGATTTCAAAAATAGCTTTGCACCAAAATAAACTCTTACTGTAATTCCATTTTCCCATAAACTTTTGGAGGTATTAATACTGAAGTGAATCTCTCTTTATAATCACAGAACCTTAAGGGGACCTAGACATGTAATTTAATCCCTTCATTTTGAATAGACCGAATGGGTACAAAGAGGATGCTTCACTACATAGCTTAACTATGTCAGTGATTACTCTGCCCACATGGAGAACGGAAACATCAGCACAGAATTAAAAATGAAAGCTTAAGCAAATTTTTAAAAACAAAGCTATAATAAAATAAGACAAGTCATAATTTAGAATGTATTTTAAAGGATAAAAATGTTGTTTATATAATCTCTTTTTAGCTGGTTAAAAGATTGCAATATTAAGTTTTGAAAATGTAAAGTTTTTTAAAAATATAAACTAATGAAAATCAATGGATATTTTATTCAACAAAAATTATCTACAGGGAAATGTCAGGAATCCTATACGACAAAGCATATAGGTAATTGTTTATTAAAATCATGACAATAAATATTATTATTGCTAATATTTCTAACAAAAGGCATGCATAATACAATCAGTCTTTTTTGTAGGAATTTAGATATATACAAAATTAAATTAGGAAGTGCTAATATAACAAAAGTACTTTTACAAATGAATAATCCATATGATTCTTATAAGTGGCAAATATTCATTATGTAATCTAAATATTTGACATGAATTTACATGTAATCTTTCTAGGAGCCAATTATTATATCAAACAATATAGTAAAAGCTACCTAGTTAGAATTTTGGTATTGAATTGAAATATATTAACAATAGTAGCATACAACCCACAGTGTATATGTATGTGTGTATGTGTATATGCATGTGTGTGTGTGTATACACATGAGAGTTCTTCAAAAAGTTCAAGGAAAATATCTAATGTAAAGAAAAAGAATGCATGGATTTCAAAAATAGCTTTGCACCAAAATAAACTCTTACTGTAATTCCATTTTCCCATAAACTTTTGGAGGTATTAATACTGAAGTGAATCTCTCTTTATAATCACAGAACCTTAAGGGGACCTAGACATGTAATTTAATCCCTTCATTTTTATAGTGAGTAAATAGATGTCCAGAGAAAGTTAGTTAGGCAATGAACTAGGGGCAAGACCAGGAATAGAACATTGGTCTCCTGGCTATATTAGAAGTTAAAATATGTATTTATTTTTATATCTGAATGATTTGTATTATTTGAGGTCTCATGAAATTTGAGTTTATTTCTAGATCAGGAGCTTCTCATGGGAAGTCAGTATATTATTGAAAATTTCTTTCGATTTAAATATCTCAAATTGGCAGTTTTTCCTTCTGTATAAAGAAAAAGTGCCTAATAGACAAACACTTCATTAGAAAACAACCAAAAACTCTGGACAAAATTAAAAGTTTGGCTGCTTGAGGTCTCTAGAGAGTCAACAAAAGCAGACAGATTGTGTAGGAAAGTTAAAATGCAGAAGCAGTAACCTATAGAAAGAGAGCTTTTCCTATATAAAGTTTCACCTAGAGGTCAAAAATCATTGTAGGATGTGGCTAAATTGCCAAGAGAAAGTCTACCATTCTTCTATTCAGAGGAACCAAGACAAACAGTACTCTATCAAAACAGAGAAAGCCAGATAAAGCAAATCCTAAATTGTGTGTTTAAACTCTGCCCAAATCTCTGACTAATCCCTCAAGAACACTTGTACTGAGCTGGCCATAGTGAGTGTAAATTGATACTCGAACTTTTCACTCACCAAAGTCAAGGTCAAATTTGCTATTTGAGTATAACCAAGGCAAGTCCTGCTAAACAAAAACATCAACACTCTTCAGAGAAATAGAACTAAATTCAGAGTCTTTACAACATAATGAATACACTATTAGGATACAATCCAAAATATCTGACATATGAAGAACCAGAAAGTGTGACCCAATTCCAAATAAAAGTTGTAGAAAACTGTATAATAATCAATATATTAGAATAATCAGGCAAAAACTTAAAGATGTTTAAAGCTGTTCATTAATATGCATGGAAATGTGCCTGCAATGAACAAAGAGATATGATGTATTAGCAAAGAAACTATAAAGGAAACAAGTGAACATTTTTGATCTAAAAAAATGCAGTATCTAATTTTTAAAAATTTATATGATGGGCTAAATAACTACATGGGCCCTCTGTGTTCTACCATGTTATGGAGTCTTAGACTCAAACTGTGAACCACATGGTTGGCCATGTGGGATTCAGCTGCCTTAATCACTAGGCCACAGGGCTGGCATAGCAATGTCTTTTGAAGAACAGAAGTATCTTAATTTTGATGAAGCCCTGTTCATCAATTTGCTCTTTTATAGATTTGTTTTTTGATGTCGTGTCTAAAAATACTTTGGCAAATCCAAGGGTACAAGTTTTTTAATTCTTTGCTAAGAAACATATTTACAGGGTACTGGCAGATAGAATAATGGTTACATGCTGGACTCTCACATAGTTGACCGTGGTTCAATTCCTGGACCTGGTGGCTTAAAACTCATGCCGGGCATGTTTGTGTGTGTTATAATGTAAAATTGTATATTGTAAGGTATGGATTAAGAGTTTATTTCCTATATGGCTGTTCCATTTTTACAGCATAGTTTTGTTGAAAAAAAGTATTCTCTACTAATCGACTTTGCATCTTTGTAAAACAATCAGTTGTTAATGTATGTATGAGACTGTTTTTAAACTGTTTCACTATTCTATTGGTTTGTTTGTACCACAATCTTGAATTCTGTAGTTTAATAACAAGAGTTGAAATTGGACATATCCTTATAACTTTGTATTTCATTTTGAAAATTAGGAGTCCTCTGTATTTTCATATGTATTTTAAAATAAGTTTGTCATTTCTGTTTTTTAAAAATGCTACCACTATCATTTGGATTGTGTTGAAACTATAGATTTAGTGTGACAAGTGAAATCTTAACAATAGAGTCTTTTGAACCATAAACAAAGTATCTTTTTATTTATGTCTTTTAAAATTTCTCTCAGCAATATTTTGTAGTTTTCAATACATAATTTTTAGATTTACCCTAAAGTACTTCATACTTCTTTGAAGATACTACGAATACTTTTTAAAATTTCAACTTCACCTATTAACCTATAAAAAATGAAATTTACTTTTGTATATTGATGTGGTATGCACATCTGTTAAACTTGAATCATTTTTAGCTTTTTTCTAGAGGGAATAAATTTTACATAGTGTAAATTATTGCCTCAAGTAATTCCCTGTCAAGAATAGCTTAACAAAAGTTGCTTAGTGAGCTTGCAGATGTGCCCAATAAGTTCCTGAACAAACAAAACTCCAAAACAAGTTGTCCTAGAGAAATGACTTCTTAAAATGGTGACTGGTTATCAGCCCTTTGTTCCTGTTTACTTCCTGGTTCTTCTTCCTCCTCAGAATATTTGATGGGCCTTTCATGGTGGGCTTTTCTTGAGCCTGCACCTTGATACCTAATTAGGGAATAACAAAACTTAGGTGATATTTGGGAAGATTGTTCACCCCATAGTATTAAGCCAATGAGAAACTTGGGGAGGGCCTACACACTAAGGAATAAAACGTTTGTTGTAACCGATTTTGTCGTGCCTGCCCATCAGACATCAATCTTGCAAGACCACCAGTAAAATCTCACTTTCTCATGCCTTCTATCTCTGTGTCCATTCTTTGGCATTGGATGGGTGAGCACATTTCTCATACATAAATGAGCATGTTGTCTGCAAAGACAGTTATACTTTTCCTTGTCCAATCTGCATGATTTCCTCTTTTCTTTGCCTTCTTCATTTAAGTCCAGTAAAATATTTAATAGATACCATGAGAGCAAGTATCTCCATTTTGTTCCTGATTTTAGAAAGAAACACATTCAGATTTTCACCATTAAGTATCATGGTACCTGTACTTTTTTTGTAGATGTTCTTTGTCAGGTTTGAAAGTTTTTTTGGGGACCAGAAGGTGGCGTGGTGGTTAAGACCCTAGACACTCCCACATAGCTGACCACGGTTTGAGTCCTGGACCTGGTGGCTTGCTTTCTCACTTTCCCTCTCTCGCTCTCTGTGTCTCTCTATGGTCAAATTAAAAATAGATGAATGAATAAATGAAATTTTAAAAAAAGTTTCTTTCTATTGTATCGGAGATTAATATAGTTTTTCATCTGAGATATTTGTCATGTTTCAATGTCTTCTTCAGATTTTAGTATCAGAGTAATGATCATTATATAGATGAATTGAGAAACAGTCCATCTTCTTTAATTCTTTTAAAGAGTATAGAATTACGAAAAATATTATTCACTTGGCCCTAAATGTTTGGCCAAATGCATCTGTGAGCCATGCCCACTCTCCTTTTCTCCTGGCCTTTATGTTATTATCATGTATTTAATGTTTACATGTTAAAAGCTCCAAAACATTGTCATTGTTTTTGTTTAACCCATCGGTAATCTTTTCAGCAGATCTAAATCTTTTTAAAAATGCTTTTGTAAAATACACTAGGGAAGCTAACCAGCCTGACATTTTCTTTGTGGATAGATGTTCAACTAAATCCATTTAAGAATCTGGGAGGTGGGAGAGGATGAAAGGTAGTTGTGCTGTGGTAAAATGAGATGCTCTGCAAGGCAATTTCACATGGGCAGGTTCCTAGTCTGAGTCTAAACATGGATCTATCTGCAGTGATCTTGTATCATTTCCAGCATAGTGTAAATTACCAGTATATAGGCAACTGGTGCCTGGTAGGGAAATGAAGGACCATAAAAATGACCAGGCAGGCTGAAACCATATAAATAATAATGGTTTAATAAGCAATAGGAAATTTTATGATTCCATGACATTTAAAATTTTTGTCATTAAACAAAGAACTCTGAAGAGTCAATGTTTTTTTAAAGTAATACTTAGTACAATATAAATCATTAGAAATGTTGGAATTTTGTATTTTGAAAATAATTACCAAGTAGTTTGAACAGCAGTGGCCTTCTTCTTCCTCTTACATAATTTACATATGAAGTATCTTTTCTCTGATGAACTGACTTATTCCTAAGTTTGGATCAGTTTCCAATGTTTAAAACTTTGTACTTTTAATATTATGAAATAGCCCGAGGAGTCCCTCTCAAGTAGTTTTCTGACATTTTTTTCTGGACTTGTTCTTCTAAACATGCTGCTTCCCTCATTCTTGCTGGTAGGTTTGCCTTCACTAAGTCCCTCTGACTGCCTAAATCTTTTGAAAATGCTTAACATTCCAGCTTTGCTGTCTCTGTGTATGACCTGAGTAATAGGTCTGCAGTGAGCAATCACTGACTTTAAAGTGACATGATTGGTTATTTATCAAAATTCACATCAAGTTCGTAGCGACTCATGGACTGAGCAAGCTGTAAAATTCATACTTAATGCTATTCCCAGTTAATACATGGTTAACAGAAATTAGAAGAGTTGGAGGACTGATGCTATGTAATAAACTGAACATGGAATGTGAAAAATGCAAAATGAGCCATGCCCACTCTCCTTTTTTTCTCCTGGCCTTTATGTTATTATCATGTATTTAATGTTTACTTGTTAAAAGCTTCAAAACATTGTCACTGTTTTTGTTTAACCCATCAATGATCTTTTCAGCAGATCTAAATCTTTGTTAAAATGTTGTATATTTATCCAGATATTTATCACCTCCAGTCCTCATTTCTTTGTGTAGATCTATAATTTCCACTTTTCTAATTGCCTGACGTCACCTTAAAATCCACATTTCATGTAGTTTTTGCATATATACATATATACAATCCTTGATATTCCATCTTGGAACTAAAAAACTAATTTTTAAGAAATTCTTTTGTTTCAAATTTTTATGTAATATCAAAGAAGTGTCCCTACAATATTTGAAAAAAACGTATTACAATACTTTTTTTTTTTTTTGAGAGGTTTTTGCTATAGGGCACGTACACTCACTGGAGTGAGAAATTATCCCCCAGGGAAGATGGACATGCTGCAATCCTTTCTCCATTCTCCTCTCAGGATTTTGGGAATGCATGCACACAGGCCTGGCTTGAGTTTAAAGTCGCTAGGTCTGGGACTTGCACTGCTGTCAACTACATGGGAGTCCAGCAATGTAACCATTATGCTATCTGCTGGTCCTGACAATATGTATTTTTTTTTTTTTGAGAGGTTTTCACTATAGGGCATGTGCGCTCGCCAAACAGACAGAGAGAGACAGAGAGACAGAAAGCGAGAAATCACCCCCCAGGGGGGATGGCCACACTGCAATCCCTTCTCCTCCATTCTCCTCTCAGGATCTTGGGCATGCACGGGTGGGAGTGGTAAGCCCCCGGGTCTGGGACACAAACCGTGGTCAACTATGTGGGAGTCCAGAGACATAGCCATTACGCTAACTGCTGGCCCCGACAATATGTATTTTTGAAAGAAGAATTCTTTTATTTTTTTTTTTTTAACACATAATGCCTTTTGAAGTCTATTTTCTGAGATAGAGAGTGAGAGATACTCGACATGGTCTCTGTCCCCCAGCCCTGCAGCAAGCCAGGAATTGGCAGGAGTACACCTGGCAAATTCTGGTAGACCTGGTACGTGAACTAGAGCCTTCTCACTTGGCTCCAACACTGAGCAGTTGCATCCCCCAGCTTGTGCCCCTGTAGCTGGATCTATAATAACTTATTTTAAAAATATATTAATAAACACATCAATTCTAATATGGTAAATATCAATAGATATACTCCACATAAAGGCTTTTGCAGTTATCAATGTAAGAGTCTAGGCCTCGGGACTAAAATATTTGAAAATCACTACTCTATATAGTGTGCATCTAACTAGAAGCCTTCATTTTACTACCTGGATTAAAGTTTTACTAGCAGCTTGAACTATACCATTATATCTGGGACTAGGAAATCAAGTTCCCCCAATGGAATTAAAATCAGAACATACAGAAGTTACTAGAACAATAAAGTAAAATGAAGACATTTAAAAACAGTCATGCATTTTATGTATTCTCTACTCTTCTGTTTAATGTTTAAGTTAAAAAAAATAAAGACAACCTCTATGGGAAAGAATATAATCAACACCCACCTACCCATCACTGCCACCACCTCCAACCCAACAAAGTACAGCGCTCACCTTAATAGAAATTTTGCTGTGTAAAAATACATAAATGAAAGAAAAAAAAAGAAATCACAAACACACACACACAAAAAAAAAAAAGAAAGAAAAAGGAATTAGGGAAGTGAAAAAATTCTCCTGTGCTATAAAATTAAGAGACCTGTGGAGTATGCATGCAATTCTGAACACAGATGCCTTTCCTGTACAAATACGTAATTTCCAAAGATCAATGGTTGCTGTGAACTGTTTCCACAGATGACAGTATATTCAGTGGTGGAGATCATACTATTTGGAAATAGACTACTTGGATCAAACTCCAGCTCCAACTTCTAATTGTGTGACTTTTGAGAAAGTCATTTTATCTGCTTACTTTACTTTCCATACTTTGCTTTCCATATATGTAAAATAGGGGTGAAACACGGTTTTGAGACATGAGTTAAATATAAAGTCCTTGAAGCCATATCTGGGAAATAACACATTTAGCAATACTTTCTAGGTTTAGTAATTTTGATTTCTATAGTGCCTGCCATTAGACGGAGACTTAAAAAAAAATAGTGGGATTTTAAATAAATTCTCACTTCAGACCAATCAGAGTTAGGCTAACTTTACATTGTTCTCAGAACTTTTTCCAGCTCCAAAACTCTGGGAATCCAAGGCCAGTTGTTTCAGGTTAGACAAGGCAGAATCTCAGTCACCAGCATCTGCCTAAATTCATTCAACTTTTAATGAACAACCACAGAATCTGCCGGATGCAGAGAAGAGTCAGGTATCTTTCTCCGTAGTAAGTTGGAAGCTGGCGAAACATCATACAGGGTAGTACAGAATGATAGAAGCCAGTGTTTCTCATGGTGGTACGTATCTGCAGATCATTGTGTAATACATAACCCAAGTGTTCCTGGGATCAGTATTATCTACAATAGTAGTAATGACAGGGAGACTTCACTCTGAAATAGCCTCTTCCCTGCCATAATGTCATTATCAGCATCAGTCTATGACACAGCAACAGTCTCAGAGCCAGAGCTGAAACAGAGCTGTCAGGCCTACCAGTTGCCCCTTTGCCTCATGCAGATAGATATCTAGAGACTAGAAAGAGCCACTCCAGGTAAACTACGTAGGCAGACCTCTGTATGCTCATTCATGGCTTCTCAATCCCTAGGATTTTCAACAATGGTTAAAGGAACAAGAATTGGGGTAGAAAAGTATGGTATGATTATAGGAGTAACCCTAGAAACTCAATCATGATTTGGCTCAGATGTTCTGGAACACTATTCCCCCACCATTCAGAGTGTGATTAATATTCCTTTTAAAGAGAAAAGGAGTCATTTAGAGAATATTATTATAAAAAGAACACTACAAGCTTTATGAGAATATGAAAGATGAGAGACAGAAAAATGATGTTTGAAAATACTACTGTAAGACATAAACAACTGAGTAACACATAGGCATTATAGAATTGCCCCATGGAATGTGTGTGTATATATATATATATATATATATATATATATTAATAAAGAATACTATTTACAAGATGATACATACCTCTATCTAAGACATCTGAATAGTTGTGAATGCCATACCATGATAGGTATTTTTTATCTCTAACTTTCTTTAGGTCTCCTAAAGCCATAAGGAGGAATAAAAGATCTGTATCATCTATGGTTGGATTTCAATTACTGGCTCAGCAAATTCCAAATAAGCAAAAAAGAAAAAAAAAAGAACAGAGAAGAAAAATGTTACTAAAGTAAGCTAAAGTAGGACTATTTGCATAGTTATAGAAAAACTGAAGAGAGACTCTTATTTCTTGGAAAAATAAATTCTTCAAAACAAAGTAAGAAAAACTGAATATTTTTATTAAATAGTACTTTATGTGCTTTCAATTTTGTTTTATACTATGAAAATATTAATTCCCCCCTCCAAAAAAAGTTATTTTATGCACTATTTTGAAACATACGGTATATGGCTAGGTGTCCAAAGAAATCATTCTAATCTTAGCATAGCTTTAACTTGCCTGATTTTGAAAATAATAGCAGTGGGGCCAGCAAGCAGTGTAGTGATTAAGGTACTGGACTCCTGCATGGTCTATCAGTTTCAGTCTCGGATCCCCGAGGCTTGAAATTCACACCGGGTGTGTGTGATTTTGTGTCCAAAATCCCAGGAGAAATAAGAGAAGGGACTGCAGTGCAGCCTTCTCCCCTGGAGAGTTCTAGGGGCGATTTCTCATTTCTTGTCTTTCTGGTGAGTTCATGTTCCCTATAGCAAAAATTTCTCTCTAACGTAAGAAAGTAACAGTACTATTTTTCACTTAACAGTAAAAAAACTGGACCAGATGATAACTGAAGTTTTTGCCAGTTTTAAGCGTTAAAGATGATATATTACATAGCTAATCCTCTACTTCCTCTTTTCTAGACTCCTTTAAATCAGTGTTTTCCCTAAAAATAGTGGAAAGTTTCCAAAATGTATCACATATTAGACATATTAAAATTCAAATCTACTTCTGACTTGGAACTGAAAATAGTAACATTCCTACAAGTAAATTATAATCCTTTATTTCTTGCCAACCATGTTCCCGGGAATATGGAAGTATTAATTAAAATTCAGAAATGTATAACAACTTAAGTTACTGAAACTCTAAAAATATTATCTATTAACTTTGTAAACTGAAGCTCTGTATTAGGAAAAGACATTACAATAGAAAATTAAGTAGATTACCTGTATTTGATAATCCTCTACAATCATAGTATTAAAAACATAACTACTTCCCTCTGTATAATTTTAGTACATAATTAACGTTCCTGAATTTCCAAAACTTACATGTAATTACTTTCACATATAACTCCGAGAAAAGGTTTCATTTACTATGGTAAACACTGATTTATTAAATAATAAAGTAAAAGTCCATGCTTTAAAAGTCAGCATTAAATTTATAACAGAGAAATTTAAAAAAAAAATTTCTATCATGGATAGTTATCAGTCTTTGTTAAGTCTTCCAACCAATATTTCATGAAAGAAATTAAGTGGGAGCTGCATTTATAGATGATGCTCGTGCTCTGGCCATTCTTCGAACCAGTGCTTCCTGCCTTTTTCTCTGAATTTCTTCAGGAGAATATTTTCTGTTTTTCTCCTCTTCTTCTAAAATTAAACAAAAGATAGGTATTAGTTTTTTTACAGCCTATAAAATCATTCTGAATATTAGTTTTTGTTTTTTTATTACCCAGAGTTGCCAAATTGGTTTAGTTATAAAATCAATAGCCACGATTGATGAAATCAATCAATATTAAGTCTAAACTACTAAATGTAAAGCTTCAATTCCAACTTCTTAGTATAATCAGACATGGGAGTGGATATTCGAGGTAAGAAATACATTATTTTGAATAACCTTTCCAGATGATTCTGATGTATCTTATTTCCTAAGCTAGTCATCTAATAGTCTAATTTTTCTTACAGGAAAACACTAGAAGATACTTTTTAATTAGGTTGACTAATTATCAAATATTTTAGTCTCAAAGCTGAGAAACACAAAAAACTCAGAATAAATATAGACATCCACAGATTTTACATGCAATTGACTTTAAGCATGGGAGAAAAATAGGTAATAATCCACAGTCAGGAAAGAATACAATGTCCTAAAACAGGCCTTACCATTGGCCTGGTGATATTCCAAAAGATAATTTCAAATGATATAATGTCACACTATAAAAATTTTGTTTAGGGAGAGTCATCTGTTATTTCCATTAGTCTTTTCTTTTTTTGTAGATGTTGTGCCACAGGGCACATGCACTTGGAGAGAGACAGAGAGAGGGAAAAATGAGATATATTAACCCCAGGGGATGGCCACGCCACCATCCCTTCCCCTTCATTCTCCTCTCAAGATTTGGGGCACACACATCCAGCGTATTTTCCAAGCCATCAATTGCAGGACTCAAATCAAAGTTGGCCATGTGGGATCCAGTGCCTTAACCACCATGCTACCTGCTAGCCCCTCCATTAGCCCTTACTTTAACTCAATCTAAAAGAAAAACAGTCTCAAAGTCTCAATTCATTGCAAGGTAGTAAGCAAAAGTGGCTTTTCTTAATTTTTATCTTAATGCACAGATATTTTAGCAAATTGAGTTTTTCCCTGAAAAGGGCTACATGAACGCTTTTTGCAGCTACTCTATTGCACCACTGTAGCACAAAACAAATGATATGTTGGTTTAATTGAAGGCTTGATTTTGAACAATAAAACTTGAATTTTATATAATTAAAAAACATTGTTTTATCTAGAGGGCATGTGTATTCACTAGAGAAAGACAGAGATGGAGAAAGAGAGAGGAGAAACCAACTCCCATAGGGAATGTCAGGTCACAATCTATTCTCCTCCATCTCTCCCTCCTTTCAGGATTTTGGGCATGCACACACAGGTGCCCCCATGGTCCCCCCACACCCCTGCAGTGTGTTTCTCAAACTATAGGGTCCAGGACTTAAACTTTGCTATAGGGTATGTGAGATCTCACTGCCTTAACCACCAGGCCCTCATATAATTTTCAAATGTCATGAAATATTTTCCTTTTTATTTTTTTAACCATTTAGAAATGTAAAAATTATACATTATAGCTAGTATCTAGCTGTGTATATTTATGCACATACATATACGCACATATACTTTTTATAGAAATATAAAATGCTACATGATATATACCAAACCGTTAATAGTACTTTCCCCTAAAGAATGGTTGTGAGAAAGGAGAAATTGAAGGCCTAACTTGTACTTCAAATTATTCTACACTGTTTCCTTTCTCCCTTTTTAAATAACTAGCATATCACTGTTGTTAAGTTTTTTTTTTTTAAAAAAAGGGGTGGGTTGCTTAAATAGAAAACTGTAGCAGTGATGCCACCCAGATCGGCAACAGTCACTAAATATTTCATTGCAATTTGTGATAAAAGGAATAAAAGAATTAAGAAATGATGGAAAATTAACATGGCAAGGATCTATTTAAAGACTCTCCCTGGAAGGCCTCTGTGAGAAATTAATATTTACACTGAGATGTAAGAAAGTTACAATAAAAGGGTGATGGTGGTGGGTCAGAGACTGGGAAGGAGTAATTTCAGTTAAGATATTGTACAGTCTAAGTTCCTGAACTAGGAAAGAACTGACTCTGAAAAACTGAAAAACAGCTAGTAGAGCTGAGGGAAGAGGAGGAGATAAGGAGAGAGATAAAGTAAGGGTTAAGGAGAGAGAAATCCAGGGATTTGTAGACCACAGTGTAAAGGGATTTGATGTGAAATCTAATGAGCAGCCATTAAAGGTTGTTTAAAGCATAGGATACCAGGTTTGCCTCTCTGGTGTTAAAAAGACTGCTGTTTAGAGACTAGAATTGAAAGGGGACAGATAAAAGAACTATTGCAGTCTAGTTAAGAAATGTTGGCTTGGGGAAGGGTGTTAGCAGTAGAATGAGAAAAATGGACAATCTTGAGATAGATACAATTTTGAGGCAGAAGCAATGAAACTTAACAGAATGAGAACTGGAGAAAACAGGAATTAAAAAATTAGAAATGACAGGTTGTATCAAATAAGCAAATCACAATTGTATCACAACTAGCTCGGATCTTTTTAATCAGCTACTATACTAGCAAAGGTGTTTAATTCAAATTGTCAAATACTGTTACCCTCACTATTCTGCTAAGAGCAGATTATGCCATGAAATACTTAGTAAATTCATATAATCTTAAGACTTACTCTGCAATATATATGAATACAATTTTACAGAAAATAATTTATAAATTATTTAATGAATATTTACTAAGTATCTACTATATAACGGTCACTGTCATTAAGTGCTGGGGAAGAACATGATGCAATCTTTGAAAAAATAAACCATCCATTCTTCATATACTACAGCATAATTACTAATTACCTGTAAGAATCACTTTAATTCTAGTAAATAGAAGTTCTTAAAATTAAAATTAAAAATTTTAATTAGAAGATTTACAAATTCTTAAATTCTTAAGAATAGTTTTCACCTTACATGATATATTCAAAACAAATAATTTTATTAATTTTCAAAGAATGCTCTCTCATACATACCTTTTGAAGATTGTTGTTTCAAAGGCTCAGAAAGCTTCGCCAAAGATTGCTTTTGAACAGTTTCCCCAAGTAATGGGTTGACAATTTTATTTTTCTGCAAACTTTGTGTAATTTTGGTATCAAATATGCTTCCTGTTATACAATTTTGATCAAAGTGAGAAAGAATCTGAGAATTTTTCACCTTTGTAAATGTATACTTTGAAAATCTAACAGTTTCGTTATGGTTATTTTGAGATTCATCTGTTAAGGTCCTGCAGGATAGTTGATGAGTACTTAATTTCTTCTTAAAATCAGCCATTTCTGTATTCATATGATCTGAATTTACATTCATATTTGAACTTCCTGCACAAACAGATTTGTAGCTGTTCTCTTGTACTGAAATATCGATGTTATTCCATGAGACATGAAGATTATTGATCTGAGACTTTGAATTCTTAGAGTACGTAGTCAAATTTGCTGTAGGTCCTAAAAATGTTGGAGAACTTGTACACAATTCTCCTTTCTTCATCTTTATTGATTTATCTATTTTGGAGTTATTTGTCAAGGAAGATGTTTGTACTGAAATGCTGTCCAGATTCAAATGCTTTGATAGTACCACCCGACTTTCTTGTTGAAATGTAGTAGGGAAGTTTTTGGCTCCATGTTTGGTATACTTTGGTACACTTTCTGAGGTCTTGCTATCCTTTCTAATGTCTCCTTGCTGAGTTAGTCTTTCAATATCGTCACACGCTTGGTATAACAAATCGTCGTCTACATCATCTGCTTCCCAGGTATTTTCTAGTTGATAAGATGTTTTAAGGATTTCATTGGCAAATGATGGATCATTCCAATCATCAAAGAAAGAACTTAATTTTGATGCATTAATGTGGTTGGTGTTACTAATATAGGTTTCATCGCCCACAGGATCAATATTAACAGGTGCTTTAAAAGACTGATTAAAAACGGGCTTATTTTTCTGTTCATTAGAGTATCTTGTGTCCACAGTCAACTTCTTTTCAGTAGCATTTACATTAGAAGTAAATTCAGTAAGAATGTTTTCCTTCGCATTTGTTGGATTAGAAGCAATTGTACAATCCTGAATCTTCTCTTGAATAACAACTGTATCAAAAGATTTCTCAAGTTTCTTTTTATTTCCAGTGGATGATAACTGACTTGACTTATCATTTAGATTTGGTGAAAATCTATATTTTCTAGCATCTATTAAATCTTTGTTATGTATTTTTGAAGGTGGATCTAGTAATATTTTTGAGTTTCTTAACTTGGCATCTAAACTTGTTGACTGACTTTTATCATTCTTACTACTAAAGGTATAAATTGCCCTTTCGCCAGTAACCTGGGATGTTTTAGGAGATGGAAAGGGTTCAGGCATTTTGAAATTTTGCATAGTAAAAGGTTCATTACCTAGCAAGTTTTCCCAATCATCTTCAAAATCACTGGTAGTAAATGCCTCGGTGTGCATATCAGAAGCTTCTGGCTCCTTGGTACAGGTAGTGAGATGTGGCTTTATCAGTATGGGAGCATCTTGAGGAGAAAGTGATCCTGGGGTTTTATTCAACAGTTTTTCAGTGACTAGAGTTTTATTAGTAATGATTTTCCCCTCTTTCATAGAACTCTTCTTTCCAAAGGTAGTATTACTTGTGCTCACAAAAGCATCTGGAAGATCTTGGCTTAATGGTCCACTACATGTTTGAGTTGAACCATCAAAAATGGCATTAAATGCTGCTTCAGCATTTTGGTCAAAGGGCTTCTGACTGCTATTTTGATCATTAACCACAGCCATCTTAGTGTTTCCTTGCACTGTTTTTTTCATTATAGCATTATCTATTTCAGAAACTATGCCATGTGACGAATGAATCTGTACATTATAATTATTTAAAGTCTCTATTTCTGAAATCATCTGGATAAGATCATGATTTTTCTTGTCTTGCTCTTCAATTACATCGAGCTCTTCCATATTTTTGTCAAATTGTTTAGCCAATTTCATAAGTTCTTCTTCTTGATTTTGTGTTTTTAACCTATTAAACAACATTAAAAATTACAACTAAGAAATGTTCTGAGTCATTATAAGTATTCAATTATTTAACATATTTTAGTATGTTAAGACTTTAAGAATTTTAACATTTACATGAAAATGACTTTAACTCCAAAATTTTAAATCAAAGCAAAGCAAATTTTATTAATTATCTATACTCACAATACTAAAACAGGGTATTATTAAAAATATTTGCTTTATTGAATCTCACAAAAGTTGAAAGGTGGAACTCACTTGGTACAGCTGATTTTTGCTCTTAATTTTCCTTTTGCTACATTGGGAGTACATGGAATAGCCGTAGCACCAATCCACATACCCAACATGGAGTCTGTTGTTGGTTTTTCATCCTGTGGTACAAGGGGCGGGGGGACAAAGAGATAAAAAAATTCTAAAGGAAGAAAACAAAAACTGAATACTTTGAATTATTTTCCTAGAGCAATACATTCTAAGGAGGTGACAGTTACTAAACGAAAAACGATGAGGCTGAGGATGGCAATATCAAATTGTAAGAAGTGATCTCTTTATGTATGCTACAAGGAGTGAAAACATTCAGAATCAGAAATTTCTTCTTTAAAAACATAGTAAGTTTTAAGAATGAAACTATTTAACAAATGCATACTTAATAGAAAAATTTTCTTTATCAAAAGAAAGTTAACTTATTTAAACTGTCAAAAGACAAAAACATCAATATCAGAAAGAGTGAGGCAGAAATGATCAGAATTAAGAATAAAACGATACATATATATATGCGTGTATATATGTAAAATTCTTTCTGTTACCATCTGATTCTCCATATTTTCCTTATCCCCAGTATATCTTTATCTAAAGTTGGACAATTCATGTTGACTTCAATTGAGCATACTTACATAGACATCTGGACTGAGTTAGAGGTAAGAGAATGTTTAGATGAGACAGGGGTAAGAACCAACACAAGCAGAGAAAGAAAAAAGGTTAACCAGTATAAAACCTAGGAAAAGGCCATTTCAGTCCCAGGTATTGCTGTTATTGTTTCAGCCACCTGTCACATAAAAAATTAGATAATGAGCTTGGTGCATTAACTGAAAACTAACAAATCAAAAAGATGATCTATTTTCTACTCTATTTTTATAGTCTATAGAATAAACATAAATATCACATAAAGTAAAAACAATAATCTTATCACCAGAGTATAGACTGCTCAAAGGCAATGTCTTGCCTACAATATTCAGCATCTACCAATAGTGGACATGAGGGGTTAGTTTATCTTCACTTACTAGAAGGTTTAGAAAAAAAAAAAAAAAAAAAAGAAACAAACCCTACAGTTTGGTACTTTAAAATCCTGACTCAACAAGTAGTTTTCTTAAAGTCCACCTGCATCTAGTTGACATTAGCTTGGTAAAATTAAAAAAAAATCTCATTTTCAAGTTCAATATGCCTTTTCTTTTTTGTTTCAACAACACCCTTAAATTTAAAAAAAATAAATAACATTCTCCATGATTTAATTATAGACTCTGTCCATTAACCAAGTTCAAACTCATTTAGTTTTTAGAGAATTATGACAACTTTATGTGCCCAACTTAATATATGCATTGGTCCTATTTAGGCTTGCATACTAAATAGTAAGCATTATATTTTTAATATTTTAAATAATCACAGTTTTTTGATTTACAACTATAACATACATGCTGCATATGGTATCTAAACATAATGTACAAAAACTATGCCTGAAGAAAGTTAAATGACTGCTCAGTTAATATGGAACTGCAAATTCAACAATTTTTTTTACAATTTCCATCTATGAAAACATTAAAGAGAAATTAAATAGTGATCTAAGGATAACTCATCTAAAAATAAACAAGATGAATATTTGTCCCCCTGAGTCCATGACGAACTCTTTAAGAACCTTTTGATACTTTAAAAGATTTATGTACTTTAAAAGTGGTGGGAACCAGCAGTTAGCGTAAGGGCTATGTCGCTGGACTCCCACGTGGTCGACCATGGTTCATGTCCCGGACCTGGTGGCTTGGAACTCACGCCGGGCACATGTGTGTGCGTGCCCAAGATCCCAAGAGGAGAATGGAGAAGGGATTGTGGCGTGACCATTCCCCCTGGGGGGCGATTTCTCGCTTTCTGTCTCTATGTCTCTCTCTCTCTCTCTGGCGAGCGCACACGCCCTGTAGTGAAAGCCTCTCAAAAAAAAAAACAAAAACAAAAAAAAAACAAACAAAAAAGTGGTCAGCTGGGGTCAGCAAATGGTATGGTGAGTAAAGCAGCTGGATCTCACATGGTTGCCTGCCTAGTCTGAGTCAGGACCTAGTGGCTTGAGAAACATGCCAGGTGCATGTGTGTGTACCCCCAATCCCAAAAGGAGCAAGAAATAGCGAAGGAATTATCATGGGACCATGCTCCATGGGGGCTGTTTCCTCACACAACTACCCCCCCTCCTCTGCCCCAGCCACTGAACAGGCCCCCTGGCAAATTAAAGAAAAAAACAAAAACAAAGTGTTCAGTTGAAGAGGGTAAGGTTTAAAAGGAATATAGGCTTGCTGAGAAAGTCATGATGCACTTTTGCACAGAAAAACAGAAAAGTACGTCATGACTTTCCCAACGACCTAATAATTTCATCGTATTTTTTTTCTTTTACACAAGTTACCACGTAAGTACTGTTGCCATTTCTCTGTGTGAGCCATTATTTCCAGCCCATTTAGATACAGGGTCTAATAATTTACTCAACTATCTTTTTATCCACTATTTAGTCTTGCTAGCCTGAAAACATTTATATTTTTATGTGAAATCCACAATTAATGAAGATCTATTATTAGCTTATAGAAAAAGCAGTGTTATGGCTCAAATACTATTTAATGAAACCTGTGTTAAATGAATTTCTACGACATGCCAAACACGGAATGTAGTACTAGTAACCACACAGAGTTGTTTTGACTGTGCTAGTTGTAATTTCAGATATTTACAACTGCTAAGAAAAACTTTATTTCATGCCTCTTTCACCCGGATGATGCTGATTCCTTATAACCACAGTTTGGGCCAGTGCCATCTATTGTTTATGGTCAAAACAGAAGTAACTATCCAAGGACATGGTAAGAAAAATACCGTACTTTCTCTTCCTGAAGACACTAAGAATGTCTAAAATGAGCTGTCTCTGGATTTAAATGTTGTTCACAAAAAAAAAAAAGAAAAGAAAAGAAAAAGAAAAGAGAGAGGAAAGTAAAGAAACTCAGAACAGTTTCATTTATTGGGCCCATGCTTCCTACTAATAATAAAAGGACTAATATGATATAGACCCCCTTGTGTCAGATGACTGACTTCAACCTGTATTTCTGTTTCAATCAAGCAATTTAAGTATGGATGTTACGAAAAAAAAAGTTTGAAGATGGTTCTATTATGGCAAATAATTAATCATAACTAATAACTTTAATTGACAGTATTCTATAGTTTACAATTTTTACTTATCTAATGGATTCCTCATAAGAATCCAATGAAGAGAACAAGACAAATAGTAAGTCTGTGGTTGAATGAATGGAGATAATGAGAGCTTAAATGATCCACCTAGGGTCATATAGCAAAGGAGGCTAAATGAGGACTAAATCTAAATCTGGTATTCTTTTCATTGTTTAAGTGTTTCTTGATGCTTCTGGACGTTGATGAGTATTAGAAAGAGCAGTTTTCAGGACCAGCAGTTAGCATAATGGCTATGTTGCTGGACTCCCATGTAGTAGACCATGGTTCGAGTCACGGACCCGGTGGCTTAAACTCACGCCGGGCACGTGTGCGTGCGTGCCCAAGATCCCGAGAAGAGAATGGAGGAGAAGGGGTTGCGGCGTGGCCATCACCCCTGGGGGGTGATTTCTCGCTTTCTGTCTCTGTCTCTCTCTTGTGAGCGCACGTGCCCTATAGCAAAAACCTCTTCAAAAAAAAAAAAAAAAAGAGCAGTTTTTACTGTAGTGTAGATAATAAACAAGTATCAATTTAAAAAAATGATAAAGGTTTATACTTAATGCTTTACTCCATTATTTCAGTAACCTGAAAAATGATGTCATATGTTAAACACAAAGCTCTAGTAAAAAATCATTACTTTATAAAAAGTAAAACAAGATACCTACTTAGAGCAATATATATTCTTTTTCAAAACATGCATTTCAAAAGTGCAAAAGTTAAAGTATTCTTTGATGCCTTATTTTTGGAAGAAATAATTATAAAAAACATTTCCATATAACTGAACTGTATAAAGACTTGGTGGCATATTTTTCACTCTTTTAAAATAACTATAAATCTAGTAATACTTACCTGAGGAGCAATACGATTAACAATATGTGAAATTTCATCAGTATCTGTGGTATAAATCTGCTTTTTTCTTCCTTTACCTGAAGAAACAAGGACATTTCTATGAATTTTAAATGACAAAAAAAGTCTTTAACTTTTAAAAATAGCTGTCACTTCTCAGAAAATGATTTTAACTGCAATTTAAAAGACTAGACACTCTGACATCACATGCATAACAGAGAGAAAAATCCCATAAGATTCTTAAAAACAAGCTGCTATATAAAAGTTCTTGATTTGTTTTTAGACTGAAATTCATAGTTAAATCATAATCATTTATCAAATATTTACCCACATAGAAATGGCAAATGGCAATAACAATTACCTAATTGTTTGGTTAAAGGAGAATTCTGATCCCAAAAGATATCATTCTGTCCATCTGGATCATTAGGAGAACTGAAGGTAGATGACAATAAATCCACTTTCAGCATTCTCTTTGGTGTTTCATCTCTCTCTACATAAAATAAGATTAAAGAAACAATTGTTGCATTTTAAAGCATTGCTTTAGTTCATAATACCCCAAAGTCAAGTAATAACTTAGTCTTAAATTACCTCCTGGAGACCATAATATTACTTTACTCACAAATAAAATGTTTTCACATAAAAATCTGTGTAACTCTTGACCCTGTAAACAGCAGGTCTTTTAGATCATCTAGCAGCCCTGAGAATTCGTTTTACTATAGTCTGATAAACTAGTTACTCCTTTATCACTGGAACTAGGAGGTTATGGGGAAGCACCTGTAATCAAGTCTCCTAATAGAAAATTCGGCAAAAGTTTAGTCCCTTTTGACAAACTCTATTCAACCCATGTTACTTAAAAAAAAAATTAGTAATCCATTTCTTGGGAAATTTTTGAATCACTTTTCAGATGTCTACAATTTTTTCTTACTCCCAAGTTGTTTTACGGGGATAAGTTAAAGACACGTAAGATGACGAAAGTCACGTACATGCTCTAGGAAAAGGCATTTAGATTGAGTTTCTGTTCCTATCGGATATGCCAAAAACTAGTCAATGAAAGTGGCTCTAAGTTTCCTACTTTAAGGGATGTTACACGTGGCAACTTCCGGTTTATTCATAACGTGAGACATCGCTCAGGCTTTGAAGAGTCTGGATGTGACTATTTTAAAGCAAGTCAGGGCAAAAAATAATTCCCCTAGAGATAAGCTGAGGCCAACCGACCTATCAGCTCGCTCTCCTCGCCCCGCCAAGCCGATGACTGGAGGAGCAACATAAGTTCGCCGCCCTCCCCAAACAGGTAAACCGCACCTATTACTGTGGCGGGGGTGACGATAGGTGGTCAAACCTAAGTGACCAGTGCCCCAAATCGCAGACACAAGCCTTCGGAGAGGGGTAGTGGGTTACTTCTGGACTCCCGAGAGAAGCCTGGAGAATAAAACCGCCGGCCAGCCGCGAGCCGACCTCAGTCGCCTCCTCCCTGGCTCGACCACCGAGCTGCATTCCTCAGCTGCCACCGTTTTGCACGGCGTAGTCTTCGCGCCAGGGCTGTCCCCATGTTTCCTTCGCCGACTCATTGT
>NW_006208570.1:1283826-1298091 GCF_000334495.1 Tupaia belangeri chinensis | reverse complement strand
CCGCCCGGGGGCCGCCGCCATCTTGGCCGGTGGGCGCGCGTAATTGGCGGCCGCTGATTGGCTGTGGGCGGGCGAGGGGCAGCGCCGTCCGGGCGCCGGCGGCGCGCGCTTCCGCAGCTCAGGCGCCTTCCGATTGGGAGGAATTGTGGGCATGGTGGTCCGTTCCCGGTGGCTGGGTGAGGGTGCACAGGTGGGAGGGAGGTTGAGATCTACTGACAGCTTTTTACTGAATTTACAACTACAGTCACACGTTACTGAGATTCAGAGTAGTGTGGGTTTCGTAGTTATTTGTCAAGAAGAGGAGATAAAGTTAATTATTCGAAGATGATGGTATGTGTATAGAAAAATTAAAATACGAAAAATTATTACAATAATAAAGGAATTGGCAGGGTTGCTAGACACAAAGTCCATATTCAAAGATAAATCGTTTCAATAAATAGTAACAAACAAAAACAAATTTAAAGAAATGATTTTAAATAAGATAAGGTAGCAAATAATTGCACATAAATTAAACCAAAGATGTCACTCCTACAGACCTTCTTATACTGTTATGGGTTCTGATATTAAATATTGTTACAATTTAGTTCTTCCCCAGTTGATTTATACGTTCAATGCAAATATGCCCGCAGTCTCAGTAGGTTGTGTGTGACAAGATTATTCTAAAATTTATCTAGAAATGCAGAGGGTGGCACCAACGGTTGGCATAAGGGCTACGTTGATGGATTCCCACGTAGCCGACCACAGTCTGAGTCCTGGACCTGGTGACTTAAACTCATGCTGGGCGCGTGTGCGTGCGTGTCCAAGATCCCGAGAGGAGAGTGGAGGAGAAGGGATTGCGGTGTGGCCATTCCCCCCCCCCCAGGGGGATTTCTCGCTTCCCGTCTCTGTCTCTCTTCCTGGTGAGCGCACACACCCTATAGCAAAAAACTCTCCAAATTAAATAAATAAGTAAAGAAAAAGAAAAGAAAAAAATAAAGAGGGCAACAATATCCAAAAAACCTGAAGATTTCCTGAAGATTTCTTGAAGATTAGTGAGGTTGGTTATTTACGATGCATCAAAATTATATGATGTTTTGGTGGTTAAGATTATGTTAAAATGGTGAAAGAACAGATATACAAGATGGAAGAAACAATAGATAGTCCAGAAACAGATCTCTAAATAAATGGAAACTAGATTCAGAGGTGATCCTCTTGAGCAATGGAAAAAGAACTTTCATAAAGAAGAAGTGCTTGGTCAATGGAAAATGAAAGAAACCATATTCCCAAGTAAAGAGAAAATGGATTATAAATTTAATTGTAAATATACAATAATATTTTAGAAGTTGATATAAATTGTCTTTATGACGGAATGAATTTTAAATAGAAAGAAAAGTTCTTCAACCATAAAGAAAATAATTATAAATTTGGCTATAATAAATTGACATTTGAGAACTTCTGTCATTCAAAGATGACATTAGAAAATGAAAGGCAAAGCACTGATTGGGAGGAAATATTTTTACGATGTATAATTAAGGGACTATATATATATAATATATAGAGAACTGATATAAATTGCTAAGAAAATGATTGATCATTGATAAGAAAAATGGATGAGACACTTGAATGGGAAAATCCAAATGATCAATGAACTTTTGAGAAGATGCTTAATTCCATTTTTAATCAGGAAAATGCACACACAAACCATATCAGAATAGAATTAAAAAGACAATACAGGGATCAAGGAAATAATCCAATGGAAACTGTCATATACTGCTGATAAAAGTATAACTTGGTCCAGCCACTTGGGAAATAATTTTTGATCCAACAATCCCACTTCTAGAAATACATCCAGTAAATATGCAGAGGCTTGTTTATAAAGATAAATTTTATAAAACTGCTTTTGACAGTAAAATTCAAAATTACCCCCAACCGTGAGTGAACCAAATGCCTTTCAAAATTCACATGGTACATATATTGAACTATAATCAGACAGCAAAATAATTACACAAAAAGGAAAATAAACCACAGCACTGTGTACCAGCATGGATAAAGCTCATTAACATAAAGTTGAGGAAAAAGAGGCTGAACTTTCCTCCTTCCCATTGTGTCTCCATAATACTAATAAATAAATCCTCTGTGAATTCTGATAGGCAAATTCAATTATTTTGTTCAAAGGATATAAGCCTGTGTTAAAACTGTAAAGAAAAATCTGGGAAGCAATTATCATGAGTCAGGAAAATGGTTACTCTTGCGATGGAAGGAAGAACAGTAATAGGTAGAGGGAGGGGAGTATCTTAGGTATTTATTGACTTTGTTCATTTTCTTTATTCTGGTTGGGTGTAGGAGTGTTTATTTTGTGATAATTCTTTGAACTGCACATTCTGTTTTGTGTACTTTTCCATGCCTGTATCATACTTATTAATAAAGATCTTTTTTTTTTTTTTTGGAGAGGTTTTTGCTACAGGGTGCATGCACTTGCAAGAAATATGGAGAGAGACAGAGAGATAGAAAGCGAAAAATCACCCCCCAGGGGGGATGACCACACTGCAATCCTTTCTCCTCCATTCTCCTCTCAGGATCTTGAAAATGCACGCACATGCACCCGGCATCAGTTTAAGCCAACAGGTCCGGGACTCGAACCATGGTCAACTACATGGGAGTTCAGCGACATAGCCATTACACTAACTGCTGGTTAGCGTACCAAGAAACTGATATATATTTTTTATCTCTGTAACTTACTCTTTTCAGGCAATCAGTTTCACTGACAGGAACCCTAGAACTAAATTTGAGGCTCAGGTCTAGCAATTATTACATGTATACCATCATGACTAATTCATTCTTTTTCCTTTTACTAATGCTTTTCCTTGCTGCTGTTGTTTCTAACCTACATATATTTAAGCTATCTTTTATAGTTATATATCTACAATTTGATTCGATTGTTTGGAAAACGGTAATATTAAATCTCTCAAATTTCAAATTAAT
Organism: Tupaia belangeri chinensis; assembly: GCF_000334495.1. Taxonomy (NCBI): domain Eukaryota; kingdom Metazoa; phylum Chordata; class Mammalia; order Scandentia; family Tupaiidae; genus Tupaia; species Tupaia belangeri. The sequence continues at coordinate 1,295,130 of NW_006208570.1, read as the reverse complement.
TACTGAACCTTTACCTGTCTAAATTAGTAGAAATATAATTTCTCTCAGGGATTACTCCTACCTATTAACATATCAAAAATACTGTAAGCATTAAAAAAATGAAAAAAGATTTAACTAACACAAAGAAATGCCAAACTCACATTTATAAAATAGCTAAAGAAATTACAAAAATGTAACGATGCTTATAGGAGTAATAGCTGTGTAGTAATCTTTTAAAGCATAGTCATTCTGTAAATAACTGGAGTGAGTTCCCATAACTGCTGAAATTCTGTATTGTCTCAGTAACCGTAGTAAAAAGGAATAACCTTAGCCTAAAGTACAGACATGTGTTATCGTAGAACACCTGGAATGGTTGTAATATGTAACATTATGTGGCAGAGGTACTATCATAAACATTACTTTGAAAGTTACTTACTTTATACAATCTCTTACAGTTCTAAATATACTTTCTCTTATTAAATGTATTTCCCAAGTATAATTTTTGAAAAAAGTATAGTATAATCAACTTGTTAATCAATGTTTTTTTTCCTTTTTCTTTTTTGCCAGAGGGCATATGTGCTCACCAGAGAGAGACAGGAAGTAGAAAGGGAGAGGGAAAGTGAGAAAGCACCCCCATGGTGGATGGTCATGCTGTAATCCCGTCTTCTCTCCCTCCTGTTTGGATTTTGGACACACATGCACATGCACCCAAAGTGTTTTTCAAGCTGCTTGATATGGAACTTGAGCTGCAGAGTCAGTCATTTAGGATCAATATAGTTCAAAACTCTCAAACATAGCATTTCTAGGCATTTGAATAATTTAAACATATAAGTGAAGTTTTAGAACTAAAAACTCTTTTAAAGACCAAAGTAAAACTCTTTCTTATTTTTCTACAGACATTATTCATAAATTTGATGGTGATTATTAAGCCAAAAATTGAGACTGAAAATTTGTGTTGCTAGGGAGCCTCTATGCATGTGATTGCTTCTTCACTTGTAGTATCACGATATTATCTACTGGATCAATGGCTAACTCTGTGGTATTTGTTTCAAGAAGAAACTACAACATCCTGGTTATGTAATTATATTTATGTTATGTACACAGAGCTCCAGCTCCAAATTTATTGGGATACAATTGGCAGAATCAATTGGTTAAATAAGCAACAAAATGAGTAAAGGTCCTCACCCCCCAGCCTTGTTACTATATTTCTTCCCCAAAATGCACTCGGGTAAGTCCTGGGCCCCTCTTTGCTTAGTCCTGACCTACTTGCAATTGTAACTGGAACCACCTACCGTGCTTAACTGCTCTTTCAATAGCCATTGCCTAGGCAATTGAGTCTGGCCAGATGGTCCCAGTGAGGCAAAAGTGAGTGGACTAGAGTAGGCACCTGACTCTAGGAACCAATTTATAGGCTGGGTATCCACCCTGTCACAAAAGTATACATCGAGACGATCATATTGTCTTTTGGAAATCTGAATTAAGCACTTGCTATAGCACTCTATGTAAAAGGATGGGTAGCCAGAAACTAAGAAGCCAGCTGAGAGTGGAACAGAAGAAGGAGCAAAACTGTGCAGACTGAGAACCACTGGGATGAATACCTATGGAGTCCTAGAAATCTAAAGCCATTTGGCTCCAGTGTCCTAGGCCAGTTTCCATTGTGATTCTAATCATTTTCCTTTCTCTTTCAGTGTGAGCCCTTACAATAATTTTCCTTTCCTTGTGCTACTTAAGGTAGATGGTCTCTATTCCTTATATTCCTACAAAAGCTGAACTAAAGCATAGCAAAAATGCTATGCTAGATATCAAGAGTTAAAATCTGTTTTTTCCCTCAGTTACTAGAGGCATGAATTGGGAATACAGAAATGCTAGCTACCTATTTCACATTCCCCCTTGTATTTCTTTTGTTTGGAATAGTTGATGTATTATAATTTACTTTTGATTCATGACTGTTTACAAACAGCTTGTGAAGTTACTAAAAATTTATCATTAACTCTTAGGAGCTTGTATGAGCTGTCTACAGCACATCATTTATTCTGTTACCTCTCATTGTCCTTTCTCCAGATTAAGTAATCTCAGTTTCTTTGATATTTTTCTCATCTTACCTATTTTTCAAAACTTTCATCAATTTTAAGTTTCTCAATTCAGTGGTGAGCTGAGACAAGGACCTAGAGAGTACTATGTTGTAGGTTATCGGCTTAAAAATGAAGCCAAGCAGTAAATGGTAAAGGAAAAGAAAGCCTCGGGCAATTTAGTAGACTGAAAAATTAGAAGATTGCTGGGCAAGGCAGCTCTACCACAGGAAGGATCCTTTCTAACCATGTCACCCTAGGGAGTTCAGTCTGTGAATGTCAGGAGGAGAACAGAAGGGAAGCAGGTTATCCGGTTCTGGAGTGGACATATTTTTGCACACCATGCTTTTTGCAAGCACCACTTACCAGCAGCACTAACTGAATTCAACTCCACTGATCACTTCAGGGACCAACCCCCATCTGGCCTATATCTCTCCAGGAATAATGGCTGTGCGCATCATAGAGGAAATCTGAAAAGGCATTTTCCTCCACTAATTTAAGTAAAAGCTGATGGGAAAACAAACAAACAAAACCTCTTAGCAGCTCCAAAATGCCTTATTTGGGGTTAATAATTTTTTTTTTTTCTCCTGACCATAATGGAAGTTAGTCATCATCTATGTGTTTTTACTTTAATAAATACCAGGAAAATGGCCTGATATTAAAACTAGTCCTTGACATCTTCAAGCAGCAGGGTCCAGATCATTCATCCTGTCACCATAATTTTAACTTAAAACTCTCCTAAACTGTCCTGTAGACTGTTAACATTTCTTTATGTTGTGGTGAAAATAGAATCCTAACATTAGGAGAGGAAAGAAGAATCTAGGGAATATAACATGTGTTGTATAGACACACTTATACGTGAGTATGCTGACCTGTATTACTGCTCCAAGGTGATGTTGGAAAGAGAAATGGGTTTTCTATTCAGATTGATATTTTATTTTTTTTTTTTTTGAGGATTTGTATTTTGGCCTTTACAAGGAAAAGAAAAACTAAAAAATATTTTTTCTTACTTTTGTCTTCCTTTGTTTCTTTCTCTTTCTTTGTTTCTTTCTCTCTCTTTTTCTCTTTCCTTCTCTTTCTTAATTGCCAGAGGGCACATACACTCCCCAGAGAGACAGAAAGAGAGAACAATAGAGAAAGAGAGAGAGAACGCATCTCCCAACAGGATGTGGCCATGCTACAACCCCTTCTCCTCCATTTATCCATCCTGTATGGATTTTGAACATGCACACATGCACATGGCATGTTTTCAGGTCATCAGGGTCAGGATTTGAATGCCAGTTGGATATGTGGGCTCTGCCTCCTTTTTTTTTTTTTTTTTTTTAGAGTTTTTTTGCCCTAAGGTACATGTACTCACTGAAGAGAACGAGAGCGACAGAAACAGGAAAAGCAAGAAACACCCCTCCCAGAGAGGATGGCCACACCGCAGTCCCTTCTCCTCCCTGGATCTTGGACACCCATACACATGTGCCTGGTGTGAGTTTCAAGCCATTTGGTTGAGGAACTGTGGTCAGTCATGTGGGAGTCCAGCAACATAACCACTATGCCATCTGCTGGTCTCAAGATCCAGCTTCTTTAAACACTGGGCTATAGGAATGGTTCAGCACGTTAGATTTTTTTTTTGGAGAGGTTTTTGCCGTAGGGTGCATGCACTCACCAGAAAGACAGAGAGAGACAGAAAGACAGAAAGCTAGAAATCATCCCCTTGGTGGGATGGCCATGCCTCAATCCTTTCTCTATTCTCCTCTCGGGATCCTGGGCACACACGCACACACGCCCAGCATGAGTTTAAGTCACTGGTTCTGGGACTTGAACTGCAGTCGACTACATGGGAGTCCAGAGACATAGCCATTACGCTAACTGCTGGTCCCAGCACTTTAGTTTTTTAAAGAATTGTTTATTTACTTTTATCTGTTGTTATCACTTATTTTTAAAATTTAAGACAGAGAGGGACGGAGAAAGGGAAAGCAAGAAAGCAAGCCGCCAGGTCCAGGACTCGAACCATGGTCAGCCGCTGGGTGTCCAGTGCCTTAACCACCACACCACCTACCACCCCTTTGCAGCACTTTATTTTAAAGTAGACTTTGCAAGATGATTTTTCCCAACTGTAGTCTCTCTGAGCACATTTAAGGCAGGCTAGGCTAAGCTGTGATGTTCAATGTTCAGGGGTGTGTTAACTGCATTTTTGGCATACAGTATTCTAAATATATGATGAGTTTATTGGAACATAACCTCACAGTGAGTTGAGGAACATTTGCATACAGTCACATGTCACTTAAACAATGAGGATACATTCTAAAAAATATGTTGTTAGATGATTTTGTGGTACAAACATCATAGGGCATACTTATGTACTACAAACCTGGATGGTATAGCATGCCATATACCTAAGCTATATGGCATGGTCTAATATACTCTTATGGGACTATTGTCAGATATATGGTTTGTCATTGAGATGTCATTGTGTGACATATAACTAGACACACGCATGCATACACACACACATATACATGCATGTACACAGAAAAAATATATGAAATCTTTAATCTATCTGAAGTTCAGTTTTGTGTATGAGGGGAAGATCTGTCTTAATTTTTTTTCTGAAAGAATAGTGAAATTTCTTACTATACCCATCAGTAAAATGCATTTTTAGTTAGAATTACATTTGGCCTTCACAAAGACCTGATATAGAGTGACTTAGACCAGTGGTTCTCAGACTTTTAAACAAGCATCATAATCTCCTGGCGGGCTTGATAAAACCGAGATTGGTGGGCCTCTCCTCCCAAGTAAAATGATAGTGTTAGCCTTGTAAGTGTTGTGCATAGAAAGCCAGATCAGATCGCACATGGCTGACCACAGTTCACATCCCAGACTGGTGGCTTGAAAAACACACCAGATGTTTGTCCATACCCTAACACTGATAGAGTAGCAATATGGAGGACAGAGGGTCACACTCTGACCATATACCAGTGGGGGCGGCTCACTCTTTCTAGTCCTGCTATCATTTTGTGAGTGCATGTGTCTCTAGCAATAAAAAAAAGTATATTAAGTTATAATCATGGAAACTATAAGGAAGAGATATGTAATATTATAAGATTGAATAAAGGGGATAAGTGGACTTAGACATAGAGACCAGGCAGACTTTGACTCTTTCATTGTCCATCTGGTTGCTTGATACAGTATTTTGTAATATTTGAGTGTCATGAGCTCTGAAGTTGTTTCTATGGTTTGGACAATGATTTGTCCCCCAAATTTCATGTGTTGGCAGTTTTTCCCCCAATGTAATGGCAATAAAAGATGACAAAACCTTTAAGATGTGAAGACTGGTGGGCAATATCTGGATCAGGAAGGCATCACTTTCACAAATAGATGAATACAGTCTTTTGAGAGGGGGTAAATTCTCACTCTCCTGAGAATGGGTTAGTTTCTGTGACAGTGGGTTGTTAAAAAAAACTAAGAGCTACTACCCTCAGGTCTCTCTAAACACAGTTTTGCTGACTTTTTCACTCTTCCCTGCCATGTGTTATGGCACCAGAAGCTACTCTGATACTACCACCATGTCTTTGGACTTCTCAGCCACCAGAATGATGAGCCAGATAAACTTCTGTTCTTTATCAATCATGCATTCTCAGGTATTTCTACTTAGCAACACAATAATGGACTGTGGCAGTTGTTTAAGACTCCATAGCAACAACTCACTGACTTTTGTCTTAAAGGGAAATATTTATCTCATGTATTTGGCCCTAATCATCTTCCAAGTAAGCCAGGCCAATCCAGAGATTTTAAGAGAGATTTTTGCTATTGGGTGCATGTGCTCGTCAGAGAGAGACAGAGAGAAACAGAGAGAGGCAGAGAGACAGAAAGTAAGAAATCACTCCATAGGGGGATGACCACATTGCATTCCCTTCTCTTCCATTCTCCTCCCAAGATCTTGGGCATGCACACACACGCGCTCGGCATGAGTATCAAGTCACAAGTCCAGGACTTGAACTGTGGTCGACTATGTGAGAGTCCAGCGATGTAACTACTACTCTATCTGCTGGTCCTGGTAGCGCCTTTTATAATGATTCTGAGGATATTATTTGTTTTAAAATGTAAACATAAGAAAACAAACATTCCATCAGCAATAACAAAAACTTTGTCCAGCCTTCAAAAATCCATTTTTATAACTTTTCTGAAATCTAATGATTTTTTGTGCACTTAAGAACTTAATTTTCTACCTTCGATTCTTGATGAGAGGATACATTTGTCCCTTGATTTGACAAAATGACTTTCACTGTAGAAGGCACTCTTCATATAGGATGTAGACGGCTCCTTGATGCCAGTGTAATACAGTGGAGCCTATAATGAGCCTTGGTGCTGTGTGTACAACTTCTATCTTCACCCTACAAGTGAAAATAAACATGTGGCTAATCATTGCAGGCACTCCATCTGCACCTTTGGTTGGTACCAAGATATTTTGTTCAATTGAACTTTTGCTTAACAAATAAACTTTTTTACCATTTCAAATATCCTAGCAGCCTTTAGAATTTTCAAAAGGTGTGGATTTCAACAACCAAAGACCCTCTGCCTAGACTTTACCCTTCTGCTCTCCAGGTCTAGCCAGGAACCAGGATAAGTCAATCAACAGCCCTCTATATTTGAGTTCTGAGCAGTCCCATTGAGGGATTTCGACCACTGAAGACCCTCTGCCCAGACTTCATCCTCCTGCTCCCCAGGTCTAGCTAGGAGCCAGACTATAAGTCACCCCCTTCTACATTCCTCTGAATGCTCAGATTTAGTTCCAAAAAATAGAAAAAAACATATAATCCATCAGATGACCAGAAACCACTGCAGAGGCACAAGAAATACGAGAAGCCAAGAAAATCTCTCTCCTCTAATGGAAAAGAATAACTCCTCTTCCTTCACAAAGAATATAAGGGAACTCATAGATATGTCAGATAAAGAATTTAAAGAACCAGCAGTTGGTGTAATGGCTATGTCGTTGGACTCCCACGGAGTCAACCACAGTTTGAGTCCCGGACCTGGTGGCTTAAACTCACATTGGGAGCTTGTGCGTGCATGCCGGAGATCCCAGGAGGAGAATAGAGGAGAAGGGATTGCGGCGTGGCCATCCCCACTGGGGGGTGATTTCTTGCTTTCTGTCTCTCTCTGTCTTCCTGGCAAGCGCATTTTCCCTATTGCAAAAACCTCTCCCCCCCAAAAAAGAATTTAAATAGTGACAAAACTAACAGAGATGCAAGAGAATAGAAACAATGAGCTCCAGAAGATGCAGGAGAAAAGAAACACCAAGTTCCAGGAGGTGAGGAAGTTCTTGCATAATCTGAAAGAGGAGATACACATCATAAAAAAGAATCAAACAGAACTGTTAGAGATGAAGGCTATAATACAGAAAATCAAAACTTCCCTTGAAAATATCAAAAGCAGATTAATTAGATCATGCAGAAGATCAAATCTCAGATGTAGAAGATAGAACCTTTCACCTAGAAAAATTCACCAAAAAGACTGAGAAAATAACCTCCCCATGAGAAAAACATAAGAGTAATACTAGATACCATTAAATGCCCAAACATCTGGATCATTGATATTTCCGAAGGTAAAGAGACTAATAAGGGCATTGATAACCTATTCCATGAAATCCTGCAGGAAAACTTTCCAAACCTAGAGAAGCACTCAAATATCCAAACTCAAGAAATACAAAGGACCCCACATAAAATCAACTGAAAATCTTCCCTGAGGCACATCATAGCCAGATTGACCAAAACCAAAAAAAGACAAGATACAGAAAATGGAAAGAGAAATGTCAAATTACTTTCAAAGGATATCCCATAAAGCTAATGTTGGACCTCTCATCAGAAATAATGCAAGCAAGGAAAGAATGGGAAAATACATTCAAAATGTTAAGTGAAAAACTATTTCAACCAAGAATACTATACCCAGAAAAATTATCCTTCACATGGGAAGAAAAGACAAAAACATTCTCAGATAAACAAACCTGAAAGAATTTACTAACACCAGGCCAGCTCTCCAAGAAGTGCCGAAGGGAGTGCTATATCAGGAAAGCTAAAGTCAAACACACAGAAATAAGAGTACAAGAAACAGCCAAGAGAATGGCCAGCTTAAAGGTAGGGACAAGTCCAGAAAGACCAACAGTAACTTAGAATGTTAACTTCCAGAATTTAAATGTAAAGATCAGACCACAGTAACACTGCAAATTCAATAGAAGAGAGAATCATTACATAAGTCTGAACTAGTGAAATAGAATTTTTTTACTTTAGACTAAAACATTACGAATACTCTTCGATGCCGTGATTTCTATATTTAAGGATTTCTGTCTTCTCTTGAACTGTTGATAGGTTCATCTACTTACTTTTTCTCCAATACATAAGTAATACCTTAATTTCCAGGACACTTCGCTCTGCTATAATTTTCAAATATGAGAGTCTTCCTTTGTCTGAATTTGAAATGAGCATATTGGAGGGTGCTTTCAGACAAGGGTCGTGTGTTGAAATTAACCCAAGTCTTTCTACAGTGAATAGGCTTTTTAGCAAAGTCCTGCACTAATGTATTGTTAGAATGGACATTTGTAAAGTATTATGTCAACCTTGTAATCTTTTTCTGTAATAAGAATATGTGTTTCCTTGGGTAACCCCCTTTGGTCTTGAAATCACTCCAGACTTGAAATCACCACTCTGGTCTCTTTTCTGCATTTGTAAGCATATTTGTGTCCATTATAAATTTTCTCATAAACTCCCTTACCCTGGCCTCTTCTGGTATCTACCATTAGTATCTCTATTTCTATTCTTTCAAAGCCTTCAGTTTGGTATATATTAAGCAGGGACATATGATATTTGTCTATCGTAGGCCAGCTTATTTTACTTAGTGTTCTATTGTCTTGGTTTGTCTGCTTTGTGTCAAATGACAAAATTTTTTTTATGACTGAGTAATATTTTGTTGTGTACATATACCATATTTTTCCAATCTATTCATTGTTTGTTGGGTACTTAGGTTGATTCCAATGACTTGGCTATTGTGAATAATGCTGCAGTAAACATGGATGTGCAGAGGTGTCTCCATCTTAGTGATTTTTGTGAGTAAGAAATTGGAATAGATCAAGCAGATCTTCTGCTAGGGTTTTAGAAGGCTTTAATGAAAGTGTCAGCGAGGCAAAGGTCTCATCTGGTGCTCAACTAGGAAGGGTCTGTTTATTTGGAGGGTTGTTGGTAACATTTTGTACCTTGGGGTTCTAGGACTCAAAGCAACCTGATTCTTGAAAGCTGGGAAGGGAATAGAGTGGCAGTCTAGCAGGAAAGAGAAAATGGGCACTACTCTCTTTTGTAATGATGTACCAAGAACCACTTTTGGGGTATCCTATTGGTTAGAAGCAAGTAACAGTTTCTGTTCAAGGGGAGGATTCTATTAAAGAACTGATAACAGGAGACAGATTTATGAGAGTCATACCTCAAACAAGAATTATAACAGGGTGAATCTTCCACACTCTTCCATAAACACCAATAAGAAAATTAAAAAGACAAGCTGCCAACTTGGAGAAAATATTTGCAAATCATACCTCTTAGAATTGGTAAATGATGACTATGATTTGCTTTGGTAAGGTTCATAAACTATTTTTTTTTTAAATTTTGCCAGAGAGCATGTGCATTTACCAGAGAGAGAGAGAGCAGGAAAGTTAGAAGTAGTACCCTCCCCCCCCACCATGGAGGATGGTTAGGCTGCAATCCCTTCTTTTTCATCTCTACCTTTTTTTGGGATTTTGGGCATGGACACACACATATCCCTGCTACGGTTTTCAGGTCACTAGGTGTAGGACTTGAACCCACATGGTTGGCCATGTGGGATATAGTCACCTTAACCCCATAGACAACTGTCTTCAAGAATAGCTTTTAGGGACCAGCAGTTAGCATAATGGCTATGTCACTGGACTCCCACGTAGTCAACCACAGTTTGCATCCCAGACCTGGTGGCTTAAACGCATACCAGGTGCGTGTGCGTGCTTGCCCAAGATCCCGAGAGGAGAATGGAGGAGAAGGGATTGCGGCGTGGCCATCCCCCCGGGGGGTGATTTCTCACTTTCTGTCTCTCTGTCTCTGTCTGTCTGGCGAGTGCACGCACCCTATAGCAAAAACCTCTCAAAAAGAAAAAAAAAAAGAATAGCTTTTATAGCTATAAATAATTATATTTTTAAAAAGATTGGAATGTGTGAAAGAAATCCTAAAAGTGAAATATTTATAATACTGTTTGTACATTGACAAAAAAGTTTGTGATGTGCTAAAGGACTTGTATCTAGAATATGTAAAAAATATTTATGATATTAATAAAAAGACAAACAGCTCAATTAAAAATGGGTGTTTTGGGCCAGTGTGGTGGTTAGGACAGCTGGATTCTCACATAGCCTACTGCATGATTCAAATCCAGACTCAGCTACTTAAAAAACATACCAGGCGTGTGTACACGAGTGCTTAAAATCCCAAGAGGAGAATGGAGGAGAAAGGATTGTGTCATGGCCAACCTTCTAGGAGGCACTCACTCTCTCTCTCTCTCCCTTTCCAGCAAGCACAAGTATCCAATAACAAACTGCAAAACAAAAATGGGTGTTTGAGGCAGAAGCCACCTTCCCTGAAAGTCCACTTTCCCTAATCTTCAGAATCTGTTAATCTGTTATATGACCTGACATAAGGGACTTTTGCTAATGTAATTAAGGTTGTGGATATTAAGATGGGATATTATATTTGAGTGATCTCAATCTGATCACAATAGCCCTCAAAAGCTAGAAACAAGTAAGTAAGCTAGAAGTAGATGAGCTAGCTGGAAAGATATAAACATTTTATTCTATCTAGAAAGATAGTAACAGAAAGATTCAAAATGTGAGAAGAATGCAACTTCCTGTTGCTGGAGAAGTCCACATAGAAATCAAAGGACAGAATTCAGGTACCCTTTAGGAGCAAAGACTGGTCCTTAGATGACAGTCACGTAGGAAGTGGAGATTTCAGTCACATAAGCACAAGGAACTGAATTTGGCTGGCAACCTGAGGGAGCTTGAAGAGGATTATTTCCCAGAGGTTCTAATAAAGAGCATAGTCCTGTTGTCCTTAATGTCAGGCTTGTGAAACCTTGGACAGAAGATCCAGTTGAGCCCCCCTGAACTTTTAGCCTACAGAAATTATTAGATAATAAATTTATTTTGTTTTAAGCAACTAAGTTTGTTGTAATGTGGCAGAAAGTAAAAAATATATATATA
>NW_006208570.1:1256913-1280960 GCF_000334495.1 Tupaia belangeri chinensis | reverse complement strand
ATAGACTTTCACTAAAAAAAAAATTGTCCTGGTGTCTACTAAGCTAATAAAAACATGCTCAAGATAGTCGTTAGAAAAATGTGCGTTGAAATGAGATACTGCCACACCCAATATAATGGCTTAAAAAGACTTACAATATCAAGTGTAAGTGAGGATATGGGATAACTGGAACTCGCATACATTGCTTGTGTGAATATAAATGAAATGGCTACCTTGGAAAACTGGTCAGCAGTTTCTTAAATACTTAAACATAAACTTACTATACAACTCAAAAATTCCATGGCTAGGTATCTACCCAAGGGAAATAAATGAAAACATAAATCTACACAAAGCGTACACGTATGTTCACAGCAACAATATTTATAGTAGGCAAAAAAATGGAAACAATCCAAATATTCATCAACTGGTGAATGGATTAACAAAGTGTTGTATATCCATAAAATAGGATGCTGTTCATTAATAAAAAGGAACAAACTACAGATATATATTATGACATAATAAATCTCAAAATACTATGCTAAGTGAAATAAGCCAGACACAAAACACTACATATTGCATGATTTCATTTATATGAGGATTCCAGAAAAGACAAATTCATAGAGACAGAAAACAGATGAGAGATTGCCTGGGATGGAGAGTGGAAGCAGGGATTGACTACATACAGGTGCAAGGGAGCTTTTTGGCAAGATGAAAAAGTTCCAGAGTGAGATTGTGGTGATAATTCCACAACTCTATAAGTTTACAAAAATTCACTGAATTGTACACCACTTTATGGTGTCTAGATTGCATTTCAATTTAAAAAGATGGTGATAACTAACTTCGATGAAAATATAAGAAAGAAAATATAATCACAGTGTAGGGCTCAGTTGTAATACATACCTAGACATAATATTGATTTAATCTAAAAATGCCTGTGTTGGAATCATGGAGAAGGAAAAGCAGAGACAATGGGAGTGTAAAAGAGCAAAACGCTCCACTGACGTAATAGGAAGGAAGTAGACAATGCCCCACATTTATGTATCTGTATATATCAAAATACACAAATTATTGAAACATACAACATTAGGTAAATGCTGACAGAAACAGCAAAAAGAATCAGTCAGAGATTGCCTCTGAAGTTACCAAGCAGGGCATAGGAAAAAGTGGGTAGGGAGACTGTATATATATATATGTTATAAACCTCTTAGTACAGTTCGTCATTTTAAAATATGCACACTGATTTTCTAATGAAATTAAAGATTGAGCCACTTACATAAGATTTCTTATTTTGTTTCTCTTATTTTCTATTTCTTTCATTTTTTTCTTTTTCTTTCTCAGAGACTGCCTGAGTTTTCATAACTTTATTTTCTAATAAATTTATTGCCTTTTTTTTTTGGAGAGATTTTCGCTATAGGGCGCGTGCGCTCACCAGAGAGACAGAGAGAGACAGAGACAGAAAGTGAGAAATCACCCCCCAGGGCGGATGGCCACACCACAATCCCTTCTCCTCCATTCTCCTCTCGGGATCTTGGGCACGCACGCACACGCGCCTGGCGTGAGTTTTAAGCCGCCAGGTCCGGGACGCGAACCACGGTCGACTACGTGGAAGTCCAGCGACATAGCCATTATGCTAACTGCTGGTTCCCAATTTATTGCCTTTAAAAAAATTTTGTTATTTGTGTTATAAGGTTTCCTTAGTTGTCTGGAAACCTTGGTTGCTCATTTACATTTAGGAGTACCAGACTAAGATAAATCTCCAGAGAATAAACTTCTGGTGTTCTGCCTGATGATCAGGGAGAATTTCCTGTTGACAGAGTGGGAGATGGAGCCTGTCCCTGTCCCTTAGACTGCTGTTAATCAGTTTTCCTTATGTTAGCACCTCATTTCTGGAAGTGCTGGGTCTTGCTGATACCTGAGCCTCTGGAGCATTTTATAAATATATTTAGGCTTTCCTCCTCTACCAGATTAAGATTCTTTTTTTTTTTTCTTTTTAGTCTTAGTAACCACTACTCCATTTGCTTTTCATTTTTCCAAAATGTAAAATTTGTACCCTTGCCTGTTCTATTCAAACTTGGGGATTTATGTTTTTAAAAGCTAAAATTCCCTTATTGCTGTTTGTGGAAGGGACTAAAGCTATAGGCATATATTTAATATGCCATTGTTCTCTATGTAACTAACATAGATTTTTGACAGCAGGCTAATTTTTAATGCTACACACACAAGAGAATAAAATTTTCAGTTTTTCAGAAAAATCGTTAAATGATGTTTGAAATAGACATCCTTCCTTAAGCCAGAGCACCCTCCCTCTTGGCAAAAACATGAGATTGAGGATGGTTAAGATTATGAAGCAGACTGGGGTGGACTGGGGTAGGTGCACAGGGTGAAGGATGAGGCAGAGATTAGGCTACATCCAGAAGAAAACTACTTGAAACCTGGAATCCTATATCTGCTCAGTCACAAGATTTTTTTTTCAGGACCATTCTGAACAAAATGTATATTCACGTTCTGAGAATTCACTTGTATCCTGCAGGGTATGTATATTGAATTTTCTCATTTCTCTCTTTAAAAAACAATCATGGTCACTTTGACTTAAGGATGGTACATACTTTTCCATTGGAAAACTTAAAGAAATCCTCTCCTTTTGAAAGTCTTAATTACAATTCACAAAGTAGATTTTGGACAACTCGGAAATGCATTTCTTTCTTTTTGTTTTTAGAGGTTTTTGCTATAGGGTGCGTGCGCTCGCCAGACAGACAGAGAGAGACAGAGAGACAGAAAGCGAGAAATCACCCCCCAGGGGGGAAGGCCACGCCGCAATCCCTTCTCCTCCATTCTCCTCCCGGGATCTTGGGCACGCATGTACACGCCCCCGGCGTGAGTTCTAAGCCACCAGGTCCGGGACATGAACTGCGGTCGAATACGTGGGAGTCCAGCGACATAGCCATTACACTAACTGCTGGTTCCCGGAAAAGCATTTCTTATTTTATCTCTCTTAATGATATAAATAGAGGAAGTTTCCCCTAAAGTGGAAAGTATCTTTTTTTGTCTTTAGCCAGGCATGTTATCAGTTTGTTTCTTTTCACATAAAACTTTAATTATGATTGGGTATTTATTATCAAATGTCTATAAAGGAAGATATTTGTGTTATATTATGTAGTCTTATGTGCAACTCCAGATTATGCAGGATATTCTCAAGTATTTTTTTCCATCAGTTCTTTTGTTATTCAGTATTATACATACATTTAATCAAACACTAGGCTGTTGTATAATGGCTTAGGTGTTATTGACTTAACTTTACAGGCTAACTCAGTTATAACATTTAAAAATTATTTTTCGTAGTTAGGAAAGTTAAGATATACTTGTAAAAAATGCATGTCATATCAAAATGGAAAGAAGGTGAAAGGCCCCTTAATTGGAAAGGTCGAGTTATGTCTGCTAAATCTTCATTGCTAAAATGATAATATGCTAGCAACAAAACAGTGATTTTTACATCCCAACAAATGACTTCACATGTTAAAACAGCAAAGGCAGTTGTCTCTTGAGTCATTACATTGAGATCAACAAGTCTGCCTCAAATTGTCCAGTATGGTTGATTGCTGGTACTGCTGCATCCTGAGAGAAATGCTATCTGGATGCAAATGGAAAAGAACAGCCTTGGAAATGGATTGGAAGACAATGCCTCTGGATAAGAGAGGTGCATTTGTGGCAAATGCACCCAGAAACCTTTGAGTTAGTTAGGACTGGTCAGTAAGTGAGTCAAAGTTCTTTCTACCTTCCAAGTACCTATCCCTAATGTTCTGACCCACAGATTAGAGGATGAGCAATTTGGAAATGCATTTCTATTTTTTTTTTTTTTGAAGAGGTTTTTGCTAGAGGGCATGTGTACTCACCAGATAGACAGAGAGAGACAGAGAGACAGAAAGCGAGAAATCATCCCCCGGGGGGATGGCCACGCCGCAATCCCTTCTCCTCCATTTTCCTCTCGGGATCTTGGGCACGCATGCACAAGCACCTGGTGTGAGTTTAAGCCACCGGGTCCGGGACTCAAACTGCAGTCGACTACATGGGAGTCCAGCAACATAGCCATTACGCTAACTGCTGGTCCCGAAATGCAAGTCTTAGTTTATTTCTATTATTTATGGAGATATTGGAAGAAGATTCTCCTGAAGCCCAGAGTGTGAGTGTGTGTGTATGTGTGTCTGTTTTGTTTGTTTGCTTTTAGTCAAGGGGTGCATGTACTTGCTGAGAGAGAGAGAGAGAGAGAGAGAAAGAGAAGGGAGGGAGAGAACGTGTGCTTTAACTGCTTTTCTACTAAACCAGCTCTAGAATGTGTTCCTTTGCCTTCGGTATAGGTATCATTGCCATTTTTTGTATTTTTATAAGTCCTTGTCATAAAGAGTAAGACCAAAGTTTAAATGAAAACTTTCAGAATATTTATAGTCAAGAGATTCAAACACACTATATTCATTTTACTTCACCTCTCACTTATTATTGCACAGCTTTCATATGATGGTTCATTGTGGCATAGAACACATAGTGCTATGATTTCGAGGTAAGGCTTTATAGGACTGTGCTGTCTTTCTGTTAGGGAGGATTGGATGTTTCAGTGAAGAGTATGAACTTGAATTCAGAGGCCAGGTATTATGTCATATTATGCCCTGAACATGTCTTTAACAATACAAAATCATGAGTTTTCAATGTACTTGAAAAAACCTTATTTTCAGTAGAGTGCAGAATAGTCACATAGTAAGGTGCAGAACATTCACACAGTAAGTATTCAATAACTACTTGATAAACAAATAAACCTTCATTATCTATTCTTACTCCAATATACCATCATCTATAACTATTTCCATAGCTCCTATGTTTTGACTAAGCAGAAGTATTCAGTCTCTAACAATTTTTCCTTGAAATTTTATGCATTATGTATTAACATTTTTTGGGAAATAATTTCAGACTACAGAGAAGTAAAAATAATATAAAGATTTCTGTATATATATATCACCCAGATTCTCTATTAAGATTTTACCATGTTTGCTCTGCTATTCTTTCTGTATGTGTATGTGTATGTAATTATTTCACCTGAATCATTTGAGAGGAGGTTGCAGACATAATGTCCCTTTAGCCCTAGATATTTCAGTGTGTGTTTCTGAAAACAAGGGCATATTCTTAGATAACTTCAATATAATTATGAATACCAGGAAATTATATATTTACTTTTAAGCTCAGCATTTCCAAAACCATATGTATTGGTGACCAATAGCATCATGACTGTTATTACGAATATAATTCAATCTGCTTTCAAAAGGATCATATTGTCAGTGTTGCCTTTGTTCTTATTTTACAAATTTTGCTTCAAGTGATGTCAAAATGAATCTTATTATATCCTGACAATGGTTATATCACACTGTTTCTTCCTTGTGGGTTTAAAACAGCAGATCAAAAGTTGTTCTGAGACCTCCAAGAAATAACACATCTGTCTCAGTTTTTAAGGTTACTATTTTTGGTCTGGTAAAAATAGAGAAAACCCTTGGGATTCAAAGATTTGCCTTGCGTGGTTTAAATGTTCGTGGAGCTGTTTCTTCTCATAAATAATGGTGTGTCTTTGTTACTATGAGCTCACATAACTGACCCACTCAAGCACTGTATCTATCACATCAGCTTTTGTAGAGTAGTTTTCACAAAATGGACTTTTTTTCTGTTCAACTCTTTTAGTTTGCTCTGTTCATCCTGCTGGGTACTGACAGTTTCCACAGTTTCTCTGTAGGCAGCTCTTACTTGGAACATTTGCTAGTTATAACCCTACAAATTACTTAGGCTGGTAAGTTAACTATTATTTTTCTTTCTTTACTCTTCTGGAAACTCTTTCAACCATCAGAATATATAGCCAGGTCTGGCCACAATTTATTTATTGATCATTTTAAAGTTTAAGAGTGAGAGAGAGACAGACAGACACTTCCACTAAGGTCTTGGTACTGATCCACCCTTAGGCAACCTGGATCACATGCACGCACATATGTGGGTTGGCTTGCAAAGAGGCCCTGGGAATCAAACTTGGGATCCTTCCAATGTGGGTCTACTGCACCATCATCTGGCCCCTCGCATATGAAGACAAAATGTGTGATAGATTTTCATTTGGAGTGTGCAGCTGGTTCTGTTCTTTGCCTTCCATCTGTTAACCCTATACCTCCCACAAACAGCCTAAATGACTTTGATATTTCTGTCAGTATTTGTTCCTAAAACATTCACACAACCATTATGACATTCACTGGGAAGTAGTGCAACAGGAGAGAGCTGAATACTTATTCACTTCCTCTTCTATTCAACTGGATAATGTTCAAATTAAGCAGCCGTTTTTTTTTTTTTTTTTTTTTTTTTTTTTTTTAATCAGTCAGACAACAATTTCAAAACACTAAAATTCATAGTAATTACTTATAAATATTCAGGCTCTGGTAGGATAATAAAATAACCCACTCCTTTACATTGAGAAATCGCCAAGTGACTTTCTCTGACTATAAAATATTAAATGGACTAATTTTGTGTAACTTCTACTAAAAAACTTTGAGAGCCAGTGAGTTACTCATTACATTTTCTTTGCTTTTGTGATTAATGCA
Source organism: Tupaia belangeri chinensis (assembly GCF_000334495.1). NCBI lineage: Eukaryota > Metazoa > Chordata > Mammalia > Scandentia > Tupaiidae > Tupaia > Tupaia belangeri. Next base: position 1,274,367 of record NW_006208570.1, on the reverse strand, counting down.
ATAAAATAGAAATGTGCAATAAGCCCCCTCTCCTCCTCTTTTTTGTGTGCCAAAGGGCATATGCATTTGCCAGAGAGAGACAGAAAGACAGAGAAAGGAGAAAGCACTCCTTTAGTGGAGTGTGGTCATGCTGCAATCCATTCTCCTCCATTTCTCCATCGTGCTTGGATAGGGCATACACACGTGCATACATACCCGGAGTGTTTTTCAAGCTGCTGGGCTGGGATTTGAACTGCTTGGTTAGTTATATGGGATCTGTCTCCTTTAACCACTAGGCCATGGGGCCAGCCTAGTGCAATAAACTCCTATTTTAAGGTGCTGATATTTTCTGGTTTTTGATTCCCTCAACACAAATTCACGTGTAGTGATGGATACATTAAGAAACAGATTATCTGTCCCTTACCCTAATAAAAAAGGAAAAAAAAAGATTTTATCTGTAAAGTCTCTCATTTTTCTATCCAAGAAAATCATTCTGGTTGGTGTGTGTTTGTATGTGTGCATGTGTGTGTGTTTGTATAGGCATGTGTACTGCCATATCATATGTGTACTGATATTTCTAAAGATGACCTTAGATCCTAAGTTTCAAAATACCATCACAGCATGTAGTGTATTCCCATAATATGGTGAAATGGAATATAAAATAGAAATAGCCCCACAAATCCATAATGGGAATTACTACATGAAAGATAATTACTGGCACATTGACTGCTAAGGGGATATTCCCCAGCCCCCAGCCGATCAGACATAGCCACGCCTCAGCAACCTTACAGGCCATTCCACATGACCTTTGTGATTGCTTTGAAAACCCCGAACTGGGAACACTGAACCCCTGACTACCAGAAACCCGCAATAGCAGGTTAAGCTTTCTGTGACTGCACTTTACATACGAGGTTTCTCTGCCTGGAAGACTCTCTTATCACCCTCACTCCCTTTCCTTATCTCTACCGCTGAGATGAGTGGATCAGAATGTACAAACATTAAGGCCTTTTGATGCATATTCCTGACTGTTTGCCAGGAATTTCTATCAGTTTAACTCCCACTAACACTGTATGAAAGTGTCCCTCCTGCCAAATGGTGGGCATATTCTATAGTGTGTTTCAGAATAAGGTTAATTGAGTCATTTCAGAAAAATGTTTGAAACTCTGTAATTTCATACAGGTCCATACCTTATGCTTTCCTATGTGAATGTTTCATATACCATAATTATAGCACTAATAACTCCCATAATTCATTACCTGGGTTTATTCTATGGATTTGTTTCAGTACTTTGGGGAAAAATCATTCTGGGCGTGTTGTAAAATTTGTTTTACTAGTCATGAGTAGCACCTGAAACTGTAGGTATTTAAGTGATGGCTTCTCGGGAGGTGTTCATCCGAGTGCAAATGAGTTTGGCTCTGAACAGATTTTAGCAGGCGTTTGACAGCTTGGATGACTGGCACATTGTCATCTTCATAACACACCTAAAATGCAGAGTGCCAAAAATCACAAACAGGATGGGTGTAGTTAAAGATCTGAGATCTTGTCCAACTTAGTTAATCTTTAAAATCATCACAGCAGAAATATGCCAACTTTAATTAAAATTGCAGCCTGTAATGTAAAACATAATTATCTTATCCAAAGATATGTATTTTTATTTTAATGTTCCATATACATGTTAAAATGTGTCTTTATAAGATTTATGTGTGCTGTGGAACTGATATCTGATGGTACAGGGAACCTCCTTGAGTGATGACAGGTATTTTTGGCATACCAGTCAGTATCTTTCTCTGACCATTTTGATTTCTTGCTTTAGGACTGTATATCTTGGGGAGTTTTTAATTGATAAAGGACAAAATTCAGTTTTGTTATATATTGATGATAGTAAAAGACAGTGATAGTAAAAGATAATTAAAGACAGTGAAGGAATTTGGAGAGAATCAGTGGTTCAAATAACACAAGGAAAACTGCTAGGGTTTAATTAGAGGAGCCTTGGGGCACAGTGTGTGTGTGTGTGTGTGTGTGTGTGTGTGTGTGTGAATATTCATCAGGTAGTGAAATACAAAAAAAGAAAACAAGTTCTTCAAGATGTATAAGGCATAGGTCAGGCAGTGTCACAGTGATAATGCAAATAGATCTTTAGCCTATGACTTCCATTGTGTGTGTGTGTGTGTGTGTGTGTGTGTGTGTGAATATTCATCAGGTAGTGAAATACAAAAAAAGAAAACAAGTTCTTCAAGATGTATAAGGCATAGGTCAGGCAGTGTCACAGTGATAATGCAAATAGATCTTTACAGAGAAAGTCCTGGGTTCAATTTTTAGACCTCCCTGAGCACACTAGGCATCCATAAGCATGCCCATGATCTGGGCTGGCAGACTGGGTGTGGATTGCGGTGTAAGGACCTGCCAGGGAATGTCTGCCTCACTCTGCTTATTTCTCTCTTTCTGTTTCGTGGGAGAAACAGATGAATAAACTTTGAAAAAATGTATAAGGCTCATTCATCTTCTTTAAAGTTTATTTATTTTTCCATACAAGAGAAAGAAAAAGAGACAGACAGACAAGCGACAGTCACTGCAAACAGGGTCCTCATACTGTGATCCACCTCCAGCATCAACCAGTCCAGTTCCTTGGCATATGTATGCCAGGTGTGTACAAGGTGATCCCAGACATGAACCATGGGGGTCCATTACATTACCACTGTGCCACCATGTGGCCCTCAATCATTTTTTAAAAGTTTGTTCTCAGAAATTTGTATCGTGTAGCAAAATATTCACTAGCTATTTCTATTTTTCACATAATAAGTTATCAAAATATATTGAGGACCTAATTTTAATTTCTTCTCTGTCTCTCTCTCTCTCTCTTTTTATTTTCCTACCTTCTAAAGAAAAACTTCAGGAATCCTGACCAAAAAACTAGGAGAGCTGGGACAGGACATAGGCAAGCTGAAGACAGAAACCCGTGGAGGAAAATGTATTATGAGGGCCTGCTATCCTGAGAATCAAGGCTAGAGAGTGTCAGTACATGAAAGTGAGGGAAAGAATGGAGTGGAGAAGAGGATGCTGCCTTTCATTAATCAGTAAATTACCGATGTTCTGGCAATTAGTACCTTGAGAAAAGTATTCACTACAAAGCAATGAATTGAAGAACTGCAAGAGACCTTGGTGAATGGTGAGTTTTCAATTTCCCATGTAAATATTTCCACACAAGTAAATGAAATCCAGAGACTCCAAGATCTCAGGATGAGGTGGGATTATAGCCGAGACTAGAAGGCACATTTTTCACTTTCACTTTTGTCGTATTTCTTTGGCGATTAGAATATGATGGCCACATCGTAAGTTTGAATTTTTTGGAATCTGGGATATCTTTGACTAATGTTTATTTAAAACAAACATACTAATATTTCCTCATTCAAATAAATTTCTATTCTTTATTAGAATAAATGTAAGAGATTACATAACAGGTTGGCCTCATGGCCTAATGGATTCAGGGAGCTGGATTCCACATGGCTCTCCATGCAGTTTGAATCCCAGCTCCCACAGCTTAAAAAACACACTGGGTGCATGTGCATGTGTGTCCCAAATCCTGAAAAAATGGAGAATGGAGGACAGAGGATTGTGGTGTAATCATGCCTCCTTGAGGAGTGCTTTCTCTCTCTTCCTCTCTTTCCTTCTCTGTCTCTCCCTCTCTCTCTAGCAAGTGCACATGCCCCCTGGCAAATTAAAAATAAAAAAAGAAAGAAATTACACATTTATAAGCTGGATGGCCCTTGAGTCACATTTTTAAAGTTTATCTAATTATTTCATCAGTGAGATTGAGAGAGAGAGACTCTTAACAGTGACACACCCCAGCCTCAGCCAGCCTTGTTAGGGACTCAGACTTTATAGTTGGCCATATGGAATCTGGCTTCCCCAACCTAAGTTATGGGGCTGACCCTGTCCTTCCTCCTTTTAATATTATTTATTCATTTCTCTTTTTTCTTTTTTCTTTATCATTTTGGCTATACTTTATCATAGTTTTGTTTTTAAACATGCTTTTGTTTTTATTGATTCATTTTATTTTTGTTGTTTTTAAGCATTTCTTTAATTTCTGCTTTTTATTATTTTATTTCTTATATTCTATATTTTTCCTTTTTGTTCTCTGTCTAATTTCTTGAGCTGCATAGTTGAGATATTGATTTTCACTCTTTTTACAAAAAAAGCATATTCAGTTAAGAGTATAAATTTCTTTCAAGTATTGATTTACTCTATTTCTCAAGATTCAATATGTAGAATTTTGAAACTATGTATATGTATATTTTGAAACTATCATTGTAATCAGAATCCATGATTTATTTGTTTATTTAAATTGCTTCTCTTCACCATAAAGAGACAGAGAGAGACTGAGAGATAGTGATCATCCCATGGGGGATGATCACACTACAATCCCTTCTTCTCATTTTCTCTTTCTGGAATTTTGGGCACCCATATGTTCCCTGCATGTTTTTTGAGTTGTCGGGTCTAGCAATAGAACCATTCGGTTGTCCATGTGATATGCAGCTGCCTTAACCACCACTCCACTGGCTAGCCCATGAATTATTTAGATATGTGTTTTATTTCCAAGTATTTGGGTTTGCTTTGTGTTTTGTTTCTAATTTTATTGCATTTGTTCAGAGACTGTGGTCTAAATGACAGAGATTCTATGGTGTTTGTCGAGATTTGCTTTGTGTTCAGATAAATGGTCAGCTTTTATAAGTCTACATGGACCTAAGAAAAGTTAATTGGTTGATGCAGCTTTATATGCAGAATCTAATGCAATATATAGTAATATTTTGTCCTTGATTTATTGATTACTAAGAAAAGAGTATTAAAAACTCTCAGAATGATCATGGCATTATCAATTTATTCATGCATTTCAATTTTTATATCTTGATGTTATATTGTTAGGTACATACAAGTTTATAATTTTTAACTCTTCTTGGTAAATTGTTGATGCTTTCAATATAAAATGACTTTCTTTATTTCAAAAAACCTTTTTGCCCTAAATTGTATTTGTCTGCTATTAATATACTAAGAAAGATTTTTTTTCCCCAGAGGCAAGGTAAGTATCTTATTATTCCTTTACTTTCAACATTTTTATATCTTTATATTTTAGGGGTTCCTCTTTTAAATATATATAGGTGAATATTTTGTTTATTCAACCTCAGAGTTTGTAGCAAGTTTACCTGTATCTTTACTGAAAAACTTACTAATTGAAGAATTTAATTCTTTTTATTTGGAAATTATTTCTACCATATTATTTTATATTTCTCCTGCTTTCCTCTTTAGTCAGTATATTAGAGTTTAAATGTAAAAATCATAAATATAGATATAATTGTAGAAGCCATTGGAGTGAGTAGATTGCCAAGAATGAGAGTAAAAAACATTGAGAAGAGATGGTAGGACTTTAGAGGAATGTTTAACAAAATAGTAGAAAGAAACTCAACAAAGAGAATGGTAAATTCTGATCAGATAAACTGGAAGAGAATCTAGCAAGGGTAATATCTTTTTTTTTTTAGACGATTTTTTTTTCTTTTTCTTTTTCTTTTTTTGCTATAGGGTACGTGTACTCTCCAGAAAGACAGATAGAGACAGAGAGAAAGAAAGTGATAAATTACTCCCTGGGGGGACGGCCACACCGCAATCCCTTCTCCTCCATTCTCCCCTTGGGATCTTGGGCACTCATGCACACGAGCTTGGCGTGAGGTTAAATCACCAGGTCCGACACTAGAACTGTGGTCGACTACATGGGAGTCCAGCTACATAGCCATTATGCCAATTGCTGGTCGTGCAAGGGTAATATCTTAGAGTCCAACAGAAGAAAAATTTTAAGATAAGAGTACATAGTTAACAATATCAGGTGTTACTAATTCTATGAAAGGTGATTACATTCAGTGGTTAGAAGATTGTTGAAGACTTTTGGAACCAGCATATGATGTAATGGTTATGTCATTGGACTCCCACGTAGTTGACTATGGTTCAAGTCCCAGTTCTGATAGCTTAAACTCAATGCTGGATGTGTGTACATGTGTGCCAAAAATCCAGAGAGAATGGAAGGGATGGAATTGCAGTATTGGCCATCCTCCCTGGGGTGGGGGGTGATTTCTGCTTTGTGTTTCTCTGTCTTTCTCTGTCTCTCTGGTGAGCACACACACACCCTATAGCAAAGCTCTCTAAAAAAAAGATTGCTGAAGACTTTTGATAGAATTGTTTAAATGGGCTAGTATGACAGGAATTAAGCAGGCAAAAAAAAGGTTTAATGTAAAATATCTTCTTTGACTGAAAGGTTTATAAGAATAGGGAATACCTTTAAAAAATCTTTTTAAAAAGTTTATTCACCTTATTCTTCCATGAAAAACAAATAAACAAACAAAAAATCACAAAGGGAGGGTGGGAAAGAGAGAGAAAGAGAGAAAGGGTAAGAAAGAGAGAGAGAGAGAGAAAGATGGAACCCCACCAGGGCCCCTATGCCACAATCCACCCCCAGTCTTGGTTGGCTTGGATCATGGGCATGAGTGCCTGGCATGCTCAGGAAGGCCCTGATACATGAACCCCAGGACCTTTCTCATGTGGGTCCAGTTATATTACTACTGTGCCACTGCCTGGCCCCAAGAATAGGGGATACTTTAGCTTGGAGGAAAAAATAACCTGTCAAGACGTAGGAGTAAAGATGCAACAGATCAGAGAAGTAACTGATGAATCAACATGTTCAGGATAATAAAAATTTTTTACATGTTTTTTCTGGTATAGGTTTCTGTTCACGAGTCCACTTAGAGACTGCACAGATTACATGCCAAATTACGAGTTGGAAGAAATGCAATATAAATGACGAGGGTGTCTCAATAGGCAGCACTGATGAATCCATTAATTTGGGTATCATTGATCAAGCACTGTGAAGTTAATCCTGCAATGTGGGTTAGTTCAGAGCATACGTTAATAAATGCACTTGCGCTTGACCTATAAAATGAATGATCAACATGTCCCGTAGGGCCATGAAACTGGTGAGCTCTCTGAAGAATCATCACTATCACTAAGCCATTTTAAAGGCCTGGTTTTAGATTTTCATTAGGAGAAATATCTCTGGAATGCCTTTCCTAATGAAAACCGAGTACTTAATTTCTGCTAAAACAGACGCAGGGCAATTATTAAAGTTTTTGCTCTTAAAGTGAAAATAAAGTAATTTTACTTTGCCTATACCTTTTGTTTCCTTTCCTTTGGGAAGTAATTATAATTCCCAATGTATCTGTTTATATTTGTTGAACAACATGAAGAATGTGAAACCCACCCCAAGTGACTGATATCACATAGCCTAGGACAAACTATCTGTATTTTATACAGGAAAAGAATATTTCAATTCAGGTGTACTTTCTCTAGGCATCTTAAATAAAGCAGCATTTCAGGGTAAAGGTAATTGTCCAAACTGTTGAGAGCTCTGACTCTTTGGACAAGAATCTGTTCTAAAACCGGCAGTGAGAAAAGCAAGTATAATGTTAAAAGTTGGCTTTCCTTTGAAATGGCTACTCTCAAAAAAATAATAATTTTTCTTTTTGTAAGAAAAACTCTTTTTAAGGCCCTGTGGTTGTGAAAAGTGAGTGACCCTCTCCAAACTCAGCTGCATATTGGGGGAAATGCTTTATTTGATCTATGTCAAATAGCATGAATTTGGTAATTGCCTCTTAGCAGCTCAAGGACTTGTGTTAGGGCTTGAACAGTATTCAGAGAAGAGAAGTGGCGGAGTGAAAGCATCTTAATAGGAACAGAACATGACTAAAGTCTAGACCTACAGGAGAAAGAGAGCTCCTGAGAGAGTCCCTGTAGCAGAATGGCTGAGTATGCTTATTATGTGACCCATCCCACTTGAAGGTGGTTTTTGATGTGTGTTATGATATAATTTCTTTGTATATCATCAATGAAAGTCAGTTTTATACAGAAGCTTTTATTTAATGGTATTGGGGCTATGCCTGTTACAGAGTGGGAGATTCAGTGACAAGGAAGGTGATTTCAAAAGGAATAGCAATTGATAGAGGAGAACTTTTGGAACACGTAGGCATATTGTGGAGGGGTGAGGTTTTTCACAGAAAAGTGAAATGATTACAGAGTGATTTTATTTGTAAAAAACATGATTCCTGGCTCAAGGGAACTTGGGGATAGTGGGCTTATGCTTGAAGAACTGATCAAAATGCCAGCTGATCATCAGAATGGATTCACCTTGGGTAGCCCAAGGGAAAGGAAAACAACAAAATAGATCTTGACACTTCCAGGACTTTGATTGAAAATAATAGACTTTTGGAAGAGGAAAAGAAATATACTCTACAATATGTCCCTCACCTGCCAAGACTCTGGATAACTAACTCATCCTTCCAAGTACTAGTTTCTTCATCTGTAAAATGAGATTAAACAAGTAACCTATTAGAGGAGTGCTTGCCACCCAGTAAATGCAGCCTTCTGTAGAAAGTGACTCTTTTTTATTTTTTTCTGTTTTCCCTCAAATTTATTTGGTAATTAGCTGGCATTTATCCTACATTTTTTTCTATGTATTTCATTTAGTTTTCCAGAAGGATTACCATGCATATCAGTCAATACAAAGACATTAAAATCCTCACCATCATCATCAAATAGCTTTTCATTATTTTTTCCAGATTATAATTATTATTATTCCAATTATTTTTATAAATGTTCAATCGTTATTTATCATTTTGTTTGTAAAAACACTTTATCCAATATGAAATACTTCTCAGAACAGTCCGGTTGAGAATACTATACACATCATCATCGATAGGTACTAAGCCATTTCTGTGTCCCACCAATGTCATGCCTCTCTATTTGTTCTCTTGCTGTCTTTCTCCATACTCTTCTCTCACCCCGTTCCACACTGTCTTCATCATCGCTAACTATTTTCACTGCTTTTATGCCCTCCAATATTTTGATCTCTACCATAAAGTGTGGATACTCGGTATATATTAAGTGGATACATACAATATCTTTCTTTCATATCCTGGCTTGCTTCACTCAGCAATAGATCCTCCATATCCGACCATTTTCTATCAAATGCCAAAGTCTTGTTGTTTTGTATGACTGAGTAGTATTCCATAGAGTACATGTGCTTTACAAAGTGACTCTTGATGCTATTCTAAGATCATTTATCCATTTAGCATCTACTGCATATCTAGAATGTGCCAGGATGTGTTTGATTATGGAGAGACAAAGAAGACAAAATAGTACCTCTTTCCTCCTGGATCTCACAGGTTTTGGAATTTGCTGGCTTTATAAACAATGAGAAATAGCCAGGAAAAAATGAATTCGTATCAACATTCTGACTTAGTACTTAGAATGCCAATATTGCATAGCATAGTCCACCTCTAATTCTTTTGTAGACTGAGTGGGGGAGGGTACCATTCTTCCTCTTTGGGTAGAACACCCTGCTATGGTGTACTTGCTTCCTGAGGATAAGGAGTGAACTAGGAAACACACATCAGCCTTCGGGAACAAGCAGGGCCAAGAGAGCATGGAAGGGACACTTTCTCCATTTGGAAACAATACAATCTTGCTCTCTAGTTAGTGGGTGGGACTTTCCCCAGGAGGTCTTGGACTGATGTCACCATCATATAAACAACTCTTCTATTCTTGCCAAATGTGCATGTGTGTGCAGTTTTAATGCTTGAGAGAATGGATTTTGTATTAAAGGCATCTCCATTCCTGTTTATTAATGGAAAGGTTGTAGAAGCAGGAGCAGTGTTTGTTTCATTTATTTAGCTCTTGTGACAAGATGGCTGTGGGCCTGGCTGGTGCGAGGACATTACTTTATTGATTAAATAATGTGATGAAAGAGAATGGTGCTTATGTGCTTGAGAGATTATTGCTGGGGACACTTGGCCAACAAAGTGCTGAAAGGGGAGCAGTGTGACACGTTCACTGTGAGTATGTAATTAGCAGCCAGCTGGAACCACAATGGAGTTTCCTGGGGAAAGTTCCCATTAATGCTGCAGGTCTGTTTTTTAAGGCATGTGGAATCATACATCTTGTTTCCCAGTTGAGCTCGTTTTTTGACTCTGAAATCATAAAAAATAAACATCCGAAAGTGCAGCGATATAAAACAATACATTTGGAATGACACAAAAGAAAACTATCCAATTTTATGGAAAAGGGACACAATTCTAATCTCCAGTATCATATATAAAACAGTAAAAAGAAATTCAAGCAATACATTTATTATGTTACTTTATTACAGTTCTAAAAAATAGCTTACAACTCTGAGAAATGGTATGGGATCCGTATGAGCTGGATGTGTTTGCTCAGACATTTATGGGAGGAAGTAGGACTGGGCTACTCAAGAGCGTGACCTGGCATTTGCCCTCTGGGCTGTGGGAGGATTTGAAGGATGACTATTTTGCACAGAAAAATAGAAGTCTTAAGAACTTGAGGCATCTGTGGGTCTGCTTCAAGTGATGGTGTCAGGAATTACTCTCTGCCGTATACAGATACTTTAGACCTACTAAGTGCATGGGGCATCTGTGACTCCTTGTGATAGCTTGCTTTCTATTCTGCCATTTCTGTGTGCTTAGCTTTCTGTTTCTCATTTTTCATCTCTTTCCTTTTTTACCTGCCTACTTGCATTCTTCTTTTCCTCCTTATGAGGGCAAATAGTTAAAACAAGGATTCTGATGACTCTTTCTAACTCCAAATTCTGGTTCTGTGAGTTACTAGCTGTGTGACTATGGAAAAGCCACATGGCCTTTCTGTGCCTGAGTTTTTTTATTTGTAAAATGTTGATGATAAATAATGCCTACTTTTTAGGATTACTACAAGAATAAAATTATTTGAAATATTTAGAGGGTTTAAACCATTCTTTCTCTTTCTCTTCCTCTCTATTTTATTTTATTATTTTTTAGTTTGCTATAGGGCACATGTCACATGTGCTTGCTGGAGAGAAATAGGGAGAGAGTGAGAAAAAGTGAGAAAGCACCCTCCAGGGGAGTCGACTACACCACAATCCCCTTTCCACTCTCTTCTCAAGATTTTGGCCATGCACGCACGTGTTGAGTGTGTTTTTCAAGCCACCAGATCCAGAACTCGAACTGCACAGTCAGCTGTGTGAGAGTCAGCCGCCTTCACCACCACCACATCACCTGGCTGGCCCATAAGCCATCTGTGATACATGATAAGTACTATCATACTTTGTATATATTTGTACAATTAATAAATCTACTGATGTGATTTCCACTGATTCAAAAACATTTACTGACTCCCAAAGACCTGGAAAGTGATGTCAGACTTATTAGTCAGGAGTTCAAGGTGCTCTATTATTTGGCTGTACCCTGTCTTTGAAATCTTTTCCAGAACGTATTTCAGTACTTCCTGTATTCCAGTCATTTGCATCTATTCACCATAGCCTAAATTTGCCTTCTATTTTCCTACCTCTCCAAATGACTCACTCAGCCAATTGCTTCTTATTTCTTGCCACTCAAAAGCTGAACACCTATTTTTTTTATTATCTTTGAGAAATGAAATATAACATTAAACATTATATGGAACTCAGGAACTCCTGTGTACACCTCTCTCCCTGAATAAGGATGTGCTAGGCTGCGTAGTAACCTCCCTTCCCCAAATCTGGACTCTAATCCCTGAATCACTGAGTATAACCTTATGTGGGAAAGCCTTTGCGATGAGATTAAGTGAAGGATCTTGAGATGAGAGTATTTTGGATTGTTTGGTCCCTATTGCAATCACATGTGTCGCTGTAAGAGGGAGGTAAAAGGAGACTTCACAGACAGAAGAGGAGAAAGTAATATGACAATGGAGGCAGAAATGGGAATGATGCAGCCACAAGGCAAGGAATACTGATAGCCACCAGAAGTTGGAAACGGCAAGGAAATGATTCTTTCCTGGAATGTCCAGAGGGTGCATGGCTCTACCTACATCTTGATTTCAGCTCTGTGAGACTTGTTTTGAACTTCTGGCCTCCAGAGCTGTTAAGAGAATACATTTTTGTTGTTTTAAGACACTAAGTTTATGGTTTTGTTAGAGCATCCATAGGACTATGAATATAATGATACGGTAATCTGGTATTTTATTTTGAATATTTTATTCATTTATTTAAAAACATATAGTAAAATTAATCTTTCTGATGTATGATTTCCTGAGTTCTGAAAAGTGTTTAGATTCATGTAACTACCATCGTGATCAAGATACCAAACAAGTCCATCACCCTCCCACACTCCCAACCACAAATTTCATCTCATTACTTCTTTGTAGTCAGATCTCCTAACACTTTTAATCCTGCAAACGTATATTGTTCTGTAGTGATAGTTTTGCATTTCCAAGAATGTCATGTCAATGGCATCATTTAATATGTAACTTTCTGAGTCTGACTTTTTTCATTTCATTTAATGCATTTGAAATTAATTCCAAGTTGTTGCATGTATCAATAGTCCATTCCTTTTTGTTGCTGAGTAGTATTCCATTTTTATAGAAATAAAAACCAGTATTTGGCAACTATAATAAAGGTGCCATAAAGATTCAAGTACAAGTTTTTAATGGGAATGCAGGCATTTTAAAAATTTTCAATTGGGCAAAAATATATGAGTAGAATTTCTGGGTTTTATGGTTAATTATATTTCACTTTATGAAAAAAATATCCTGAATTGTGTCAGCCCTGTAGCCTAGTGGTTAAAGGATTCATATCTTACATGGTTAACCACAGTTCAATTCTCAGTCCCAGAGACTTAAAAAACATATCATGCATGTGTGAGTATATATGACCCAAATCCCAACCGAATGGAGCAGGGATTGTGGTATGACCATGCCTCACTGAAAGGTGCTTCTCTTTCTCCTTCTCTTTCTCCATCTCTCTATCTGTCCCTTGTGAGCACATGTGCCTCTGGCAATTAAAAAAAGTGGGACAGTCACCAATATGCAAATTTTCATAGAAACCCTTACCAGGAAGACCATCACCCTAGAGGTTGAACTATCAGATACAATAGAAAATGTAAAAGCCAAAATATAGGATAAGGAAGGAATTCTTCCTGATCAGCAAGGACTGAGTTTTGCTGGCAAGCAGTTGGAAGATGGGTGTACTTTGACTACAACACTCGAAAGGAGTCCATGCTTCATTCCGTGTTGAGACTTCGTGGTGGTGCTAAGAAAAGAAAGCCGTCTTATACCACTCCCAGGCAGAATAAGAGAAAGAAAGTTAATCTGGCTGTCCTGAAGTGCTCTAAGGTGGGTAAAAATGGCAAAATTAGTTGCTTCATTGGGAGTACCTTTCACATTAATGTGGTGCTGGAGTTTTTATGGTCAGCCATTTTGACAGAGCTTACTATAACAAACCAGAAGACAAATAATTGCTTATGAGTTAATAAAAGAAATGAACTAACTTTAAAAAAAATTGTCATCTATATGTGTTCTTTCATGAGTCATCTGTTTAAATATATTATAAACTGTTTTAGTTGAGTCATTTCCTTAAGTTTTGAGAGTCCTTTATATATTCTGACCCAAAATGTTTGTCAATCACATGATTTGTAAATCTGTGTTTTCCACTGACCTGCCAGTGCCTTTTATAGAACAAAAGTTCAAAGAATCTTTTTTTAATGCCAGAAAGTGTATGTGCACACATGATAGGGTAGGAGGAGAGAAGGAAAGATGGGGAAAAGGGAAGAGAGAATCAGAAAGACAGAGAGAGAAAGCAAAAGCAGCCTCCAGTGGGTCTTGGTCATGGCCCAGTCCTTTTTCCTCCAGTTCTCCATCCTGGGCATGTGTGTGCTCCTGGAGTAAAGCTGATGGGGCCAGAATTCCACCCCCAATTGACTGTGTAGATTCAGCTTCATCTATGTAAGCACTTAACCTCAACGCTATGGATCAGCCCAAAGAGGTTTTGATTTTAGTGAAGTCCAGTTTATCTTTTTTTGCATCTGTAGATAATGATGTCATACATAAAAACTTGTTACCTAACTCACAGTTACGAAGATTTTTCTTCTCATTTTCTTCTAAAGGTATTGTGGCTAACATTTTACATTTATGTTCATGATCCATTTTGTATTGATTTTTACATAAGATGTGAGGTATAGCATGAGGTTTTTTGCATGTGAATGTCTGTTTGCTTCAGCATCATTGTTGAAAAGACTGTCCTGTCTTCATTGAATTGCCTTTGTGCACGTCTGTCAAAAAGAAATTGGCCCTGTTTTAATGTGTTTATTTCTGGGCTCTCCTGTTCTGTGAATCTATGTATCTATCCTTTTACCTATACTATACTGTCTTGATTTCTATAGCATTATAGAAAGTCTTGAAGTGAAGTTGTTTTATTCCTCCAATTGTTATTTTTTCCAAATAGTATTGACTATTCTAGTAGCTCCTTTGCTTTTCCACATAAATTTTAGAATTAACTTGTTGGCATGTTCAAAAAAGCTGTGTGGAGTTTTGACTTGAATTTCATTTAATCTATCGATATAAATCAATTTAGAAAGAGTTGCCATCTTAGCAATATTAAATCTTCCCAATTTGTTTTTTTAACCACCACCTATTAGTGAGAATTTTAAATTACTTGTTAGTCAATGATTGTCTAGATGTTTCCATATTTTCTAATTTCTTTATTCACCATTGACTCCAGCAAACTGTTCTTTACTTTTCTATGCAATTTTCTTGCTTCTGAAGTATATTCTTCACTGTGACTTTCAGCAAGCATCTCAGAGTGGTAATTCTTTTAATATTTCTGTGGGGTATCTTTATTTCACCCTCATTCTTACATAATAAATTAGCTAGATATTAAGTTGCAGAACAATTTTGCCTTTATGCGTTGAAAATATAACTTCATATGAACAACTATTATGTGTCAATATTTTTAAAAAGATGGACATTTAGTTAATTAATTTGGGAGTTTTTTATTATTATGTACTTAAGACCATAAATGTCCCATGATGCATTATTTTTGCTGACTCTTGTACGTTTTGTTATGTGTTATTTTTCATCATAATTTAACTATAATTATGTTTACATTTTTATTAGAATGTCTTCTTTAGCACACTCATGAAATTTAAAACTACTAAATAAAGAGTCTAAGAAAATATGTTGGTTATTGGTGTTTAGAGTACTTATAATTTGATCAGAGATCATAAGCGGAATAACTGTCCTTTGGAATTTGTCAGAGCTTTCTTTCATGATTTTATAAATTGCCAATATATGAATATGTATATGGAGAAAGAAAGTGTAATCTCCAATTATTTTCACAGGGCTCTACATGTGGTTACTAAGTTGAATTTGTTGATTATATTTTCCAGATCCTGTAAGTTCTTTATATATATATATATATATTGCTCTAAAAAACTGGTCAACAACCAAGAGAGGTATTTTTAAGTTTTTAAATTAGAAAATTCTATGTTTAAAATATATATATTATATATTTTATCCCACATGGCTGACATGTGTGATTCAAGTCCCAAACCTAGTAGGCGGTGTGGTGGCTAAGAGCACTGGACTCCTACGTGATTGACCACAGTTTGAGTTCTAAAACTGGTGACTTGCTTTCTCTCTCTCCCTGTAGTCCAATTAAAATAAATAAATAAAGTTAAATAAAATAATTCTTTATTATTCTAAAGAATTGTTAAAAAAAAAAAACGAAAAGAAAAGAAAGAAGAATACACTGGGCACATATACTTGTCCAAAATCCCAAAAGGAGAAATGGAGGAGAGGGGATTGCAGTGTGTCTATGTTCCACTGCAGGTGCTTTCTCACTTTCCCTCTCTCTCTCTCTCTCTCTCTTTGTGTCTGATGAGTGCATGTGGTCACTGGTAAATTAAGATGAAAAATTTTTAAAAAGTTTATTGCCTGATAGTTTATATGTCTTTCATTTTTCCTTGTGTACTTGGTTTTTGGCATTCTGTGTTGTCACCATTATGTGTCTAGGTGTAATTAAAAAAAAAAGCCTCCTGGCCAGCTACAGAGGCACAATGACAATTTGATGTTCAGCTATGCTGAGGCCACATAGGAAGGGATCTGACATATCTCTGTACATGACAGGTATGTGTATATGTGACTGTGATCTGACTTAAGCTGGGGGTGGATCGAGGCATAAAGACCAGAGGTGCCTCTCTTTCTCCCTCTCTCACACACAGAATAGCTGTTTTGTCATTTCTGCTCAGGACTTATGAATTTATAATTTGTGGATTTGTATCTTTTACCTATCCTGAGAAATTCATAGTCATTCTCTCTTTAGATATTGCCTTATCTTCTTCCTCTATATTATTCCAGATGAGCTATTTTGTGTGTGTATACATATTTTTAAAAAATTCATGATAGAGCACATTCATGCATGAGATACAGAAAGAGAGAGAGAGAGAAACTTTTTATTGAATACACTGCTTTTTTTTTATTTTATTACATTTTTTACCTCTAGAAGTATTATGTGTTTGTGTGTGTGTGTGTGAGTGTGTGTGTGTTGGGAATATCTATTCCTGTCTTTTCTGTCTTTATTCTTCTTGTGCTACTTTATTTTCACATCTTTGGGTATCAATATTATATGAATTTTCTCTAGGTTCTTTTCCTGCTGTGTCTGACTCTCAGTGATGGTGGCATTGTTCTAGGTGAATTTTGCAGTTTGGGAGGGGAGATAATACAGTAATTAGAAAAACTTTTACAATTGTTGTATCATCTCTGTGGAATCAATTTTTATCTAATTTTCTGGTCTTTAGAACCCCCGCCCCACCCCAGTCTGCACAAAAGAAAGGCTCATAGTTTTTATTTCCTAAAGGGATGTTTTGTTTTTCCTGTTTTCTCGTACTTTACTCCAAAGAGTATTTTTTTTTTTAAGAGGTTTTTGCTACAGGGCGCATGTGCTCTCCAGAAAGACAGAGAGAGACAGGCAGAAAGCGAGAAATCACCGCCCAGGGGGGATGGCCATGCCATAACTTCTCCTCCATTCTCTTCTCGGGATCTTGTGCATGCACGCACACGCGTCTGGCGTGAGTTTAAGCCACCGGGTTCAGGACTCGAACTGTGGTTGACTACATGGGAGTTCAATGACATAACCACTACACTAACTGCTGGTCCCAAGAGTAGTTTTTGTATTTCCTTCTCACTTGTTGTGGTTTGAGTGTTTTTCACTGAAATTTTAACTGAATATTCAATATGGTAGTGTTGGGAGGGAAGTTTTGTGGAATGGATATGGGAATGGGGGTAGATGGAGATTCCTCAAAAATCTACAAATAGAATTACTATATGATCCAGCAATTTCACTCCTTGGTATCTACCTAAAGGACAGAAGAATTCTTACTTGGAAAAGTTCTTGCACATTGATGTTTATTGCGGCACTATTCACAATTGCTTAGACATGGAACCAACCCAAATGCCCATGAACAGATGAATTGATTGAAAACACTGTGGCACATGTACTCTATGGAATACTATTCGGCCATAAAAACAAACAAACAAACAAACAAACAAACAACAAAACCCTGGCTTTTGACATAAAGTGGA